>NW_015386388.1:6068057-6114624 GCF_001527695.2 Protobothrops mucrosquamatus
ATAGGTGGTAGGTCAACCAGGTATAGCGATCGACAGAGTCCTGACTTCTCGAGCCTAGGAGACGGGCAGGAAAGTCAAACAGAAGTCACAAGACAACCACAGGTCAATTCACCTAGTGTGGGAAGCAACGGGGAAAACACTACAAGTTCCCCAGGTCCGAGAAGGTCGCTAAGGGTCAAAGGCCCTCCCAAATACCTTGAAGATTACGTAAGGTGAGCATGTAAATAGTAATAACTGAACTAGAGGTCCAGGCTGGTTGACTCTACGGAAACGATGTTGGGGCCATTGGGTCTCTGTACGATGGAACAGCCCCACACTTTACACACACTGTGTGACATTAAATCAACAGCTAATTATACAAACCATTACTATGATGGCGTCCATGTGGGCGCAGTATTTCATCTAGGGGGGAGGGGTGTTGTGTCCTGAGCCTGCAAAAGCAGGCTCGGGACATTGCAAGAGTCCCAGGCATTTGCAAAAGCTGCCCGGGACCAGACTGAGTGGCGCCGGCATTGCGCGCATGCACAAGGCGGGAAAAGACTGCCTTGTGATTGGTTGGATTTGCCCGGGGATCAGAAGGTATAAATAGAGGCCTGCGTGCCTCTGCTCGGGTTGTTCGTAGATTGAAGCAGAGAATAAAGACTTGTTAGTAATGCATCGTCTCAAGCGCCATTATTCTCCGGACTTAACAGTTGAGGCTTCAATTGTTTGCGCAGCCCAGTTTCTAGCATGCCGCAGCCTGGTACCGGTCTATGGACCAGGGGTTGGGGACCTCTATCCTACAGGGAGGTAAAAAGCTAGAGACTTGGAAAAAGGCCAATATAGGAAAAGGGACAAGATTTGATTTTAATAAGGAACTATAGGCCACTATAGGCCAATTGACTAATGATTACAAATTGTTTACAATGATTTTAGCTGATAGACTGAAAATAATTTTGCAATATTTTATTAATGAAGTTCAATGTTATTCTTTACCTAACAGACAATTAAAAATGTAAGAAATGTGTTGGACATTTTGGAAGATTTGGAGCAACATAATGAAAAACAAGCTATATTGATTTTCTTAGATGCAGAGAAAGACTTTCACAATTTGAATTGGGCTTTTTTGTTCAAGATTTCGGAAGATATGAAATTTAGAGAGAGTATAAATGAGTAAGATCGACTTGCAGAAAGCACAAATAATTGTTCATGAAGAGCTAATAAAACCATGTGAGAAAAAGAAAAAGAAAAAAGAAAAACCAAGACAGGGAAGCCCACTCTATGCTCTTAAATTTTTATCACGTTCAGTGGATGTGTAAAAAAGGTAGAAAATTCTAGATTTAAAGTCATACACTGATTTATAGGATTTTAAAGATTAATATACAAGAATCTAGAGGTTTTTCTTTGGGGATTGATAGACAGACACGTGGGAAAAAGTCATGGAACTTTGTTTTGTATATGCATTGAAATTATGATAGGCACAAAGATAGAAAGATTTGGCACTACCCACACTGGAGGAAATGGTGAAGATGCTAGAACTCGTTGAGATTGCTAAATCAATTAGAGTAAAGACAATATTTATGTTAATGCTGACTAAAAATAACCCTTATGGACTTTTTCTGTAAAACAGAAAATTAGGAACTTATGGTTTATGATTTTGATGAAGACAGGAAAGATTATACATAGAAGAGAATTATGTAGTAACCATTGAATAAGTGGTAAATTTGTAATTGTATTTCTAATTACTGTAAAGAAGATTGGAAGTCACTTCTATTTTTCTTTTACATTTTTCTTTTTTGCACTTTTAGCTTTTTCTTTGATTTCTTTATTTTTGTTTTCTTTTTCTTAATATTAGTCTGCATTAGTTTTTAATCTTCCTTTTTAAAAAATCTTGGAACAATGTTAGTTAAGATAGATAGACAACAGATAGATAGATAGATAGATAGATAGATAGATAGATAGATAGATAGATAGATAGATAGATAGATAGATAGATAGATAGATAGACAGACAAAAACTACAAGCTTAAGAATATAAAATATTTGAAACAAATAGGGAAAAGCTAATGAAGACTATATTTAGAAAATCATAAAAGGTCCAGATAAATCTGAAATAAGATTCTATAATTAATTATACAAAACCTTCATGTGAAAGTCAACTTATTTTGAATTATTTCTATGGCATAAAAAAGATAAACAATTTGAAAAACTGGACACAAGAAAGAACTAAAGATCTTAATTAAAGCAGAAGAATGACACAAAATATTATAACATTAGAAATACTGAGAGATATTTTCCAAAAATGGGATCAGAAGTTAATATCAACAATGTCAGTAGCAATGTTTGTTTCTACTGTAGTCTGCGTCTAAAAGATGCTTGAGAAGAAATGGCAGGATAAGTTTATCTGACAAGCCAGAGACATAGTTGACACTAAAAATGGATAGCTGCCTACAGTCACCCCTGGGACAGATGGGCAGCATATCAATTTAATAGATAGATAGATAGATAGATAGATAGATAGATAGATAGATAGATAGATAGATAGATAAATAGATAGATAGATAGATAGATAGATAGATAGATAGATAGATAGATAGATAGATAGATAGATAGATAGATAGATAGATCGATCGATCATTGGTTGTAAATTTAAAGGAGATGAAAAGTTACTAAAATTATTTATATGTGTGATGAAAGTTGAAATCACTTATGTATATATTTCTTTTTCTTAACTATATTCATACTTTTCTCTTTTTTCATTTTCTCTTTTTTCTTTTCCTTGCTACTTTTTACTCTTCCTTCTTCCTTTTAGTTTGTTTTAGTTTTTAGTATTACCATTATAATTTTTAATAAAATTATTTTTTAAAAAAACAAAAGCATTTTGAATGATGTCCATATAGCAAACTTTGATTTCTTGTTTTGTGGCTTTCAGAGATCCTTTGAACATGATTGTCAAAAATTAACTCATCGTTTTTGTTGTGTTGAGATGGGGAATGCAGATAAACTGATTTGTATTCAACTGTAGCCCACTTCATCAGAAGCACAGAGTAGTTAAAATTATGCAAGATTTAAATTGGGATGAGACAAGACAAGAGGGGGAGGTGAAAGAAAGTGTAGTTATGCAAATACAGGTTACATATGAGACAGACTATAAGTACCTTAATAATTAGCAATTGTAATATGTTAAAAAACATTGTATTTGCTAAGACCTTCTATCTAAGAGCCTGAAACTTTTTGATGTAGATGATTTCCCTAGTCTCTGGCTCTATAATGCTGGTGTAATTTTATTGTTATAAAATAACTGTCTTGCTATCTGTAAAAGAGGTTTTGAGAGGTTAAAATACTCTGATATTACTTCTTCCCTATTTTGAGTGTTGACGCCAAATGTGTATCCATTAATTCTTTTCTGTAAAGTCTGCCCTGCTCTAACAGAAATTCTTAACAAGCCTAGTGTAGCAGTGACTCACAATCAGTGACTTATTGATTTTGGTTCAGTGTGTATAAGCCAAGCCATATGGTTTAAAACTTGTGGTTCGGGGCTTAGCTGCATGTTGTGTTATTGTAGGCATCTTTGAGTTATTCAATGAACCTTAAGAGAATATGCAAACCAGTTCAGTATAATCTTTAAAATCCATGAGACAGAAATTTATTTTCTGCCTCTGTTACTCTGTGAAATACCTGGTGCACTAGATATCTCTTGGTTATAATTATCAGTACCTCACAGTACAATCTATACTTACAAAAATCAGATTCATGCAAGCCACGGTATTCCCTGTGGTATTCTAAGGAAGCAAAAGTTGGGCTTTAGAGAGGCAGGATAGAAAAAAGTATTGACATCTTTGAATATTGGTGTTGCAAAAAATTCTGAGAATACTGGACAGTCAAGAAAATGAACCAGTTATGTATCACTAAGCAAGTCAGCACAGAATTCTCACTAGAGGCATATATGACCAGCTTACTTATCCTACTTCAAACACATTAGGTAAAGATCTAATCTTCTGGAAAAGGTTCTAATGCTAGGAAAGGTGGCAGGAGAAAGAAGCAGAAGCAGAAGCAGAAGCAACAGAAGCAGAAGCAGAAGCAGAAGCAGAAGAAGCAGAAGCAGAAGCAGAAGCAGAAGCAGAAGCAGAAGCAGAAGCAGAAGCAGAAGCAGAAGCTCTTCTTCTTCTTCTTCTTCTTCTTCTTCTTCTTCTTCTTCTTCTTCTTCTTCTTCTTCTTCTTCTTCTTCTTCTTCTTCTTCTTCTTCTTCTTCTTCTTCTTCTTCTTCTTCTTCTTCTTCTTCTTCTTCTTGAAGAAGAAGAAGAAGAAGAAGAAGAAGAAGAAGAAGAAGAAGAAGAAGACGACGACGACGACGACCAGTGATAAGATGGATGGATTCAGTTATATTGGTGATCAGTCCACAACTGAAAAAAAAAAGGTTAGGGATAGATCATCATGAAAAAAACAACCTACCTTGTTACTAGGAGTCAAAAACAACTTGATGGCACATAATAACAGAACAATACGGGATATAAGTGATTTGGGCCTATCTTCCCATTCCTGCCTTTCCATATATGGTGTGATAAAGCTAACAGTGCCAATGCACTATTAGATAAGAGTGTGTGTTCCGATATTTCTACGTGGATTTGGGTCAACATAATCATCAAATCTCTATTGCATAGCATGAATCATGTCAAAGTGGACATGTTTATTATAAACTGGATTGCATCTTTTGGACTCAGGTTTTCAGAATATTCAGTTAAGGAAGTATGACAATTTGGATTTTTACTGACTGTGAGATATTAAGTCCATTTCCTCTCACTGCAAAAAGAAGTTCTTACAAGAGACTAGACATGGGGCTCCTAATAAAGTATAAAAGAATAGCTTTATCAAAGCAGTCTGAATGAATGTTTTGAAGGATACAATAACACATTGTGTTTGAAGGAGAAATTAAACTCATTCACTCACTTGGTTATTTGAAAAACAGAAACCTTGCATAATATATTAGAACAAACATTGTAACTTCGTTTTTGTGGGAAGAGAGATGCTCTTGCAGTTCTTTCTCACCTTAAAAAAAAACATTAAAAGAAAGAAAATTGGCATGAATTTTCTTTGAAAACTCTGCCTCATAGCCTGTTTATCTAGCCCCAAAAGGATAAACAATTATAAGCCTCTGGTGTACTGCTAGGTGTTCTAAATGGTTAGAAAGCTTTATTAAAATTCTAAAAAGAACTCCTGATTAATAAAATGGATAAGCACTGATGCCACACAAAAAAATCTAATTACAAAACAAGCGGAAGCCACAATAAATTGTTGCAGAATTCTAGTATCCTGAAGAGAAACATTATGGTTCCACACAGCCATCCAGGCCCCTCCAGCAGATTACTTCATTCCTCATTCTTGGTTTCTCTTTTTTCTTTCCCAGTCATTGGTCAACATTACATACTACTAAGAATGTGTAATCTTTATGGAACTGCTTTTATTGTGGGGAAAAATAGGTTGCTTTGTTGATATTGGATTTAGAGTGGATTTCATTTGTTTTGCTCTTCTGCAAGTCTTAAGATTCTCCAAGACAGGGTTGTCCCGTGTTCTTCATAATTTCATTTTCATTCCCTTTTTAGTGGCATCCACCACTGAGATTTGAGAGCAGTACTGATATTATCTAAGCAAAAAGTGATTATGGCATATTTACAAAATATCAAAAATACAACGGAAGTAGGGGAAAGCCATCAACACAACTGATGTCAAGAACCTTTAAAAATGTCTAGATTCACAAATTATGTTAAGGTACAAAAACAGATTGTTTGAATTTTATTTACTATAATGTGCGACCTATTCAAATAATATCTGATGAATAATGAAATAACACATCTAATCATTGGCTAAGATTATACATTGCATTAATCACAGGGCTTCGTATTCTATGCAAACTCTAATAGCAAGAAAAAAGTTAAAAAACTCAAAACTTGTAACTTAAATAAATGATGACTGATCAGATCAGGGCTGCAAAAAATCTCAATAATTACCATTTGGCAGGAAAAAAAAATACAGAAAACTCTCTTTTGTAGCTCTACCTAACCCAACTATCATGCTGGATGTTCTCATAAAATTATTATATTAATCATTATTTATTAATTAAACCCCAATACCTAAAATGTCCTAAACTGAGCCACATTAGGGCACACATTTAGCATAACGGGTGAACCCAGCCAAAATGATGTCTATCATGGATGGCTAAATAAGGTAAACTGGGGAGATGAACCCTGATGAATCCTGAAAACAATATGCTAAGTCACAATATAGTTTAATCTACTTTAAGCATATAATATTTATTCAAAGAATGTATACCATTGTCTACCTATAATTATCCTAGGTCAGTGGTGGAGAACCTATGGCATGCGTGCCAGAGGCGGCACTCAGTGCCCTCTCTGTTGGTATGCGCGCCACTGCTGTCAGCAGCAGGTCCATCAGGCTGCCCCCGCCCAGTACAAAGGAAGAGAAGCAGCCGACTAGCAAGCTCAAGTAGAGGTGGTAGAGCAGAGGCCACCAACCATTGTCGATTGGTGGACTGGAAGAAAAGGGAGGGGGAGGCATTTTACATGTGTGCATGCGTGCACGGGGCCGTGAGCACGCACGTGCTGCAAATGGGGTGGGGCTAGTGCCTGTGTGATACTCACTAGCCCTGCCCTGTGCTTAAGTGATGCAGCGCCTTGTATCTGCACCCTGCGGTGCGGCGGCAGCCATTTTTGCACCTTGCAGCACGGTGGCCCATTTTTGTGCCCCCGGTTTTTGCGTGCCAGAGATGGCACTCAGAGGTGCCTCCTTGCCCCCCCCCCCCGAGGGCACCACAATGCTGATGCTGCCCTGGAACTTTGCAATAAATAAGTGGGTTTTGGGTTGCGGTTTAGGCACTCGATCTCTAAAAGGTTCACCATCACTGTCCTAGATGACTCACAACAAAACCAATAAAACAGAAACAAAACAATCATTTTAGCCTTACAAAAGAACAATATACTTCCTATCAAGGTACCAAAACTTTCTATTAATTCTACGTAAGATGGCATACTGCACGAATCCATTTGTTATGACTTATTCATGCTTAAGCACCCTGGGTACTCTTAGGCTTGATCTAGATATAGTGCTAAAGTATGTGTTTTTTTTGGTCATAGTATATAATATAAAACCTGCCAATAGTGATTTATTCACTATCCACGGGAAAACAAATCATATGAACCCAGTCTTTTTTTCCATATATTTTATTGATTTTTTTAAACATAAATCACTTAATAGTTGGTAAACAGTGTGTTTGCTGGGTAAAGAAAAATCACTAACAATTGGTTTCTATAATCCATAATCCACATAGTACATTTAGTTGATCTCCCCCTTTCCCCAAAATGTCTTCTTTGCAAACCTTGAAATAATACAGTTCTTATTATTTTGATAAATATTTGATAAATAACAGTTATGTATATGATTTTTTCCCAATTAAGGATCTTTATTACTAGTGTAGTTATATTATAAAGAAAAGATAGATTAGTAAGACCAACGGAGTAGAATATAGGACAATGTCAGGAATAAATCTAAACAAAGAGGGTATTTCAAGTTTCATAAGAACGACCAATTCTAAAAGAGTTGTCTATTAATGTAAATTTCTAAATTTAGGTAAAAAGGGTAATAAACCATCTTAACACTTTTACATTTCTTAAAGAATAGGTAAAAACAGTAAAGAAAAGAAAAAAAGAACAAGAGTAAAGAAACATAAAAATTAAAATACTACTTAAAATATATATTCCTCCTAAGCTAATATATATTCATTCCCAAAATTTCTTATTCTTTTAACCATGATTAAAAATATATTTAATCTTTAAATATTCCATTTAATGTGTCTAGTCATTTAATCCTTTAACTCAGGGGTGTCAAACTGCCGGCCCGCGGGCCGGTTTCATCATACTGGAGCTGCGCCCACCCCATTGCCAACAACGGCGAAAAAGCTCCGATACGTTGTGTGACGTCACGTGATGTTGCGAGTTTGACATAAGAATTTAACTCTTATTCAAAACATTTTTTTTCTTTTTTATACATTATAATTTCCCTAAATTCAGACACATTTATTTATCTAAAACATTTCCTTCATCTAGGCCATTTCAGCAGTATTGTATTACTTATATCAAGAAATAAAATAAAAAGGGGGGGGGAACCATACAGTATTATTTAAGGAATTCATCTCTCTTAGAATGACCTATGTATTCAGAATCTTTTCTATTTCTTTAACCATATTCAAACAAATGTTTCTTTTTTAAATATTCTCTCTGGTAGATCCCATCATCTATTTTCTTAATTTTCACTTTGATCTTTTTCCTTTGACCAGTATCTTTCTTGATCAATGTGTTTTGCTGAATCAAAAAGGTTTTCCATATATTCATGACTGTTGCTGTAGGTATAAGAAGTAAATCAAATAAAGTATCTTTATGTAAGGCTTTTGCCTTTCCATGTTTCTTGAAAATCTTTTTCTCTTTCTCCTTCTTTGCTTCTCTTATCACTTCCTTTCTCTCTGATGTTTTCAACATCTCTACATTCCATTTTATCCAATCTGTTTTTTTGTCCTCAGATTTATTTATTTATTTTAAGGGATGAGTTGTTTTTTTCCATTTCTTGTAAATTTTCCCCACTACAATTAAATCATGTTTTCTTGCTTTGTTAAGTTCTGTCTTTGAGTCTCTATATGAACACAATCTTACACTCAGAAAAAGCAAGAGCTGGACACAGTTTCATCAAACATTTAAAATCCAGCTAATGCTTCTATGATAGGGGTTCTTTTAAAATGTTATTATTGGGATGTTCCATAATATCTTCAATAGGTTTTAATAGCCAGAGAAATGAGCTTTAGGTTGGCATAGTCCAGCATTCTCATATTGTTCAATACTCAGCTACTGCATCATAATTCTCCATTCTTCTCTACAAGAGAAATAATACTTTTGTTTGCAGACTAGTGCTGTGTGTTTGCTTAGAGCTCCTAGATACAGGAGAAGGGCACCATACATAACAGTAAAGGATCAGGTACTGGGAGGAAGTTTCTTAGTTAAACACTCAAAATAGAGAGAAGCAAATCATTTAAAAAAGCAAATATTGCAAATAAAGCTTTGTTTGGGAAAGAAAAACTGATTACATTTGTATTCTGTTGAAGAATGGCTAAGCAGTTCCACAGCATTTGAAAAAGAAATGCAATCTTGCCAAATCTCTTGGTATGTGTGCCTAGCCCTAGGACACCCGGTGCTGTGTTTCAATCTTGCTCAGCAAACTAAGCCTGCTTAGCATATAATGTGAAGCAAAGGTTTTCAAACCAGATTGTCTTGAACGAATCATGTTCTGGTCTGCGTGTATTGCTAAGGTAGTCTTTTAATTATAGTTTGTTCAACATGCCATAATGAACTTTGTTTTAAAGTATTTAGGAGAGGATTCAGATATAGGAAAGTCCATTTACATATTCACAATAGTCTCTGGCCAAGTAACCAGTATGTCCTTTCTGTCTAAAACAGTTATTCATGCATCATTTGCAAAATATCACATTTCTAATTATTTATTTTTATTGTTTTTAATATAGTAACAGAAAAAGAAAAGGAACAGAATACTAAAATAATTATGCAAACACATATATTCTAAAACATACGCACACATAAAAATAATTTTTAAAAAGTGAAAAAATACAACAGAAAAAAAAGAAACAAGGTGGAATATATAATTCTAAATATACATCTTATTCAAGTACATATATATTTATTTCTAATACACAAATATAACTAACATTCTTTTTAAGCTAATGTATTTTGTATAAATGAGTTCCATTTTTTATTATCCATACAAAAATTGGAGTCTCTAGAGAATCCGCTCATAGGTGACAAGTATAATTAGGTCTTCAATTCATTGAGTGAAAGGGGCGATGCATTTATCTTTCCAGAGCTGCAATAGCAGTCCTTTGGCCATAGTAAGGGCACAGACAATTCATTTACATTGCCTGATTGACAAACTCCATGTACTAGGTATGTACATCAAGAGAATTACATACTGTTCAGTTTAAAACTATATGCTAATATGACTGGTATAGGGGAATTTCTTCCATTTGTTTTAGGAATCCTTGATATGTTAGAAACCATTTAAATACGTGGGGAGTTGTTGATAGATCAGTCATGTACACTTTTTGGTTCCATTCACAGCTTTTGATGCTGAAGTACTTGTTATGGATGCGAGTGTCTTTAGCTAAATCATTGGCTCTAATGAGACAGCATTTTAAAAGCTAGAACAGCAGCTTCCAGCCTTTTCTATACCCCGCACCTCTAGAATGCTTCTGATATATTCTAGCACCCCTTACAAAAGTTCGAAATAACAAATTATGCATATACACTATAATTTTGAAACTTCTAAACCCAAGTTTTTGCATCCCCTGGAATATCGTCTCGCACCCCCAAGGGGTGCAAGCACCCCTGCTTGGGAACCCTTGAGCTAGAATATTGCTTTGGCTCAAAATCTAAAATTCCTGTCCATGTGAAGACCATGATTGTACAGAAGTATTTTAGCCACTTGGTTTGGTTGAACGTTGAAGACAAACCATTTACTAGCTTCTCATATCTTCATAATAATGCAAAAAGTCCATTTAAGAATTAAATTCACTATTAGATCTAGATGGTGGCTAATAAGATCTGCCAAAACTAGGTTGCTTCAAAACTCTAGAAGGTGTGCAAGCGACCCTGCAGTCTTTAGATCTTAATTGTGATGCTTAGTCAACTAATTGCAAATCTCAACAGCCCATTGTGAATAGCTTTCAATACAGGCTTTATGAAATGTTTGGCCTGTTGTGTGATGCTGAAGTCACAGCCTCAACAAGGTGTCATTGAATGAAAAGACAGGCAGGAATGGGCCAGTCCTGGACAGCAGTGTTCCAGTAGTTGAGGGACTGCCACAAAAAGAGGGGTTCAACTTATTTTCCAAAGCACCAGAAGGCAAGACAAGAAACAATGGATGGAAAATAATCAAGGAGAGAAGCAACCTTGAATTTCAAGAGAAACGTCCTAACAGTGAAGACAATTAACCAGTGGAACAGCTTGCCTTCATAAGTTGTAGGTACTTCATCAATGGAGAGTTTTAAGAAAAGACTGGACAGCCACCTGTCTGAAATGGTATAGGGTCTCCTGCTTGAGCAGGGGTTTGGGTTAGAAGACTTCCAGGGTCCCTTCCAGTTCTATTCTGATTGATTGAGAATATTATTCTCTAAAAAGTTTAGCTTTTCTTACACAATCATACTTACATAATCCACTATTTATTTCCAAAATTTAGTATAGGACATTGTCAAAACATATTTTAAAGAATATTATCCTTATTATATATATATATATCCCACAAAATGCTGTCTTGAACAAATTTTGTCTGTATAAATTACCAATAAATTCTGAATATTATTGTTGTTGTTGTACAACACTTCATAGTTTAAGGTCCACTGACACTTTTGCTACAATTGCTCTCCTATTGTCTATACAACATTGAAACCTCTTATTCTTTATTCCACTCATTTTTAGTATCAAATTGATTTATTGATAACAAATATCTATAAAAATAGCAGGGAGTTAGATTTGAAGGATTTAACGTTGTTCCAGCATCTCAAGTGTATCGAAGTTGAAAATGTCACTAGTCCAAAGTTGTTAACAAATGTAGTTGTAAATGTTGCCATAGGCTTACATATGATAGACTAGTGATGGCGAACCTTTTAAAGACCGAGTGCCCAAACTGCAACCCAAAACCCACTTATGCATCGTTGGGTGACGGGTGGGTATGGCCAATTGGATGGGTGTAGCCCATTGGGTGGGTGTGGGTGTAGTGGTAACGGCAGATTGGGTGGGACTAAAAAGTTCAATCAATCAATTCCAACTTTGCAAGATCTTTTTTTTCCCGCGAGAAGTTGAAATTGACTGATTGATTGAACCTTTTTTTTTTTCACATGGCGGCGGAGGCCTAAAGCGAAAAGGTTTTATAAAACCCAGCTGAAGGCCTAGGACTCGGGCGATGGTGCACGTGCCCACAGAGAGGGCTCTGAATGCTGCCTCTGCACCCATACCATAGGTTCGCCACCACTGTGATAGACATTCATCTATTAATACAGCATATGTTAAAACTTCATCTTCATTGTCTTAATCAGAATACCATATTCACCACAATAAGAAACAATTCACTTGGGAAGCTATTGAAGATTAAAATGCGATTCATACAATTCTCAGCTTTCATTATATTGTGGTCTGCTCAACAATGATTTGCTGAATGTGGCACAGCACTACTTCAGTTATTGGCAAATGTTATGGATTCTTGCATAATAAGACAGGTACAAAACCCTTTCATCCCAACAGCTGAAATTTCACAAGACCATCAAATCTTGGGGGGGGGAGGGTAATAGAGGTTGCCAAGTTATGTAATAATTAATTAAACATGGCTTACAAACCACAATAGCTGTTTCATATAACACAGTAATCCAGATCCAAGCAAGCTGCATTTAACTTTGGCAGAACTGGGAAATAATTATTTCCAAATAAATGAGTAAGATTTTTTTAAAAGCTGAATATGATGCCAAACAGTTGGCATATCTCAGCAACAATGACATATCAACAAAATAGAATAAATACGGATCTGGACCTCTTCCTGCATAGTTGTTAGATTTAACAGAATGATATAAACTAAAAGTTGGATTTACATTCTGTTCCATTTGGCACAAGCCATGTAAATGCTAGCAGCATCTGGAGGAGTCTGCAATTAGCAAGATATTATGTATAAGGAGAAGATGCTTTCAAAACTTATCTCAAGAATGAAGGCAAATGTATCTGTCCCAGAATAATATTGTAGGATCCAATCTGGTTTGGTCACTGAGACCAGAGGTTTAGCCTTCCACACTTTTGGACTCATGCTGAAGTCCATCCTCAGGGTGACTTTTCTCTCACCAGAATGTGTATTTTGGGCTACTTTATGCGTAGTATTTACTGTATATAATGTCTGGTTGTATGTGGCTTTTTAATTGTTGATTGGGGTTGTTGATGACTGGCTATTAAGTCATTGGCTGTTGTTTCCTTGTGCTGCCAAGCCCTATTGATTGAAGTCTGAGAAATGGGCTCCTTATCAGTCAACAGGAGTGCTGATGTACCACCAGCTTATCAGGTACTCAGGAGCCATGGACTTGGCAGCACAAGGAAACAACAGCCAACCATTTAATAGCCAGTTATCAACACCCCAATCAACAACTAAAAAGCCACACACAACCAGGTACCACATAAATACTACTTATAAAATAGCCCAAAGCACACATTCTGAGGTTCCTTGAGGATGGGCTCCAGCACAGGTCTGAAAGCTTGGAAGACTAAACCTCTGATCCTGGTGACCAACCCAGGTTGGATCCTGCAAGATAACATCTTTATTTCTCTAGGAATGATAGGATAGCACTTGCTCTTCAGGCTGGTTGAAGACTAATGATACTCCCAACAAAAGATGTAAATCAGGACAGAAGGCAAATAATGTTGATAATGTACTAATGATGTTACTTAGTTAGAAAATGAAATTTCTGCAAGCAAACAGAGAGCAAATAGGAAGGTTGTCAGATACATTTTCCAAGTAATTACAAAATAATATGTTATGAATTATTAGAAGATAATATGTCAGCATAAGATGGACAGTCATAACATTCAGAACAAGTGTGGCTTGTTATTCCCAGTTTGTGCCATCTTTTAGCTGCATACCTGGACTGGAATAAGGGAATATCTATTGTGGAGTTTTTAAAACAGTGCCTTTCATGGGACCATATTCCCATTTTAAAGCTTTAAAGTTTGATTTTTGACAAGTTGCATAAGTTGTTTTAATCAAATGCATTCAAAATAGAGATATAATTAGTGCTGAACTGGAGCTAGGACCTAAGCTATTTCATTCAGAATCCTGTTGTATCAGGGTACCTGACACTTATTAATTATAAGTTGTCTTTGTATTGAAAACTCCAAATATATTTCAAGGAATTCCATTGATTTCTCACTGAATAAGTCTGTACCTTAATTTCACTAGGCTAATCATAACACATCAAGTACTAATACATTTGATTCTGAAATGCTAAAATGTATTGAAAAAAATGAACGCATTCTCCTAACTTATAATGTTGGAATAGATCCAAGTAATATTTAATTCTAGAGTTACTGTAAGACAGAACTGGGCAGACACTATCCTTCTTTCTAAATAAATATAGATCTTGAGAAAAAAAATCCAATCCACATTAGAAAGTGTCACATAGCTACAAAATTAGTTTGCAAAATTAATAGTTCCAGAACATCCAAACAACTCCAGCCTAAACTTTAGTTATAATTCAGCCAATAATGAATAGGCCATTAGATTCTTCTCAAAAACATTTTACAGGACTGCAGGAATTCAACTATGGGAAATCTCAATAATTCAATACACATCCCTTTAAGAGATGGTTCCCACTTGCTACTAACCATGATACAAACATTGCCTGACAATATCTCTTTCTTGATATGTTCTCATGATGTTGGTCTCATTTTGTTAGCAGCCAATGTCAGATAGCCTTCAATTCTCTTAACTTGAACTGATGTTATAGAGCAGGGATGTCAAACTGCCAGCCCATGGGCCGGATGCATCATGCCGAAACCACGCCCACCCCATTGCTGGCAAAGTTGCGATACATCACGACACATCACATGATGTTGCGAGTTTGACACCCCTGTTATAGAGGTATTTTCTGTCTTATTTCAACAAGGACAGTCTCAAGATGTATGCAATCTATTAGCTTTGTCATTCATTATTTTGAAGGAAAATCAGGTGACTCATCTTTCCTTGCCAAGCCCAGATCAGCACAGTTTCTCCACAATTCATCTCAATTATACCATGTGTTAGATTAAATTGTCGGATAAAGAAGGGAGTATTGGGTCAAGATCTCCAACAGAGTTCCATGGCTGAAGAAGAATTTGATCCTGAGTTTCTTCATTCTGATCTATAATTATTAGTATCCTGGCAATACTAATTTCATACCACGGCAAAGAAACATTTGTGCAGAGCATGAGTGACCATGAGTAGGGGTATTGGTCCAGGAAAGGGCATAACTGGCACACAATTCACACTTGTGCAAAGGCTCACCTGGCCATGACTGCCACCTGCTCTTTGAGCAGGAGTCAAGAAACCAGGAGAACCCCCAGATTACACACTGGGTCTGTTTGAGGCAGTGCCATCCCATCCAAAACCAAAGGTGGCAATTCTCCATGGATCAAAGAACTCCAAACCCAGAGCCCCTCAGGTGTTTCCAGGATTCAATTTCAAGCTGTTGCTCCCCATCCAGCCCCTAATAGCCTCTAGACACTGCGAGAGGGAGGTCGCTTAACTCACAGCATCACTTAACTCACCATAGGCTGACACATACAGCTGAATATCATCAGTATATTGATATCTCATTTCATGGTGATGGATGATCTCATCCAACGGCTTCATGTAGATGTTGAATAGAAGAGGAGAGAGTACCGGTACTAAACACCAAGGTCATGTTCCCTGTGAGGGTCCCCATCTTGCCTCCCTTATCTCCCATTATCCAACAACACTGAAATCGACTGCCCTCTGCCTTCCTTACACACCATTCCATCTTCCATCTCCCAAACTCTTTCTTGATATAAAAGGGGAACTTCCTCCAACTGACAAACAGTCAGGGACAAGGTGAGCCCAACAGGCACTATAGCACTTGGTCTCAACACCCTCAAACTCACACCACCCCTTCCTCACTGCAGCAGGGGGGTCACATCCCCCAATACACTCACAATACATCCATTCAACGCACAAACAGCATTTATTCTTCTAGTGGGAAATTGTTTTGGTTATTCACAGTGTTCTTAGAATTTTCTTCAACCCTAATATTTAAAGGTGTTAGTATTCCTCCTAACCTGCATCTTCGAAGTCCAACTCCCATAGTGTGTCATTGGTAATGCCATGGCTTACATGAATTTGATCTTTGAGGTATATCTTTGAGGTACTGATCATTATAAGCATAACATATTCAGTGCAACAAGTGTTTCATAGAGTACCTTAGGCAAAAGAGAAACTTTGTCCCTTACAATTTATGGATTATACTAACAGCTGGTTTGCATATTTTCTTAAATTTTCTTGAATAAACCAAACATGGCTATGAAACATTAAGCCATGAATCACAAGTTATAAACCACAACGGCTTGGTTTCCCAAACATTGGAAATTGTGAGACCTTTTGTCACATTGGGTTTGTTAAACTCCAAAAATGCTCCAAAACAGATCTCAAGATAGCTGGTTTAGAAAAACAAAACTATAACAGTCATCTTTTTTTCTTTCCTTCTACCTTTCCTAGCATTAGAGTCTTTTCCAAAGAGCTGGCTTTTCACAAAATATGTTCAAAATAGGATAATTTGAACCTGAACATTTGTAGTTAAACCCTTAATGTTAAATCCTTAATTTGACTGCCTTCCTGTTTATCAATAAATAATAGAAAGCTGTGTTGGGTTCAAATATAATGAACCTTCATCAGTCTTGTTTATGTAAACCCATCCTTGTCCCACTCACTATAAAACAGGATGGAATGATGGTATAGAAAGTACAGAAATACCTAATGCTTTCATCTACTACTATTGTCATAATCCAGAATATTTGCCATCTTCCTTACAAAATTGCTATTGACACCAGAGTTTCTAATTATAGAGAAATAAATAATAGATTGAGATAGATTTATGTCCATTCATTCTTTTTGTCTTAAAAGTCCTGGTTTGAGGGACACAGAAGGATTTCATTCATCTGCTATTCAAACCAAAGAAAACCAATCCAATCCAAAACTCCCAAATTTTGTATATGCTCAGCCTGACTCAAAATGTTGCCCAAATGAATTTAAAGTATGAATCTGGGGATTTTAAAAAAATCATATAGCACACCTTAGTTTTGTGCCACCAATTGAGGTATTGGGAACTCAGTTTCATCTCTAGATGCTTTTCTTTCCATGTCACCAGCCTGGCCTTTTCTGTTTTTGACAACTTGTTGCTTAATCACATGTTCAAATTTCAACTATTTATTGCTAGCACATATTTTTATTTTATCTCTCATGTTTGAGCAGCTGCGTGCTGGTAAAGAATATCAGCTTTCTCTGAAACAAGAATCTGTCTTATTTAAGTCACCAGGATTCTTTAGTGCCTGCCTTTTCTAATAAGGCCATTTTCTCTGCATTAGCAAAGGATACATAAGAGTAAAGATTTTTTAAAAATAAAAATCCCTGATGTTAAATTAGTAAGACTTAACCTATAATTAAATTAAGATGAATGGGAACCACTGTTAAAAATCTTTTCAAATAATTAGCTGTCAAATTAAACCAAAAAAAGAAAAGGCGCAAATGAGGATAATTATACAAGAAATGTACATTTGGATCTGAAATTGCCACCTTATTTGGCAAAACAGCAGCTGTGTGTTGAGACAGATCTCTATCCACTGGCTCAGGCTTTGGGAAAAATAACGGCAATACAGTGGCACTCACAACAGTACAGAAGGAGTCTCTTCGCAGATCTGTGATTTTGGGGTTTTGGGGTCACACATTATACTAACGCTATGGATTGTTGAATTAGTTACAACTGACTGAGTTTCAGCTATATGGTAAACAAAAGCCAAACTATTTATAACTTAAAGTTGTGGGAAGAATCCAGAGAAAGAAATATTTTGGGAAATATTAAAAAGGCAGAATATATTTTCCCAAAAGATTTTAAAGGCAGAAACCAACCCCCATTCCAAGTCTCTCTGTCCCAAACAGAAACCAGGTCTGCAGAAATGTAGATGTGATAATCTTGTCAGAAAGATTGGCCCCAGGAAGCTTGGATTAGAAAGAAAGATCCCTAGAATCAACAATCCCTCACATCAAAAATCCAACAATCATCAGCCACAGCCCCAGGGAAGCAGGATATAATCTTTGGGACTTTATAGGATTAACCCACCACCATCAGAATACCAGAAAGCCACAATCAGACTCAGGTCAAAGTTCATGCCACAGGAACAACTCCAAACAAAAGCTCAAGAAGCTATAAAAGCCCACCACTCCCTGCTACATGTGGTCAGTTTTTCCAGAGCCATCTTTCTGTCTGGCTCTTCTCTTCAATAAACTATAACCTTCTTTCTAAAGCAGTCTCCATGATGTTTATTCCCGGCTTGGACTAGACCCTGATGAAGATTTTTCTTTCAACAAAGTGATACATACATTTACTGCAAAATGTATCTTCAGTTATTCTAGAAAGTGCCTTTGTATTAGAAGAGTAGAAGCAAGCTTTACCTCACAAGACCTGGGAAGAATGTATTTGGAAAATGACTGGTTCAGCTTATCTGAAGGGTTTTAAACTAAAACTATGGGGGGAGGGTGACCAATTTTTATAATCTATAGGACTTAATGCCAAGCATAAACTAAAAGACAACCAATCAAACCAAGAGGTAGGGAGAGATGGGAAGGAAGAAAAACTCAGATATAAAGCAGGAGATGTAAGAAGCATACCCAGGATCAGCCATAAAGGACTCAGATGCCAATACACTAATGCTCAAAATTTGGGGAACAAACACGTTGAACGAAGTACTAGTATATGAGAGCAGGTATAATAGAGTTGCCATTGCCAAAACTTGATGGATGAAATTCACAAGTGTAATGTACTGCTGGAAGGATATAAAGTGTTCAAAAGAAACAGACTTAACAAAAGAGGAGGGTGGAGTTCCATTTTATGTAAAAAATCACTACACTCTACATAAATTCATAAAACCAAGAATGATAGCATACTCAAATGTATATGGGTTAATATAAAAGGAAAAAAGAATGACATCACCTTAAGTGTATACTATAGGCCACTCAACCAAGCAGAAGAAATAGATGAACTTTTTACTAATCAGTTAACTAATGCATGAAGGAAGCAACCACAGTAGTAATGGGAAACTTTAACAATCCTGACATCAACCAGGAGATAAATTCTGTATCAAGTGAGAGATCAAACAGGTTCCTTACAAGCCTGTACTGGACTTAATTCTTACTAACAGAGAAGAAGAGATAGAGGGATTGAAGTTGCTGCAATTTGGGAGGAGAATGGCCATGTCATTCAATATAATGCAGAAACAAGCAAAAGAACATAATAAAACTAGTGTCTTAGATTTTAGAAGAGCTGGTTTCAACCAACTTAGGGAGAACTTGAGAAGGATTCCATGGATACAAATCTTAAAGGGGAAAATAAATCAAGATGCTTGGGAAAATCTGAAGAATAAGATTATAAAAGCCCAGTTCAGTTCAATACCACTGAAAAAGAAAAATAAGCAATCCAAGAAGAAACCAGCATAGTTGCATAAAAAAATCTCTGATAAACTGAAAGACAAAAAAAGATAAGTACAAAAAATGGAAAGAGGAACACATAACTAAGGCAGAGTACTAGCATATAGCCCGAATCTGCAAAGATAAAGTCAGGAAAGCTAGGGCTTGGGATGAACTAAGACTTGCAATAAATAAAAATAATAAAAAAAAGATTCCTTCAACATGAAAAAACAAGAAAAAAAAAGTCAAGGAAACAATCGATCCACTAATGGGATCAGATGAAAAAGAAGTGATGGGCAGCAGGGAAAAAGCAGAGCTGCTTAATTCATTCTTTGCATCTGTTTTCACACAAAAGAAAAAAAATAGCCAAATCTACCAAAAACAAAACTGTAAAGGCAAACTATGAATATAAATTAAAATAGGCAAGAAAATGGTAAGAAAACACCTGTACACCTTAGACGAGTTCAAATCATTAGGACCAGATGGATTACATCCCAGAGTTCTGAAGGAGCTGGCAGACATGGTCATGGAACCATTGAATCATATCTTTCAAAGATTCTGGAGCACCGGGGAATTACCAGAAGACTGGAAAAGAGCTGGCATGGTTGCTATCTTTAAATAAAGGGAAAAAATGGATCCAGGAAACTACAGACCAATTGGCCTGAAGTCATCAGTATCTGGGAAGATCCTGGAAAAGATAATCGAGCAACAGATCTGGGAATACCTAGAAGCAAGCAAAGTTATAACCAGAAGCTAACATGTGTTTGTCAAAAATAAATCATTCGAAACAAATCTTATTTCATTCTTTGACATACTGACTAAATTGTGAACCACTGAAATGCTGTGGACATAGTATAATTGGATTTCAGTAAGGCATCTGACAAAGAAGACCGCAACCTACTTCTTAATAAGTTAGAAAAATGTGGGACAGAAAACATCATCACCAAATGGATTCATAACTACTGACAAACCATACTCAATGTGTAGTCCTTAGAAACTATGTCTACATAGTGGGGTACCCTAAGATTCTATCTTAAGCCCAGTACTCTTCAATACATTTATAAATAATTTAGATGAAGGTGTTCTGTACTGCTTATACCCCAAATGGGTTTAAAGTCTTTATTGAGGGTTTGCCAGCCCCAAACAGTATTTACCCAGATTCACCCCATGCAGGAACAAGCACAAAACCCAATGAGTCCAATTCTCAAGTTCGGGAACATAGAGCAAGGCAGTAGAATCACTCACCAGGTTGAAGTCAAAAGACAAGTCCAAGGTCCAAACACAAAGCACCAAAACCAAAATCCAAGGTTTAAGAGGCAAAGTCCAAAATCTGAAGAGCAACAGCAGAATCAATGTTTCAATCCACGGCAAGAATCACAATGACTAAGAAAATGTATGGAAAGAAACAGATGAGTTGTTTCCAATGTCGTTGCATTCCATATGTTGAGTTAAACAGCTGCCAACATGGGCAACTCATTAGGAGGGGCAAGGCTCCTCCTCATGAGTAGCCTCATCAACCTCTATTGCACCTGCCTCCCTCAGTCCTGTGTTCGATGGAGGCTTCAGGCAAAGAATGGGAGCAGCTGCCTGCAGTCAGTGAGGATGCCACACCTTCCCCTGATCCAAGGATGCGCAGGGCAGTGAGGTGATAGGCACAAGGCTGGTCAGCCAGGTTACTTATAAGGAGACATGCCTCGCCCATTATGAGGGGCCGTATCGGCATTGGTTTGGTTTGGTTCCAAAGAGAATCAAATGCCACAGATCCTGCTGATCACATCAGTCAACAGTTCATCCGTAGTAGGTCAAATGGTTTTATTACTATTTTTCCTTGGTCAAATGTAATGTTTCATTTGTTGATAAAATGTTTCAAATTTATTTGAATACAGGGTTGCAAATAGGTTAAACTCAGTACAACAGGTGGTGGCTTAATGTGTAAAGTTTCATTTGCTCATGTTGCGCATGCGAACCCGTCCTTGCTGCCACCTGTTTGTTGAGTCTAAAAGGTTGACCGCTGTAGTGCAATACCTGTTCATACAAGATATATGGCTTTTTATGTGAGACTCATACTGGGAAGGAGATTCCATGACTCAGCTGGTTCTCTCTTCCAGTCCCTGAGAAATCACTGAATGGGACTGAATGGGGCACATGAGGTGTTTCTCCTTCCTGACTCTTTTAGTACTAATAAAAAATATTTATAAGTAGGGTTAAAATTAGAGGTTCTTGGTACTCTCTGAGCTTGTTGGTTTTTGTGCAGATTTTTATTACTCAGACTAGCTAATATCAACACTAGTGAGCAGTGGGGTTTACTGTCAGTTTATATTCTAGTTTCTTGCCCCTGTCAGTGTTGGTGGGAGTGATCTTAGAGGTTGTTTGGTTGGGCTGTTTACTGTTGGCTTCTTTGGCAATTTCTTGATTGGGGTATTACTGTCCGAAATGGTATAGGGTTTCCTGCCTGAGCAAGGGGTTTGACTAGATGACCTCCAAGGTCCCTTCCAACTTTATCATCATCATCATCATCATCATCATCATCATCATCATCATCATCATCATTATTATTATTATTATTATTATTATTATTATTATTATTATTATTATTATTATTATTATTATTGCCTATTTAATCCCACCCACAGAAATGGGTGTTGCTGGAACAATGGGTGTAGATTCCTTGCTCCCTGATTCCTGCCGCTTGTGTTACTTGACAAGGTTTAGGTATTGCCACAACAGAACTGGCAGGAATTAGTTACTGTAGTTTAGTGAGTGGTTCTTTTTCTTCCTTCCTTTCTTCCTTTCTTCCTTTCTTTCTTTCTTTCTTTCTTTCCTTCTTTTTTCTTTCTTTCTTTCTTTCTTTTTTTCTTTATTTTTCTTTCTTTCTTTCTTTCCTTCCTCCCTCCCTCCCTCCCTCTCTCCCTCCCTCCCTCCCTCCCTCCCTCCCTCCCTTCCTTCCTTCCTTCCTTCCTTCCTTCCTTCCTTCCTTTCGTATATCACATTAGCTATTTACATTAATTACTCCAATAACCCAGTTAAGGATGTTACGCAAATAAGGTTATTTTCTTGTACTGGATTTTTAAATTATAGTTTGTTGAACAAGCCAAAATGTCCTGATATGCACATGTAATTAAGTCATGACATTTGCCATATTTTTGGTTTAGTGTAATGTGTAAATTTGGCCACTGTAGATTATTCAAATAATCATGGTTAAAACATCTCATGGTAATGTGTAAATAAGAATAGTCAGAATGTAAATGGATCATATTACTATGGTAACTCACCATACACTAATGGAATAGAATTACACTAATTGGATTTACTCTTCATAGGGAGCCATAATGTAGCTATGTTTTTATGTAGTTGTCAATAATAAATCCATCAACAAACATAAATTGAGCCTTTTAACCCCTCTTTAACTGAGGTATTAGATTTACTGTGCTTTTCCAGAAAGAAACTGCAATCATATTAGCTCTTTTTAAGCTCAGTGTTATAAGAGAAATTATGCTACATCATTTGATTTTTAAAAAAATCTAAAATAATAGCTGTATAATTTGAAGACCTAGCATGCTGTGTAATTAAGAATCTGGGATAAAATGGGATTAAAGTGGAACACCTTAATTAAGCATTTTATAAACATGATTTTGGGTACTTTGCCCTAGGTTCTTCATGTTTTTTGAACTAGAAATGGGTCTTCAAACTTGGCCCTTTTATGATTTGTGGACTTCAACTCCCAGAATTCCTCAGCCAGACATGCTGGCTGAGGAATTCTGGGAGTTGAAGTCCACAAGACATGCTGGCTGAGGAATTCTGGGAGTTGAAGTCCACAAGTCATAAACGGGCCAAGTTTGAAGACCCCTGTTCTAGGTCATAGAGACCATGATGGGAGCCCAGACAAATCCAAAAAATAAAAATTGAAATCCCAACCTGTCTGTTTTAGTCCAAAGCTCATGTTGTCCGAAAATTCTGAAGAGAAAGAAAAAAATGGCTTGTCCAAATACAATTGGAAAAGCCCTTAGGGTTAGGATAATCTAGCATTGAAAAATCAAGTAAGTAATTTCCCAAGACAAATGTTTCCCTTGGATAGCCATATTATTTGTTTAATCAATTTGTACAGATCCATCTTAACAAGTTACTCTGGGCAATGAACAATATTAAAATAAAAATTAAATATTATATAAATATGTCCCACGTCATGCTTCTGCAACAAAGCATGGTATAAAACAAGATTAGGTTTTAACCTGTTCTTTTTGTACTATCTCCATGACAAAGAAATAAGTATAAAAGAGATTCTATAGATGGAAAAGCACAAATAGCTCTTGTTTCTACAAGGGCTGAATTAAAAATAATATCTCCAATGTTATAAGTAACCAATAGGTGGCAACACTGATGTGCTAGAAATTTTTTGGCACCTGTTCTTTCTCTTCAGTTTGCAGGAAGATTCATGAAAAAAGATTGAATTGCTATTGTTCATGAAATGGAAGCTTGTAGTGAGTACTTATTAGTATGCTTTAAACACCATGCCATGATTGAATGTTTGAATGTCTAAAGAAGAACGTACAATTGGAAGTCATAATCACAAAATGCAGGCTGTTTGTTGTGATGATTGGGTTGACAGGAGTACTGTGCATCAGAGGGCAAACAAGTGTAAAGAGGGTGAACCAGAAGAGATAATTTGTATGATCAAGAACAAAGTGAATGACCTGTGACAGCAACTGATGAGTTTCAGAAGTGAAAGGTTGATGAACTGATTAAAGACAATCAGGAGATCATTCAAAGGGAAATTGCTGTCAAGCTTGGCATTTCCATAGGAATGTGTGGTCACAATATTGATGTTCTTCAACATTGGAAAATTTATGCAAGACAAGTTCACACATGCTAAGAGCAGAGATGAAAGCTTAACAAGTTGGAATTTGCCAGCAACTATCATGCTACAAGGATGAAGTAAAGGAATGTTTACAGCATTGTGACAGTCAATAAAATATAGGTTCATCACTATGACCCAGAAACAAAGTGTTGGTCCATGGAATATCAACCTAAAACTTTACTTGCAAATAAAAGAAAAACAAAACCCAAGCCACAGCAGAAAAATTAATGGTCACCTGCTGGGGGGGGGATGGGAATGTCCACATGGTTTTCCTTGAAAAAGGCATCACTTTCAACTATATTGCAGAACTCAAAAGTTTGAAAAAAGAGTAAAAAAGAGATCAAAAGCACAATAAGAAATTTTGCTGCACTGTGACAATGCTATGACATGACATTTCACGAACCACCCAAGAGGCAATTGTAAATTTGGATCTCACAGTCTATCCACTGTAGAGTCCAAGCTTGACATGATATAATTTCTATGTTTCCCAAAACTAACGGAATACATTTATGGGCATCTGTTGACTCAAACAGATGGAAAGGATTGTCAGACCTGATTGAAGACTCAAAATTTTAAGAAGCTTATACATTGTTGGTAGATGTGTGTAGCAAATTGTGGTCTTTAAATGGAAAAGTAAATACAAGAAACAAAAGAGCTCATTTCAATGAATATTGTCCTGTTTCATTTATTAAATATCCCTATTTAAATTAAAGTTATGGAGATGGAGGCCTTACATTTTTTTTGTTCAGCTGTATTTCCAGAGGCTAGAAATGAAAGTTATACACTAGCTTCTTTTCCCATCTGAGTTTGAATGATATCTCACTAATCAAATTTAGCAACAATATGCTTAACCACAACATATCTTAACATGTCACTGAGCACTGATAGTGACATATATACTGATAGGATCTGAGTATATGCAATTACCCAGGGGGGAAAATATCCTGGGATCAAAGTGGAAGCTCAATGAAGATGAAGATGTCAACTCTTTAGAGCATTTTGAAAAAGTCAAATTCTATGCTAGGGATCATTCGAAAAAGGACTGAAATGAAATTGTCAGTCCACAGTTGGAACATTGTGTACAGTTCTAATTGCCATGTTTGAAAAGATATAGAAGAGAGCTGGGGAAAACTAAAGGGCAGGTAAGATGATTAGGGTTCAAATCTCTATGAGAAAAGGTAAGAACATTGGGCAATCTTTAGCTTATGAAAAAGCTAAAGGATATGTGACATGATTAAAATCTATAGAAATATTCATGGCATGGAGAAAGTAAACAAGGAAGCTGGTTAAAAGATTTAGAACAAACAAAAGAAAACATCTCACCCAGCTCATTATTACAAGGCATGATGATACCTACTCATTTTGATGACCTTAAAAGGGAATGGATAAATTCAAGGAGGGCAGGTTTATGAAGGATTATTGGTCTTAAAACTCAATGTTATTTCCATATTGGGAATATAATGTCTCCAAATGTCATTTGCGAGGTAATAATGACAGGGAGGTAGTATGCTTCCAAATTCAGGTGGGAAATGCTCCTAAAGGATTAGTCTGATAAGAAGAAAAAAATGCTGGAATAAAATTAACATTGGCCTAACTCAGAAAGACTATTACAACTATAACCTGCTTGTCTGACAAGCTCAGATATTCTCAGTATACATTCCCAAAGGGAAAGTTGCTCTTTGTCTCATGCACAGAGAATCAAAAGTATAACTTTTCTGCTGGCAATAAGAAAAGTGTTCTTTGGAGGGGGAAAAAAATGAACTTGGACAATTCTCCAGAAGTGGAAGACCAAGGCTGAGAAACTATCAACTTTTCCTATAGCCTCTGATTAATGTTTAAAATCCTAGGGAAAAGAGAAGTCCAGGTAATTGAAACAGAAAAAAACCCCATCTGTTTCAAGAATATTTTATTTCTGTAGAAATAGGTAAAACATTTCTGGAGTTGGTACTAGCTTTTTGTTTTCTGTGTGGTGCTGAATTTAATTTGCTATATTTCTCTGTACAAACTCTGAAATATGATATTTGATATATGCCTTCATGAATACCTCAGGCTATGTTCACAAAGCCAAAGCCATAAATTTCCCTTTAGAAACTTCTTATAAGCAGCAATATTAATCTGGAATTCCCTATCTTCTCTCTTTTATGGAACAGATAGCACCAACTTCAGGTCTGCCTGGAGCATTGCATTTCTTATTTTTTTTTCTTTCTTTTTTACATAGGTAATCTATTTTTCTTGTGAGCTGGTCAGCTCAGTTATTTAATACTGAATGTTTGCATTTTAATATTTCATACTTAAAATGATTGTTATGTTTTATTTTGTTTTAAAGGTGTTGGTTTATGTCTTGTGAGATTGCTTTATATCCAACGAAGGGAAGAAAGGGCTGAATCCTCTAACAATGTGGCTATTCACTGTATAGCTAAGAGGAGGTATTATAAAAATTATTCCAATATTTCCTTTCTGATCTTTTATAGTTAGGGAATTAAAAAAACAAGATATTGGCTAGATGATATGTGGTAGAAGTAAGACCTACCAAACCAATAACCCAAATTGCAGGAAGTTGGAGCCAGGTAATTAAAATTTGCAGGATAATATAACTTACTATGTTTTCAAAAAACCTTTAATAAAAGAATGTCAGCCATATTTATTTTTCCACTGTATTTTTCCTTTTGCTTTTTACTATCGTGATTAAGAATTTGTTGAAACTTTAAAATTCTTTATTTTGTTTTTATCTCTGAAATGTTCTTAACTGCTGTTGGAGCAGTTATGCTTTTCTCTGCCTGGTCCACTGGATGGGGAATTGGAGAAGTCGTGGTCATATTGGGGATGGTTTAAATGGAGACAGAATAGGAGAGGGCCTTATTTGCAGTGAGGTTTTCAGGAAACATTAGAGTGACAGATTTCAGAGTAGAATGTCAAGGGAGGAAGAAACTCCTCCCACTTTGAAATAAGATGTCATCTTTTTCAGCATCCTGAAAATCTACATAACTCCTTTCACTCCACTTTTTCCCCTTACTGCAAAGCTTTCCAAACTTGCACTAATACTTTAAAAATTTAAATTTAACATCCTGTTTTCAGTTAGAATATTTTTTTTTCTCTAATGGGGAAAAGAGATCCAAAATATCTAAACACTGATTTCATTTTCTGCTCTTGAAGTTCCTTCTTATTATTGTTTTGGGTATTCCCTAAGGGCTAGTCAGAGTGGACAAATTTGCGTAAATATTAAATTTTTTGAAAGAAGTGGCAAACCACTAAAAAGAATAGAAGAGTTTCAGCTCTGCATACAAATACACAAATACATATTCCATGAAAAGCAACAAGTATATTTGCATAACACATTCATGGCTAATTTAATCTTACTGTACTGAATTAACTCAGTTGGCTGAGCTTGCACAACTTATTTGAACTATAGATTAACTGGTTGGCATTGTCCCCCAACATACTAGGCTAAAATGGAGTTGTGTAATGTATGGTTCAATGTGCCATGTGCAACCTAATAAAAGCTTGAGACATCCCAATTACAGATGAGCCACAAATGTATGTTTATTATTTGATTATGAACTGAAATGGAGGTTGGCTTTTGTTGCTGACCTTTAGTTAGGGTTTTAATGTCACATAATTTCAACTTAGTACCATTCAATTGCAATCTTAGGGATGAGTTGAACCATTAACTGTGTTCATACAATACCCTAAGCTATAGTTTGAATAATTGCAACTGGTTAGCTAAACCACAATTAGCTGATTTCACAAAGCACACTCAGCTATAAATAAATCATAAAGACAGCCTCTACAGAACATTTTCTAAATAGAATAAAAATAAATTATATGATTAATTAGTACAATTAAAAAATCAGGCCAGTATATATGTTTTTAGAGAGAGGGATACACATACAAATTTCCACTATGGTTTAAGCACAGAGAACTACAATGTATCTAGCATTTCCTATTACTCAAATTACCTTTTTTTTTCCAGATCAAAACTTTTGCTCTAAGAATCAGTGTTATTTAGAATTTTTTTCATAACATAGTGCTGTGAATCAACAACTGGTATTCATTTATGGCATAGGTTCTCATTTCTTCCTCAGTGGTATCCTTTTAAGGTTTCTTAAATTAGTTTCCATTAAATCTTATCTGAAAAATGTCAGAGTGAGTTCTAGATATAAACTATAATGGCAAATCATGGATGAATCTTAATTTAAAAGCCCAAATTGTAGTCTAAGTGTAAACTACACTTCTTATTTCAAGTGTTAAACATAGAAAATAGAATAACAGCATTGGAAGGGATCTTGGAGATTTGCTTGTGTAGGAGACCTGTACCATTTCAGACAAATGGGTGTCCAGTCTCTTCTTAAAAGCCTCCAGTGATGGAACACCCACAACTTCTGAAGGCAAGCCATTCCATTGGTTTATTGTTCTCTGTTTGGAAATTTCTCCTTAGTTCTAGTTGCTTCTCTCCTTGATAAGTTTCCATCCATTGTTTCTTGCCTTGCCTTTTGGTGCTTTGAAAAATAGATTGACCTCCCTCATTTTTGTGTAGCCCCTCAAATATTGGAACACTGCTATCATGTCTCCCCTAGTCCTTCTTTTTATCAGATTAGACATACCCAATTCCTGCAACCATTGTTCATATGTTTTAGCCTCCAGCTCCTAATCATCCTAGTTGCTCTTCTCTGCACTCTTTCCAGTGTCTCGACATCGTTTTTATGTTGTAGTGATCAAAACTGGATGCAGTATTCCAAGTGTGGTCTTACTAAGGTTTTGTAAAGTGGCACTAATACTTCACATGATCTTGATTTTATCCCTCTATTAATGTAGCCTAGGATTGTATTCGCTTTTTTGGCTGCCGCTGCACACTGTTGGCTTATATTTACATAATTGTCCACTAGGACTCCAAGATACTTCTCACAGATACTGGTATTGAGTCAGGTTTCACCCAGTCTGTACCTGAACAAATAGTTCTTGCTTAAGTGTAAAATCTTACTTTTATTCACATTAATATCATTTTGTTACAGTAGATAGGGCCCAGAATTCAAGTCTGTCAAGATCCATCTGGATTTTGAGCCTATCTTCTTGAGCCTATCTTCTTAGCTATTCCTGCCAGCTTGTTCCAATGTGTGGGAACTTATGGCTTTACAAAGGCCACACATATTTAAATATATCTGACTTTATTCCAGCAGTTAAGGTGCTGTAGACAGAGTTCCTATCTTCAATTTTAATGCAAGGAATTGAAGGAGGGAAGTAAAAAAAAGTGATAGACACAGTGCACAGTTATCTCAATCTGTAAAAAGCAGACTTTATTGGATTGATATTTAAATTAGGTAAAGTTTGAATGGAAAATATCTAATTACTGAAGGGGTTCAATGGCATCTTAGTTTGGATGAATCTTTCTTCTCTTACAGCTTTTGAAGCAATTCATGTTGAATGCATTTCCTTCCAAAGTTATCTTCAGAGTTGAAAATATATAACAGAAAAGGGAGTCTTAAAATATCTTGCTGTGCCTTAAATAGAGATAAGATGAAACCTCCTAATGTTTTGTTTCTGACATCTTGTTAAATATATAACTTCAGCAAAGGTTAGGATATCCTGTTCATAAAATGAAGGGGAAGGGGGGGGGGAGTTCAGAAGCTTTAATTTCCTCTTTATCGATCTCCCAAGTTTGGAAGATAATATGTTCTGGGGTTGCTAGGAAACCACAGAATTATTTTCTGGAAGTAAAGGAGGAAGTGGATACTAAACAAGTGGCTAGAGAAATGGACAGAAAAATGTCCATGATATCCAACAACTATCCAAGAACAATATCCTAGATCACTTGCTTTCCCTTGAAATCAATCATGGACCCGCAAAGTTTTTTTTTTCATTTTAGATGCCTAATAGAATTTTTCAAAAAATATTTTCACAGAGTTAGAGATTAACATAAACATCAGTACTTGGAGAAAAGGTGACAGATAGATAGGTATATAATCTAATTATCTCTTTTTAGTTTAGATTTTAGATTTTAAAAGTTGCTGTCTTTTACCTGATTATTTTCCAGTTCATGTTGTCAGTGTTTTTAGGGCAGCTTTACCCCCCCTTCTCATATTAGGCATTAGCTATTATAATCTGTAATATAACCTTGTTGGAAACTTCCAGAATGCTAGAATTTTAAACCCAATTTATTTATGTATTTATTTCCTTTTTATTTACTTTTCAATTCAAGCGATCCACCTCATCAATTTCAGATGATTAATGAAACTTAAGAAATTAAAACCTAATATAAAACATTAAAATACAGATGAAAATAAAAATAAAAATAAAAAATCAGATCAGTTAAAAATTAAATAATGCTTTTCCCCTCTAGATCCTCTAAATAGGAGAGAGGAGAGTGTGGAGACCAAACACAGTTCTTAAGGGAAGGCTAACTCAGAAGCAGTGATGGATGTGGCCAGTGGTGGGATTCAGCTGGTTCGTACCACTTTGGCAGAACCAGTAGCTAATTTTTGTTGTCCGGGCCCAGAATGGACTTCCGGAAGTGTCATCCACACAGAGAACCGGTTGTTCACATATTTGAATCCCACCACTGGATGTGGGGGAGAAACAGTCTCCCACATGCCAGAAAGACTGATCTTTGACACTAGGAATGTCTTCAAAGAACCTCCCTGCATAACCAGCCAGACTGATTGATAGCAAGAATACTGTTCTATCTGGTACTCAGACCTTAAACCACTGAGGCCTCTAAATGTCAATACTATCATCTTACATTATATCCACTCAGCAGCTAGCAACTATTTACCATATTTTTCCGTCTATAAAACACCCCCTTGTATAAGACGCTCTAGCATACGAGTTTCTCCATGCCGAACAGCTGAGCCAGCAAATCCGGAAGTTCAGCCGGCTGATGATCTTGCCCCCTCCCCCCTCCCGTTAGTGACAAACCCACAGGGGCTTGACACCTGCACCAGGCAGCATGGCAACCCACACAGACATGCCCTGGGGTGCGGAGGTTAAAATTATTTTTCCATGTGTAAGATGCTGCACTTGTATAAGACGCACCTGATTTTTGAACAGAGTGTTTGCAGGAAAAAATAGCGTCTTATACATGGAAAAATACGGTAATACAAGTTCTCTTCCAGGTGCTACCTTCTCTACCATCAGCAAGTTCTAGGCATTTTCCAATGGTAGCCACTTAGCTACACAAATGGAACAGGTGGAGGAAAGCTATTTTAGGGCAAAACTTTTACTTGGTTATTACTATAATCACAAATCACTTATCTGGAGTTAAATGTACCACAGAGGCCACTTCCATTTAGGAATTGAGAGATTGGGTTTTAGTCTTCTAGCAATCCACAACAAGTTTAGGATGTGGAAAAAGCCTAAAATTAGCCTTCCTAACTTATCTCTATTTTACATGTCAAACCAGACAATGTCTATAGGGCAAATTATACCAAAGTCAATTTTATGGTCAGCTTCAAATGGAAAACAAATGTGCAAGTTTTTCCTGTACTAACTCATTGTCAGGTGGTATACGAAAGGGCCTAATGTCTCTCCAGAGTACACAATAATGCTAAAAATATATTTCGGGAGTTAATTCACTCAGAGATGCTCTAGGCTATAAGCAGTCAAGTACTTAGGCAGCCCCGGAGGAAGCAAACTTTAAATTGGTGCCAACTGAAAAAACATATTGGAATGAATAAAAATGCCAGTGTGTTTCAGCAGAGTTTTCTTCAGCAGCAATAATTCTATAAATTGTTTTCTAGAAGTACATTCTCTTGAAGTTTGTTTTTTTTTAAGAGGGTGCACTTCTCAGATGAGAGCTTTACCTGTATTTTATATTTAGAGCTTTGAGATAACCTTTCCTCTAGTCTTCTGGTATAGTTAATAATTTATAACAAATACATTTTTCTCCTTTAGAGGGCACTGAAAGTTTGATTATATTTATTAAATCATTCTTGATCTTTTTTGATGGTTGCTAATTATGAAACTCACACCCACTTGCTTGTCAAGAATGGAGCTGAAAAGAAGTCACTAACTGAAATACAGTCTAATGGAAAAAGAAGTCTTCATTCTGGCAGTTGCCTTGCAAAAGGAAGAGAGCTTTTGGGGAACTGATAATTGTTTATATATTAGGATGACAAATCCAGGAATCAGAATTTCCTATGGATACATATGTTGTTGAATGTGTTTATATGTTGATCTGGTTTAAGATATTGCACTTAGGAAGGGAGGTTTAATTGTTTTCCTGACTCATTTTTCATGACCAATATATTACTTTATGTGGAAGAGAAATTATCCATTAGTATGGTGGGCTAATTTAATCTGGGGTATACAGGCTTCAGACTTAACTGCTACTGAAATTTTAAATCCACACAAACTTAGTTACAACAGCGGTTTGCATGTTTGCCAGTTCTTCCCATGCTCAGCTTTTCTTGTTCTTTATTCTTTATTCTTTTTTAAAAAAAACAAAAACTTTATTATACTGTATTTTCTATTATTATTTTATTTTATTATATATCACCCAGAATTAGTTTGGAATTTGGTGGTATCTAAATTGAATTCAATTTTTTTAAGTAACATGTGAAAACTGAAACAGATTATATAGCAGCAGCACAACACTTTAGTCCTCATATCCTACAAAGAAACAGATGAGACAACACTATCCCAAGAATGTCCTATTCATGGATAATCAGGGACCAAGGAATAGTCTGTGGTGGGAACGCAATTGGCCCAGAGGGTGGCACGGAGATTGTCAGGAAGGTGGAAAACAAATCTGATCAGGAAAAAAAGAAAAAAAGAAAAGGTTTATTTACACTGGAGGAGTGGACTTCGAAAGATGGCAGAACTTACTAAAATGGCCAAAAGACTGGAATTTATAGATTATTATATTTTTTTGCTGAAAATGGACAAAAATGAATGGATGACTTTGCAATTTGCTAATTGTTTATGGCAGTGATCCCCAACATTTCTGGCTTAGCAGACTGGCAGCAGCAGCAGTGATGGCAGAAAGGGGATGGTTACACGCACATGTGTGCCGCTTCCACAAATGCAGCTTTGCATGCATATGCACTCACCAGCCACTTGCATGGCCTAGTTCCCAGGCCAGGGACAGGGGGACAGGGGGTTGGGGACCCCTGATATGTGGGAAGAAGGAAACTGTAACAAGTCCTTTGGGAGGGCAAAAATGGTAACAGTCATATTTGTAACTGGTACAAGGAAGATTGGAAGTAGCTCCTTTAAATATTTTCCTTTTTCTCTCCTTTTATCCTATCTTTTCATGACTTTTTCTACTTCTCTCTCTTTTTTTGCCTTCCTTTTTTAAAATTCTTTGTTTCAATAGTTTTTAATCTTGCACAAAGTTTTTTTTCTAATACAATATTTATATAAAAAGAAAGAAATGAATAGCTTTAATCATATGATAACATTCTTCAATTTCTTGAAGGATTGCCACATACAAAAGGCTGTAACTAGAATGCTTCAAAGGGAAAACTACATCTAGGTTGTAGGAAAGTGGGTTTTAGAGGAACAGTTGGAAAATAGATTGTTTTGTTCCATAGTAATAGGAGTTCAATAGTGCAATTAATTCTTCAGCATTGTGATGTTCTCTCTAACTGGATATTTTTAAGCAGGGATTACAGTGATGTAGACTATTTCCTATCAGTTAGAAGACTGGAATAGATAACTCATAAATTCCTCCGAATTATATGATTCCATACTTCAGAAAGGAGGGGAAATTGGCCTGATCTCTCAGTTTGTGTCCATTAGATATTAGAATTTGCATTCAACTTTGTAATTAGAAACAGGTAGATTTTAATAAAAACAGGTAAGGAAGGACTTATAACATTAAAAGCTTACAGTAATTTCTTCCAGATTCAAAAGCAGGGTCTAATACAAATAGCTGGTTCTTTCACACTGTATTTTGCAGTGTGTAAAGATATCATAAATATTCAGGCAAAAAATTAAGAGAAGGAGCGTTGGCTTACCTGAACGCCTCTTCTCAGCATGATGATGGAGAATCTACCAATGGGTTAACTCTGTCCTCCTGCCCAATCAGACTAAGTCAGTCAAAGTTATCACGCCCGTCCTAGTCTGGGACCTCCCAGTTTTGACGATGGTGGAGCCAATGATGAGAGTCCGATGTGATGACTCCCAAGAGAAGGAAAAGAAACCCCCCCTGACACGGGGTTCAACTGACCATTAGAGGGGTGGGTATGGATTCTCCATCATCATACTGAGAAGAGACGTTCAGGTAAGCCAAAGCTCCTTCTCCAGCATGATGGATAGAGAATCCACCAATGGGACGTATCAAAGCCCCAATGTCCCTATGGGAGGGAGTTAGTTGGGGCCTGTGTCCCGGGTCTTGGCACTACCTGTTGCAGTACTCTCCGACCAAAGGAGGCTTCTGCCAAGGCAAACCTATCTAGCCGGTAATGCCACACAAAGGGAAAAGGTGAAGACCATGTCGCCGCCCTACAAATGTCCTCTATAGATGCCTGTGTTGCCCACGCAGCGGAGGTGGCAGCGCTGCGAGTAGAATGCACTGTCACATGACTTGGAACCGACAGGTAGAAAGACAAATATGACCCTGCTATACAAGCCCTGATCCATCTGCCTATGGTAGAGGCAGACACCTTCTGACCCATAGAAGAAGGCTGGAAGGAGACAAAGAGGGCTTCTGACCTACGAAAGGCCACCGTCTGCTTGATATAATAGTGCAAGGCTCTGCGGACATCCAGAGTGTGCCATTGCCATTCCAAATCATGTGACGGGTGAGGGCAAAAATCTGGGAGAATGACCTCCTGCGTTTTGTGAAATACGGTGTTGATTTTGGGGATAAAAGAGGGGTCCAACTTGAGGACCACCCTGTCTTCGTGAAAGACGCATAAATCCTCTCTAATAGATAGAGCTGCTAGCTCCGAAATGCATCTAGCTGAGGTAATGGCTATCAAGAAGGCGACCTTGAGTGACAAGGATCGCAGAGAACAGGTTCTAATAGGTTTGAAAGGTGACTTGCTCGGTCTCTCGCTCTGGAGACCATGCCCTTGCTGAGGGAATACATTGTAATTTGGGAACTGGAGCTGCAAGCGAGGGAAGTGGTGTTTTGTCCGCCTCCCCTACTGCCAATCTCTGTGCCTGGGAAAACTGTTTCTCCAAGGCCCTATGTGCACGGCTAGCCTGTTTTTCAGCGGATTTACTTGCTCTTTTACCAGAAATAGTCTTTGATTTGGCCTTTACCTTAGCCACAGCTTCTCGGCTAGGGGACTTGCGTTTAGTTTGTTTCTTTGAGGTAGAAGCCAGTGGCACGGTGTTGTCTGCCATGATGGGTCAAGAAGGTCCCAGTGGAATACTGAGGGCAATCTCGGTCTGCAAGAGATACAACAGTTGCCCACCAAAATGGGGCTGGCGTGCACGTGGATCAGTGACAGTCCGGTCCACTGGCCAAACCGGAGTCACACTGGGCGCGTAAGAGCGCACGTCACTGAGTGAGGAGGAATCAAAAGTCAGCACTGTCTGAAAGTGGCAGTCTTGCGTCCAGGTTCGTTGAATGCACAGTGACGGATCTCACGTGTCTCACTTAGTGGCAATGGTCAGGACCTAGCGAGCAACCACTAGATGCAGACTGGCAGAACAGCTAATTAATGATGAACTAAGCTGAAATGTAAGCTTGCTTGCAAGGAATTCGAGCTGCAGCTGAATATGACAGATAGCTGGGACACGCAGAAATTGGCCCCTAAGGCTTTTTTTTTTTTTTTTGGCTTTGTCCTTAACTAGTTTAAGGGCCTAATTGCCTGTCTGCAAGTTAAATGAGGTTCGGTCTGAAGGGAGCTGTCAACTTCCCAGGTTGACCAGTGAGGTTTTGTGGCTGTCATGAGGCAACCAAAATGGCGCCCACAACGAGCGGGGGAAAAATTGAGCTGTTCAGCGAGGCTATCCAAAATGGCACCCGCGACCGGGACGGCGAGGAGGCTGGCAAACTCTCATTGACTAATATTGTCAAGTGACCGTTTAAACAGGCGGTATGTGCACCAGGCTCAGCCTCTTCCAAAATTGCAAGCCTGCAAAGGGACAGACTCCTTGCTGTCCTACGAGCAATGGCCATCTCGCGGTGCTCCAAAATGGCGGCCGCGCAGCTGAGCTAAAGGGGAATCAAATCACTGAATCTTAGTAAATAGAATGTGAGGCGATCAAATCCCCTGCTCTAAAACGCTGGGGAAACGAGCCTGGGGCAGCCTCTCTCTCTCTCTCTGACCAACTGGGAACAAAACTGTAAGTTGCAGAAAAAACCTCGCCGTCCGTGCCAAACAGCTGAGAGGTGCGGCAGCCGTGGTGCCTCCTAGCAACAGCGGGGAGTCCGAGGCCGAAAGGCAGCTGACAGGAATGAAGAATCTGCCTAGCGAATCTGTTGAAACGCTGAGACAGCCGCAGCGTGAACGTTAGAAATCACGCTGAAACTATCCTTCCCAGCTGTAGTTGGGTTCCTATAAGGTAAAAATCCACCAAGAAGTTTGACAGGTTAGCGGCCCCAAAATGGTGGCCGCAACTCAAACTTGAGAATCTGACAGTAAGAGAGGCTTCTGATGACAGAAGCCTGAAGCTTCTAAGAGCAGAGATGAACAGAAGCTGTGTAGTCTCTGACTTTCCTACCAAGGAGAATCCACTAATGGGCTAGAAGGGAAAATTTTTCATCTAAGTCAAACCTGCCAGAAGAAAGAATTTGGGAGTCAAAATTGTCACATCCTTCTGGGTGAAAGACTAAGTTGAAACTGGGAGGTCCCAGACCAGGACGGGCGTGACAACTTTGACTGACTTAGTCTGATTAGGCAGGAGGACAGAGTTAACCCATTGGTGGATTCTCCAACCATCATGCTGGTGAATAGCAGTTAATGAAGGTTAGCTCTGAGCTTTCACCCAAAAGCCTGAGATGATAGGTGATGTAGTCCATTGAGGTTTTTTGCTTGGAGAAGACTTAATTATAGAGTAGTTCATTTTTTATGGGTTGTATCTATATAAAATCTAAATGGGAAATACATTTTTTGGAAGGAAGGGTTATTTCTGGAACATAATTTTATGCACCTTGAAAATAGCATATTGGTGTGAAGGTTAGACTTTGGTCATTTCCTCACTGATGATTTATAGCATCTTATAGTGGTTATCCAGCTATTATTGTGGTAGTATAAAGCCTATCATATAGGCATTGTGATAGTTGGAAGATGCTATAAATCATAGTGAAAAAATAGCCTAAACCTTTCTCCCTGGCATGAAAGTTTATTATAAGGTTTAAAAATCCATTCATTTACACATATCACCCCTCCTATTCCAGCCTAGTACGATAAAGTCCTCTAGATTCTATTATTCTGTCAATTGGTTTTAAATGCAAGCACTCAGAAACTGAATTGTACATTTATATTAAAAATGCATGTTGATGGTAAAAGATGCATCTTTGTACTTTAAGATAATCCATACCAAATTGTTTTCCTAGAAAAATTAAATTCTGCCGATTCTATAAATATTGAGTAAATGGAGGCTATCTTCATGTATTACATTATGTAGTAAAATGGATTCTCTCTACTAATGAAAGAAAACCACTAAAGCCCCATTGGCCATTAATGGAAATTCAGTTTGACTCCTGGACATTTATGTTGCCCATATATATATAGAATATATGTGGCATGTTGGCAGTAGTCTATGTTCATTGAATATAAAGAACAGATCATGGAAAGTATTTTTTTTTAAAAAGATTTTCATAAAAGGTAGGTCTTATTTATTGGAAAATTGTTATAGAAATATTAACATTTTGGCAGTTTATAATATAGAATTAGGGGTACCAATTGCAAGTGCAGAAATGTGCAGGGAAAAGCAGAAAATCAAAATTTTGCATCAAGGAATTGCAAGCTAAGCCCTTTCTGCTTGAAATGCATTGCCAGAAAGATCAACAACTCTCCCACCCATCCTGTGGCAGCACAGGTGACATACCTTTTCCCAAAGAGTTCCAGCTATCAGCTGAACCATATGAAAACAAATATACATACAGTACAGAAGGATCCACTAACAGATCTGCCAATAAAAATGGTGTAAGACAATTAACCATGCAGAACATGATACATGCATATATCTTAATGTAAATAGAAACAGATACTTTAGTTTTTTACATGGAAATTAAAATTGGGTGTCTTGGAAATAATCATCATTAATGAATTCTTATCTTTTGCTACAATTTACAAAGATAGATTTTTATGTAGCTCTGGAGTTATTAGACCTATACTTAGTTTTGTAAACGTACAATGGCTTATTCAGGGGTTCTCACACTTTTTAATTCAGCATCCTAATAGCAAGGAGCAAAAAAAAAATCATTATCAATCATCATCACAAAATGCCACCTACTATGTCTGAAAGTAAAGCACAGAACAGAACACATTTCACTGGAAGAACCATATCTGCCTTTTTGGAGGGAATGAGAAAAATGAATGAGAAAAAACCTAAGTCCTTTATAACAATAGGCTTTAGCTGTCACTAGCAAGACTGAGTTTGGGATTTTATTATCTTTAGTAGTGGATGGGATTGCCCAAACAAACCCAGTACAAAATCTGGGGTCCCTCTAGACCAGTGATGGCGAACCTTTTAGAGACCGAGTGCCCAAAATGCAACCCAAAACTCACTTATTTATCGCCGGGTGCCAGGTGGGCATGGCTGTGGTGGTCCTGGCAGATTGGGTGGATGTGGACAAAGTGGGCGTGATCACCTCGATGTTGTTCGTGGGGAGGGATGCCTGTGGGGGCCAGGCAGGGTTGGGGGAGATCCAGGGGGTCTCTGGCAGGTGGGGCGGTAGGCAGGAGGCTCGTCCTGCTGGGTGAGGCAAGGCAAGGTGAGGCAGGGCGGGGGTGCCATTGTTACAGGGCAAGGTGAGGCCGGGGTGGCTGCTGCCTGACACCATTGGCCCCTGCACACAGAGGCCAGTGAGCGCATGGGTGCTGGGATGCATCCGGCCATGTGGGACCTCGGCGAGTTAGCGGATGGCTGGTTGAAGAGGGACGGTTGCCATCTTCGGGGCATGGCATGCGTGCCCACAGAGAGGGCTCTGAGTGCCGCCTCTGGCACGTGTGCCATAGGTTCGCCACCACTGCTCTAGACTCACTTCTCTTGTTCAAGAAGCAGTTTGAAGTCATGGACAGAAGCGCTTTTCCATAGCTTTATGCATGCATCGAAGAGATGTATAAGAAATAATATCAAACATATCTTAAATGTTATTGACAAGACAAAACTGAAAAACAAAAACAGTTATGTTTTTTTCTAATGCTAAAAAAGCTTCTGAAAATTTGGAGTGAACTTTCATGTTTGCAGTTCTAAATAAAGTAGGTTATGGTTCTACTTTTTTATACGGATACAGAGAAAGAACAAAAATTCAACATTATACAGAATGGTTTTATTTTGCAGGTTGATGTTTTGGGAAAAATAGGAAGAAGGAGATTTATGTATGTTGGCTAACTTGAATTACTTATAAAGTAATAAAGATGGGAGAAAAATCTAATAAATATACAAATACTTTAAAAAAATATACTATACTGAAGTACATTCTTCTTTTTTAATAAGCATTAGTATTACCAGCAATCTGAATACATAAAAAGGATTAAATTGAAAAATATGCAAGATTCAAGAGATAGTGGTGGGCTAATGGTTCTGAATTTCAAAATATATTATTATGCTAATTGGTTAACATAGATTCTAAAATGAATTATATTTTACTATAGTTTTTTTATTTCCATGAAAGGAATGGCTTTTTCAGAGAGGTTGCACACAGAAATAAACAATCTATAAGAGATTGTGCAGGGATAAGCATAGGAAAAACTGAAAGCAGGGATAAGTATAGGAAACACATAAGTCTAGCTCTCTTTCCCACTGTCCCCCCTCCCTCCCGGCCTTATTATTAAACACATATTTGTACAAAGATGAAGATATTAAGAAATTTGCTTCCTGGAGATATATTTTTATTTAGATTACAAGATTGTATTGATAATAGGATAAAAAAGATAAAATCTCATGAATCTCTTACTATACAGTGTTCATCTATATTTCCCCGGTACAAGTATCTTGAAATAGGTAATGCAGCAATAAAAATAATTATAGAAAAAGGGAGGATATTGAGTTTGACTGAATTTGGAAATCTTATCACATATAACACTGTTAAGTTGATAGGTGTGATTTACAAATTACTAGCAAAGTATGTAAAGAAATTCCAACCAACTCAAAGATTATATAATTAAATTAATACAGAATATGAATATAGAGATACAAATAGTGGGACCATCAATGAAGGTGTAAAATCAGATGTATTTCAAATATACATAAAAATGGTATAAACTATTTTAACACTCGTATGTCCTGTCAGTCTAGGAAGGTAAATAGCAGATTGCATCCCTCTTTTTCGTACATGGCGGCAATACTGTAAAGCCCAGCAATACTGGAAAGTGATTGATAATAGAATGGAAAGATGTAATCTCATGGCAACTTGAGATATTTCTATTACATTGAACTAAACTAATGTAGTGTTATGTGGGAAAGACCTTGGGAGACAGGAGGAAGCACTGCAGACAAGACAAGAGTCAGAAAAGAGGCAATTGAGTTCGAAGAAGGAATATGGGCATGGAAAACATCTTAGAAAAGACCCTTCCTAGTTTTGGGGAAAGTGAAAAGAAAGAAGATAAATATTTCCACACTTGAAAGATTTTGTTATTGTAAATTTATTGACAGTAAATATATTAGCTGTGCTTCTTGTCTGGGCTATGTTGAAGGGCTAACAACTATATATATCCCTTCAAAATATACTAAACTGGCATGGTATGCATTAACAGATACAATTATAGTTCTTTTTTGGGGGGGGAAGACTTTTGATTCCATTTTTGAAAGAATGGCTAACTAAACTGTAGGGGGATGCCTTTATACGTAGAAAAAGTTAAAGTTAAGTTAAATCTTACATAGAAAGTGAAGCATTTTTAACTTAAAGATCTACAGAACATGTGAATTTTGATTAAAAGGTGGATATGAAGTAATATTATGAGCTTGTAAAGATGTATTAGAATATATTAATTGTATGATATTTCAGATACCTTGCTTGTCCACCAATATTTCTTTACCAATCTAATTTTTGTATCTGCACTATCTCTTATATTTTAAAAAAAATATATAACTAAAGTTCAAACACAAAATTGATTAAATGTGCAGATATGAGGATTTTTATAGGTAACACACCTACATTGTTTGGGGCAACAAAATTATATATTGATAGAAAGTCACATTTTAACATATCCCAACATCCATTTTAAAAATTCTCATTCCATGGCACAGATGTTTTTTTTTAAAATTCCTTCTTACTCATTGTTAAAACATCACATTTTCTTTGAAAAGATATGCTTATTTTTTAAAAAAGTATCTTCTAGTTAACATACTACTGGTAGCCCTTTGATTTCACAGAAAAGATCAGCAAATTGGAAACACTTGTCTTTTTGTAAAAGGAAAGATGCAGAAAACTCATAATTTGGTTCTGTAACTCTTTTAAGCACTTTGCCATGAAACAATCAGGCAACCTCTGTGTAATACAAAAATATTTTGTGACCAGTCCCCATCTCCCCATAGTAAAAATTCTACTGTTTTAAATATCTTATTTTTATAAAAATAAACATACTGATGATATTCTGCAGCATTTCATGCACAAGTTCTTTGCTGTAGTAGCTTGCTTATGAATGATGCAGTGAATGAATTTTACATGAGGTGTTATCTCTGTAACCTTTCCTTGAATTTCTTTTTTTCCCTTCCAGTCAAAGCTGCTACTCCATCACTGCCTACCTTGTACAGTTTTTCCATAAAACATTGATTTTACTGAAGGAGGCATTTAATGTTGAAAATATATCTTCTATGGAAATCTTTCCTTTAATGGCTCAAAAAACAGTAATTCTTTGTGACTTTCATAAGTTTCCCCAATGCTGTGTGGCTTTTTTTCTTTTGTTATTAAGTACGAAACCTCAAAATGTAAGATGGAATATAGTCCAGATTCCTAGGAAGAAGGGAGTAGATTCCACCAAAAAAGAGGCTTCTAAACATTTGTGATTAATTTTGGTAAATTTTTGTGAAGTACTTGATTGCATGACTTAAAGCATCACTGAACAAAATATGGAGGGTTGTTTTCATGTTTTCAAAGCTTAGTTTGTAAATATATTGGTAGGTATGATAGCATAAATAAATAGTTTTGATAATGTTGGCTGATTTTTATCAAATCTGATGAGATCATCAGTGATTTTATTTCATAATATGGTTGACCAAGAGTTTGTAGTTTGTAGTGAGATTAGAAAAAAATTTCTGCCATTCCTTGTTTCACAAGTAAGTTTGTACTTACTATAAATATTAACTTCAATTTGATTTTTTTTTTGCAGAAATCTTTTAAAGCCACTTGTCCTTTTTGTGATGGGCAGTTGAACTAAAACTAGCTAATATATTCCAGAGATCCACTTAACCAGATACACATAAACTGCAAGATGTTGCAATAATGCTATATGCTGAAAGTGAATGAATGATTGAAATCGCCACTGTCAACTCTTTGTGGTGTGAAAACTCCATTCTTCTCTCAAAAATACCAGAATAATAGTTAGAAGGGACCTTGGAGGTCTTCTAGTCCAACCCCCTGCTCAAGCAGGAGACCCTATATTTCAGTCAAATGGCTGTCAATATCTTCTCAAAAATTGCCATGGAGCTCCCACAACTTCTGAAGACAAACTGTTTCACTGATTAATTGTTCTCTCTGTTAGAAAATTTCTCCTTTGTTCTAGGTTGGTTCTCTCCTTGGTTAGTTTCTATCTATTGCTTCTTGTCCTGCCTTCATGTGCTTTGGAGAATAAGTTGGCCACTTCTTTGTGGCAGCCCCTCAAATATTGGAACACTGCTATCATTTCACCCCTAATCCTTCTTTTCACTAGACCAGACATAACCAATTCCTGCAACCATTCTTCATAAGTTTTAGCCTCCAGTCGTCTAGTCATTTTTGTTGCTCTTCTCTGCACTCTTTCCAGAAGCCCTACACCTTTTTTAATACTACGGCAGATCTGGTTGGTAGCTTTTTTTTCTTTTCTCTTCTTGGTCCCAAGTAGCTTGCAGCCCCCAGAAACTACTTCTTCATCAGTATTACTTAACTGCCAGACCAATAAATATTCTGTACATGGAATAGGAAAGGAATATCATGTTCAGGTCACAAAGTATATTTTTCTAGTCCTATAATGCTGCATCTGAAATGCTTTCCTAATATACTTGTGTACCCAACTCTATTTGTGTTACCATTTTAATGTGATCTGTTTGAATTACTGAATTTTAGAACATATTTTAGGTATTCAGAATTCTAATTGATTTTAATATGCTGTAAGCCAAGAAACAAATCTTGGTCCAGAATGCCAAAACCCAGAAAAACTAACATGTTTAACTGTAATGCAAAAGCTTTTGCGAGCTGCTCGCATGTTCTTGAAGGCTGGCATGCACATGAAAATAAAATAAAATGTAAAAAAAATAAATCAAAATGAAGATGGAATAGGAAGTGAGGAAGGGCTGAAGATTCTCAGAAGTAAGGAGGACTAATTTCCTCTGAGAATTGATGGCTATCAATTCTTTTGGTTCTGAGGTATAGAGCTAAAAAAAAAGGAGCTACTCTATCCCTTACACTGCAAATTATCAAAATAAAAAAAATAATACAATTTTCAAATCACATATATTTTATATCTTCATAAATACTGCATTTGGGGTTGGCAGTAAATGTAGTTTAGCAGATGCAGTTCCTGAAGAAAAATACTGCATTTCATTTCACCCCACACATCTTTATCACTGTTGACAAAAGTATTAAGTGTTATCCTTGCCTCAGTGAGTTACTGTGGATAAATTGCCATGACAAGATTTATACAATAATTTAACAGCTGAGTTATGAACTTTACTACTTGACTACTGTTTTTGAATTTCCATAAAGGTACACATAGAGAATACCCAGTCTAATTGTAGATAACGTGTATATCAGAGAAGTCATTCAATGTAACATTGTTGTTGAAATCCTGGTTTACATTACTATGAAGAAGGACCTTTTTTTAAAAAAAAAAACCATTATACCATCTGTTATGTTTGTTGTTCGATGCGGCATTGAAGAGGCAGCAGATAAAACACAATTCTCTTTATTGCAAAGGCAAACCCGAAACTGATAAGCACATGCTCCACCCCTATTTATACATTCAGCCTAGGAAGTGGCAGCCAATAAGATCACAGTATTCTCCCGCTTAAATGCATAACAAGTAGTCTGTAGACAGAAAGTCTGGCTTGTTGGCCACGTGGCCTGCTAACCGTTACTACACGGTTTAAGCACTCAATTCTCAAATTTAACTCAATACATTACACCACCATCACACACAATGAAGTAATCCAGGCATGAATGGTCACAAAATTTAGAGATCACTTCAAATGCATTGTTTTAAAACTGCATTTTCTTACATAGACTCAGATGTAAGACTCATATGACTCAGATTATGTTAAACAATAAATAACAATGTCAAGAGTTATGAAAGGCATATTAACATGAAGTGGAGTTAAATGGTTATCATGAATGAATAAAAAGGAATTAAGCCTCTGAAATGATTATAGTACTGGGCCTTTCCCTGTCCAGGTAACTCCTCTTTAGGAAGTTAAAATGAAAATGCCAGTTGTAACACCTAACCTATTTTTAGCTTGAAGATTATTCACCAGAGAAGAAATGTGAATATTATTTTGCATTTCATTGTAGGCAAAAGGAATATCAAGTATGTGAAATTGGCTGCAATCAGGATTAGACAGAATAAGAAACTGTAAGAAGTCAGTGGACAACTTGAATAAGATAAAATGAATAGGCTAGTCTCAGAAGGAAACAGGGTCGTAGCTCAGGCATGATTTTGGGGACATCTAACAAAATAATTTTCTTGGAAATTTTTCTGGTAGCAAAGTAAGAACCTAGTGACCTGGGCCTATAGCCTGCACAGCAAGGAGGAAGAGAAATGGGAGGGAAAACCTATTGCTGATAATGTAGTAAGAGTTGGGGTTCTGAAAGATAAAGAGTCAGCGGTAGCTAATAGAAAATATAATACTTAAATGCTGCATGCTCTCTACTGGTCTGATTTAATTAAAAAAGGCCCTTTTGTTTAACAGATATATTAATACCATTTGGATATGTGTACCAGTATGCGTTTAATCTATATGGCCATGATTATTGTGTGTGAACTTTTCCATTTGTTAAGGCTAGCCCACATTTATGTTATGTTTTTGCCTCATCGATCTCTCACACTATCATTCAAAGACACATTTTTTTCTTGAAATATGGTCCCCATTCTACAGTTCCAGTATGATATTCAGCATAACACTCCCTATAAAACATTGATTCCTTACTTGAGTTTCAACAGCTATCTATATAAGAATTCAGTCCTGAGGGCTCTCTGTAAATGTGATATAGAGACATAGAGATAGAAAGATAGGGATAAAGAAGGAAAGGGAGATGCTCCTGACCAAGTAATAAATAAAAGTCAGGAAAGCTAATAATAGAAGACTATAGGACTATGTATTTATAGAATTGTTAAATAAAAATTATTTCAATACTAAATATCCAGAATCAGTTTGGCATTTTTTATTAATCTAGTAGTAGTTTTCTAAATAAATTATGTAATCAATGTATATTCCACATATGAGAGTCCAAAATGAAGCAAATATTTTAAAACGTTCTTTTAAATATATAACTTCTTTTAGTAGTGTGATTAGTCTGCTAATTAGTTCCTTTTGAATAGGGGGAAATGATCTTTTTTCTCTCAGCTGAAATTTAATTCACCTAACTTTGCTTGTGGTTCAGCCAGATTAATCTTCACTTATATTTTCTAACCCTTACCCATTAAAAACATATATCAACTTTACAAGGGAAATCAGTGCATAAAATCTCACTATTATTGCAATCATTCTACCTGAGCTACTGTCTTCAAAGATTTGACAAAGCAAAGTTTGCTAACTCTGGAATGTGATTTAAAGCCACAAAAACATGAGGCTTATTTCTAACCACAGATTCTGCAGGAAGGACAATATCAGTGGAATGCTCGCAAGACTATTTCACAAAACTCCTATCCATCTATGCTAATTTGAATTGCAAAACTAGTCAATCTTCTTTCATTAACTACTAGAAGACTGTCTTTGCTTTACTCTTATTTATTTTTATTTTTATTTATTTATTTATTTTACAAAATTTATATGCCGCCCTTCTCCCCATGGGACTCAGGGCGGCTCACAGCATGTTAAAACAATATACAAAATTACCCCTTCTAAAAACCAATTAAAATCCAAATATTAGTGGCTGTGACTATTTAAAATCATTAAAAATTATCCCTATTTAAAATTCACCCTAGGTCAGGCCCGC
>NW_015386388.1:6115948-6121229 GCF_001527695.2 Protobothrops mucrosquamatus
GCAGGGCGGTTATCTGATGACGCGATGAGTGAGGCATAGTAGTTAGTCCTAGCCTCCCTCAGCGCCACTAGGTAAGATCTAAGATGTATCTTTACCTGTGTTCGAGTGGATTCGGTTCGGCTGGCCCTCCAACTGCTCTCCAGGCGTCTTTTCCGATGTTTCATCTCTCTCAGCCCCTCGGTAAACCAAGGAGATGGTCTTATGTGAGTTTATAGCAAACATGGAATGGCCAAGCAAGAATGGGGACCATGTTTTAAAGATCCTATAGATACATAGACCTGGAACATAATTCTTCCATATCCTTTCAAAACGAACTTGTGAAATATCAATAGTAAGAACTTGTGAATTTCAGCCAACAGATTAGTGAGTAGTGACTGAAAATCATATAAATTATAATTTGATTCAAAGCATGGCTCAGCCATGGATTTGCTAGAAAGTGTTTTGAACCATTAATTAGCTATTTAAGCAAATTCTGGCTTAAGGACAAATGATTTTTTTTTATCATAGAAATATTAAGGTAATGTGCTAATTTTGCAAAGGTTTCTTTTATGTACATATGTGCCATTTTTTGTTTTAGGTTGTGTTTGTGGAAAATTCACAATTCAAATACCTAGGAGCTAGATTGTAGAAAATTGGACTCAGTTTGAAGCAGAATGAATACCTCTCAATGTTTTTGCCCCTAACCTTTCTGTGGGTTCTGTGGCTCACCTTATCTGCTTCATTGCACATCATGGAATAAATAAAGCTGCTGGAATATTCCCCATTTAACTGAGGAAAAATCTCTGCAAATCCTCTTTTGCTTATATAATTTATTTATTTATTAAACAAATTTATATAGCCACCAAACTCACATATTGTGACTTACATAATCAGTAATCATAATGTCACCAACAGTACTGCCAACAACCACATAAAAGAGATAAGGAACTGGGGGATTTTACAGACTCTGCCGAAGTGTTAGGTTTTGTTTACCAAGGAACAGTAATTACTCCAAAATCTGGTTTGAACAAAGGATACATCCTAAAAATATGATTATGTGTTATTGCATGAGTCTGGTCATTCATACAACAGCCTTTCCTAATCTCCCTGTTATAACTCCCGGGACTAAAAAGGAAAGAAAAATATCCTAATTTCCAGTGAAAATATATACTGTGAAAAACCAGCTTGATTGAGACACAAGCACTTATAAACAGTGGAAATTTTAAAAATGAAATTAACAGTATATTATTCATTATATAACAAATTATCGATAACTGTATTTTAACAGATTTTAAGAAACTAATAACATGGAAATAATACCAAACTGTTTTATATAAATAAGAAATATACATTTGAGAAGAAAATAACCTGATAATGAAATCGTTTCTTAAAAATAAATATAGTACTGGATTGGCTTAGATATGTTAAGATTTTCACAATTTATTTAACTCCTTATAAACATGTGAGCAAGCTTAATTAAATGCTGAAAATGAATTCAGCTTACAACCACAATTGAGCCCAAAATTTCTGTTGCTAAGGGAGGCAGATGTTAAGTAATTTTGCTGCATTTTATAACCTTTCTTACCACAGTTGTTAAGTGAATCACTGCAGTTGTTAAATTAGTAACATGATTGTTTAGTGAATCTGGAATCCCCCTGATTTTGCTTGTCAGATCGCAAAAGGAGATCAAATAACCCTAAGTCACTGCAACCATCATAAATATGAACCAGTTGCCAAGCATCTGAATTTTGATCACATGACTATGTGGATGCTGCAACAGTCATAAGCGTGAAAAGCTTTTTTTGTTGCTGTTGTAAGTTTGAACAGTTACTAAATAAATGGTTGTAAGTCAATACCTATATATAAAATTCTCCTCTCAGCCTTATGGATAGTCTGCATCCTCCTCAATCTTGGGTCTTCTACCAGAGGCCTGTAAGTTTGAGGATTCTGCATAGGATCTTAGCTTTTTCTAGCATCACCATACTTTTCTGGACAGAGAGCTCTGATTTTGTTCCTGAGATCTGTTGGAGTCATTTCCCCAAACGTAGGAGTCACTGTCCTGCTCTATAATGCTGCTACCACTTTGGCCTTTACTTTCTCCATACTTTCCAGTTCCTCCTTCAGGTCTTGGCACTTATTCAGTTTTTCATACACCTTCTTCCTGATGTTGGTGTCACTTGGCATTCCTACATCCATCACTAGTGCTGACTTCTGGTCTTTTCTACTGTCATAATGTCTGGTTGATTGACCAGTACCTGCCTATCTATATGGATCTAGAAATTCCATAGGATTTTATCCCTCTTATTTTCCACAAACCTATGTGGGATCTCCCATTAGATTTAGGAGGATCTAGCCCATATTCTGCACAGACATTTCTGTTCACAATACCAGCTATTGGTGGTGCCGTTCAGTATATGCTGTTCCTGCCTGCATCTTAAACCCTGCCACTATGTTGAACTGTCTCTGAAGCTTCTCTATCTAGTCTCCACCTTGGGTCCTGCCAAGTGTAGTAGACCCCTGTTTCTATGGAACTGATGCTTAGTGCCTATTCTTGTGCTGATCTGATCAATGCCTCAGTGCTGTCTTTTAATCCACCCTTTCCTGCCGTTGGTAGGAATTCTCAACGTTTGCTCCTCAGCTATCTATCAATGGTACATCCCAAGCCTATATAAAACAGCAGTGGAATCTTGGTATGTACTGCATTCAATATTCCTTGTGTGAGCTGTCTTGAATTGACTTCTAGTGTTGTCTTCCATATATGGACCTATGATCCATGAATTCCTGGTGCTATACAAAGTCAACAGAAAACTAAGAACTGTTCTCAAGAATCCATATGGGACTCCATATAGGTTCTTGAGAACAGTTCTTAGTTTTCTGTTGACTTTGTATAGCACCAAGAATTCACGGATCATAGGTCCATATATGTGGCACTGAGTCGTAGGCTTTCCTGTAATTAATCCAGGCTGTGCTCATATTGATCTGTCTAAACCTTGAGTCTTGTGCAACTGCTTTATCTATAAGCAATGGTGTTTTGAGCCTCATGTTACCCAGTGCTACTCTCAGCTATTGTGCCTGATAGGACTTTCTATGTTATGGGGAAGAGATTAATGGCCGGTAGTTGTCTGGTGCTTTTCCCTTGTGGGGGGTCTTTTATGCTCTGCATTGTCATTCCTTGAGTTAGCCAGTCTGGGTGGAAGCCTGCTGCTAGCAGCTGGTTCATCTGTTCTGCTAAGTGTTCATGCACTGCTGTTAAGTTTCTTTAGCTAGATACAGATCATGTCTGGACTGGATGCTGTACAGCTCTTCATATTCTTAGCCTATTGTTAGATGTTTCCTACTTTAATTTTTGTTCAGGAGATTGCTGTGGTCCACTCTCAGGCCCTGCAACCACTTTGCACTGATCTTCTCTTCTTTCCATATGCTGTTCTAGTACTGTTCAGTTTTTGCTGTTACTAGCTCTTCACACCTTTCTGTAATTCTACCAGTTGACTAACCTCTCTCCAAGTTGTTTTGACTTTAAGCTCTAATTTTATTTTCTGGAAGGGAGGAAGGGATTTAGAGATTGTTGTGGGGGCTCTATTGGCATCTATTTCATGGTACCTCTCCACTGAACCTTGGTAATCAATCTTGAGGTTGATTGTAGCTAGCTTATCCATGATCTTATGCCTCATATCAACAGCTGTCCTTTGTAATGGAGAGGATGGTAATGATGTTACAGCATAAGGTGTTGGCTGCACATCTAGTTGTTCTTCCAGTTCTTCCTGACTATGGGATGTAATATAGAGTTGATCTGTCGCCAGTTGTGAAAACAGCTTCCTCTCACTTTGTTGAAGTATTGGGTAACTAACTGTTACTCAGTTAGTGTGGATGCAGGTCTTCTGTCCATCCATAGTTCCCTAATACACTTCATATATCCCCTCTCCTTAGATCTGCTGTTGTAGTAGCATTCCATCAGTTCAGATTCTCTTGTTTTATCCATATATCAGTAGTGGTGGGAGCAGTGACTCCTAAGTGGGCGATGGCTCCAACAGATCATAGTAATGACATCAGAGCTCTCTGTCCAGAAATGTAAGTGCTAGAAACAGCAGAGATTCTGGACAGAATCCTCAAATTCACAGGCCTCTGGTAGAAGATCCAAGATTTAAAAAGATACAAACTATCTGTAAAAGTGAAAAGGGAATATTAAAACATTGTTTTAATTTATATGCATTAGTTAAAACACATCAGCTTGAAGTTTCTAACATTTACTAAAAAAACACAAAAGCTATTATAACTTGTAATTTTAATGAATTTGTTTTGCCTGTAAGGGGAAAAACTCCTTTCCACATTTTATTTGTTGGTTAGAAATTATGGGAATTGGAATCTGACATATTTGAAGGACACTATTTGGAAGACTGATTTACGCTAGTTCACAGTGGCTTCCCATAGTTTTTAGACTGGATGCTTTCCTAGTTGTATCTGGCTAAGAACTGGTACTGGGTTCTTTCCATGCAAAACATGTGTGCTTCCACCAAACTGTGATTTACGCTTGGCTCATGGACTGAAACCTGCGATCTATGACATAGTACAGGATAGATCCCTGGGACCCGAAAGCCTTTGTTTGTTTTTCTGAATTGAAATTGTAGTCTAGAATTTTACACCAACATTTAGGAAAAACCTTACAGCTTGCATATATTTAGACTAAATTCATGCATTCTGCTAAGCTGTGATTTTTAAATCATAGCATGTTGAACAGCCACACTAGAAAACACATTAGCTTTGATCAATTATTAAATGACAATGCAAACACATGAACTCAGTCATACATGATCTATACACAATCTATTTTGGATGTAAGCCATACTGAAATCAACTGAACTTTCTTTTAAATAAGCAAACATGGCATTATATTAAAACTGCTTTCTTAAAAGATCTTTAATACAAAATAGGCAAGTATTAAACTAATGAAAAATCAACACAATTTTAATAAAATTAAGGCAAACCAATCTGAAAATTTAACTCATTAACTCATGGGGTGGATTTCCATCAGTACGCTGACGATACTCAGCTGTACATTTCCACCCCAGACCACCCCAACGTTGCCCTTGACGTGATGGCCCGTTGCCTGGAGGCCGTACGGGTCTGGATGAGGAGGAACAGACTCAGGCTCAACCCTTCCAAGACCGAGTGGCTGTGGTTGCCAGCGCCTCGGCATAGTCAGCTGACACCATCGCTGACTATAGGGGGCGAAACTTTGGCCCCCTCGGAGAGGGCGCGCAACTTGGGAGTCCTCCTGGATTCGCGGCTGGCACTGGATGACCAT
>NW_015386388.1:6121744-6123731 GCF_001527695.2 Protobothrops mucrosquamatus
GGAGGGCCTTCTCTGTGGGTGCCCCTGCCCTCTGGAACGAACTACCCCCCGAGATCCGGATGATTCCGGATCTCCTTACTTTCCGCCGCGCCCTCAAGACATGGCTTTTCCAACAAGCGGGCCTGGCCTAGGGAGGATTTTAAATTGGGTTTCTTAGAAATTTTAATTACCACAACTCTAAAATATTGGTTTTAATTTGCTTTTATTCGGTGGGGTTTGTGGGTTTGTTTTTGTTTTTTAAAAAAATGTTGTGAGCCGCCCTGAGTCCTTCGGGAGAAGGGCGGGATACAAATTGAATAAAATGAATGAAATTGAATAAAATGAATTCAGCTCAACCTTAATTCAAGTCATTCAGTTAAATATTCATGAAGTAATTTATGGTATAAACAGTGCTGTATAGTACCTCACTAAGTGGCTTTGGGCAAATCTCTCTCTTTTTCTATTTTTATTAATCTTGGTGGAAGAATTATGCTTCATTGGAGAAAACATGCTTTACATGGAAAAAGCTAATAAGATCAGTCTGCAGCAGCATTAAAAAGTGCCTTAGATACTAGAAAATGATCGTATTGCTTATCTATAATGTACAGAATGAACTACAATGTTTTGGGTTTGCTACTAAGTATACTACCTCATAAAGCATGACATACAAACCCCATCATTGGGATCACAGCATATGCCAAAATCAAACAAAGCACCTTTTGGCTTAACTTAATGTGTAAACACAACCAGTGGAAAAGATAACAGTTCTTGGATCCTTGGAGAGGCAGAGCTTTGCTGCTGGAGATAAAAGATTACAAGCCCCTTTCCTATTTCACAAGTTGCTAAATTGACTGACAACTGAATCTTGTGACCACTGATGATGAGACAGCTTCTGTTACTAGACCATCAGCTAGTTAGCTTAGGCAACAAGGGAAATGTGGCAGCTGTCACCTATTACCTAATGATAGAAGAGCTTTGGTTCCATTAAATAAGTCAATTCAAAACTGAATTAAAAGATTACTATCTTTTGCATTTACATATTCCCAGCTGTGCTAATATCAATATTCTCAGATTTGCTCAGTACCAACACTGATAGATTCCTGGGAAGATCCAAAATTGCACTGTCAAACCATACAAATGTAGGATATTTAGCAATTGCAAAAACCGGGGAATAACTTCAGTGTCATTGCATTTATGTTATGGTTTTCAGTGCTGTGTAAATTCTCTTTTTCAGCAGCAGAAATCTCGTTTTTATTTCCGTAGTGATAACACAAGCTTTCAAACAATCTCTTTGTGTGATTTCCTATTCTGTTCTCATTTCTCTGCCATTAAGATGTCACCCACATAGTCTCCCAGGATAAATATGAGGAAATTAACTTGCTATTTCCTCTTATTTTTGGAGTCAAGGTGTCATTCAAAACTATTCCAGCCAAGACACTAAACCAAGAAGGTTTAATTACCAACACTATAGCTAAGATTTTAAGTCTCCATTGTGCTTAAAATATTTTTTCTTGTTATGACCCTGTAAACCCTTAATATCATCATTACCATCATCATCATCATCATCTATCCAAGAATAACTCAATTTTGCAACATGACTGAAGTAAAAGTTGGAGCTAGACCTAACAATATTCAGAAAATTTAAATCAATACGCTTTAAATTTATAATTAACATAAATCCCAATGATTTTTTTCAGAAAAGTCTCCTTTAAATCAAATGGATAAATTTTAAATTTACAATTAACATAGGTCTCATTGATTTCAATAAGGCTATGAGACTTAGATAATCTTCATTTTTAAAAAGTATTTTTATCGAAGAAGAAGAAGAAGAAGAAGAAGAAGAAGAAGAAGAAGAAGAAGAAGAAGAAGAAGAAGAAGAAGAAGAAGAAGAAGAAGAAGAAGAAGAAGAAGAAGAAGAAGAAGAAGAAGAAGAAGAAGAAGAAGAAGAAGAAGAAGAAGAAGAAGAAGAAGAAGAAGAAGAAGAAGAAGAAGAAGAAGAAGAAGAAGA
>NW_015386388.1:6124716-6128442 GCF_001527695.2 Protobothrops mucrosquamatus
AAGAAGAAGAAGAAGAAGAAGAAGAAGAAGAAGAAGAAGAAGAAGAAGAAGAAGAAGAAGAAGAAGAAGAAGAAGAAGAAGAAGAAGAAGAAGAAGAAGAAGAAGAAGAAGAAGAAGAAGAAGAAGAAGTGAAAAATGTAAAAAGCATTGAACATCCTGATCAATCTTCTATATGGCTCCTGAAATGGGAGGCACAGATGAAGAAAGTTCAAGCCTAGCTTCATAAAGACTAGGATCAAAATAATATTAGCTGATGCTCTTCATAAAACTTAATTACAGCCTGCAATCTTTTAAATTTCACCCACCTTTGATGTAGGACATCCATGAGCAGATTTCCTGTTATTGCTTTTTAAATGTTATTTGAAAGTAACTGGAGGAAGCTGATTTCAGCTCACGGATGATACCAGGAACAGGAGTTTAAATATTTCTCCACACTATTTTCCTGATCTAGGTGGTCCCCAAAAGTATTTATTAGATCATCAGCAAAAATACAACAAATAAGGAAACAAGCAAAATTCTGGAATCTGCAAAATATGAATTGTACTTATAATAACAAGTTTAATAGCAGTAGCAATAGTAATCACAACTAAGGAGGAGAGGAATATTTGATTTTGTTTTGTCCTCATTGGGCTAAATGGAATATTGCTTAATCTGCTGTTAGCCTGCATCTGTCTGTGCTCTAAGGTGGAAAGCCAAGATTTTCACAGCAAACTGTACTGAAGTACTGGAGTCAGGTACAAAATAGATGCTAGAGTTATGCTTGCCTATACACATCCCAATGGCACGTCTGGCCTTCCTGGGTTTCCAGAGCAACAGCATACCTTTGCTGAAAACTAGAGCTTTTTGCTTCTTTCAAAAACAGTTTCCCATTTCCTTCAACAATGTTTCAGCTCTCATTTACTGTATATAAGGCACATTTTAGAAGCTATTTAGGAACTGTCCAGTGCTGAATTTCAAAACCACAGAGAGCCAAGACCGGACTGAAACGCTTGCCTCTGCATTCAGAAAGATAGCTAATGAAGGGTAGTTGTATGCTTCAGAAAAGGCTTAAATAAACTTAAACTAACATATGCAAACATAGCTAACTTGTTATTCAATGCATAAAACATATCAACTTGATAATATCTCAGGGCGTTGGTAAAGCTTTTTGTTGTTGTTTATTGAGTTTTTAAAACACCAAGGGATGGGCACAACACAGAATTGGTTTGTCTTAAGTAGATTTAGCTAATCTATTTGACTCTAAGAAAACTGACTTAAAAGTTATGGATCATTTTAAAAAATTAGCCCATTCACAAAATTAATTCAAGTGACTAGTTGAACTTCCTACTTCAAATATAGAATGGATTCTGTTATGCTATTTAGTTTTATTTTATTTTATATATTAATTATTGAGACTGTGCCAGTCTCACTCACTATTGCCATCAGTGTTTAATCCTTGGAGTATTTTAGGAACTTTTAGTGTTAATGTTTCATTGGAGGGGATAATGAGCAACAACAGAGCTCATAACCAAAGAACTCTTTGGGTTGTTCATTCCTAGTTTTCTTTTCAAAGTTCCCCTACCTCCTCTACTAAGACTTCTGTGACTTTTGTTTGCTCCCAACCACTTGCCTATCCCCAGCCTTTGTCCACCAATAAAAGCAAAGTCTGGAAGCTTCCTGCCACCTTCCTATCCTGTTCTCAGGGACAGCAGTAATATTAGGGGTAGAGGTGGGAGAGCTCAAGGATTGAATATAGAAGCTGAGGCAATGTAGTTAAACTGAAAGAAAGGGTAAGACAAACTTTAAGTTTAAAGTGGACACGTAACTTGGAAGCCAGTGATACAAGAAGAGGCTCACATTCTTAGTAGGTTCTTATTTTTTTTATATTATCAACAGTCAGAATAATTCCCTTGAAATGAGCTACAGTTCAGATAAATCTAGATGTATAAGAATGAACTGAGATTGATAGATGAAGAAATTATGTTCTAATTTTTATTTGTGTCTCTGTGTATGTGTGATTGTGTGTATGTGTGCCAATGTTGACTCTTGGTGACTGCCAGGGCAAGTTCCTGAAGGTTTTTTGGGCAGCATTTTGAAAGTAATTTCTCATTGTAGAGTGCAGTGGTAGGATATTAAGAGAATCCCAACAAACACTGCTGTCCTGAAGCCCAATAGACTTTTCAATGGTAAAATAAGGGGAAGTATTTAAAGTAAAGAACAAAGATGGATGGTCATTGAAAAGAAAGGAGTCAAAAAGACAAAGACAAAAAGGGGAGAAGGAAATGTTTCTTCATCCTTTCCTAGAATGTTAAAACTCCAAGTTCAATGAATAACCTTTTTGTGTGCTAGCAGTGTCATTTTCACATATTCTAGAACTAACTCACAGAACCCTTGTCATAAAATACATGTCGATGGTTATTACCTATGAGGCACTTTAAAATGATTAAATAGGGTTATAAATCTAAGAGACAGCAGTTATAACTATAGCTGAGTAAAGCCTTTTGATGCAGAGGCTGTTTCAGAGGCTAGGAATAAGAAATGAAGACCTACACAAGAACATCCATCGTTTACAATCTTCCAAATACATTTCACTGGTCATTCTTGCAGATAAAGAATTAGCTACAGACTTAATCAGGTTTGGAATCAATGGGAATTAAACTTCTAATGACATGAGTAACTTAGATCTCATTCCTTTCTTTCAGTTTATGACTAATTCTGGATTCAGTCCAACATGCTGAACATATCTTGATCTTATCCAACAAAGCAGATGCTTGTGTTCTTGTAAGGATAATGTATATCCTTGAACCAAAGCCAAAGTTTTCCTTGATTTGTCAATTTTCTTTCTCTCTTTTAGTTAGCAGAAAGTAGAGGGAATGAGGGAGGCATAAATATAATGAAGAAAGGGCTCAGCTAAAATTACACATCAACTTCTTAAATAAGTACACAGACCTTGGTACTATAATTTTCAACTTGAGTAATACATGAAGGCCTCCACAGAACATTTTCAATGAAAAGAAAAATATGCACAATTTCCAGAATCCACTGATGCCAGAGACAGCATGTGGCATTCAGTCATGTGAAGGTCCAGAACATGCAGGCAAGAATGGTGTATTCCTTTTAGCATCATTCATGATAATCTCGAGATTCAGGAAAAACAATTTAGACAATAGTAGTGAAGAATCAATAAGCGCTTTTGGGTTTTTCCAAATCTCATAATCCGGTAAACTGACATCTCTAGTCATTACAAACAAATTGCTAAAGGCCTTCTTTGCCAGAAAGTTGTCCAGTGACATTGGGACTAAGATCCCTGGCCTTATCCTCCCAACATTCCTCATTCAAGTTGCTGACTTGCTGAATTGAGCGTGTTAGATCGCGCAGGCAGTAAGACACGAGTCGAGTGACAGTCAGCTCTCAGTTTATTGGCAAGGCATAAAGTAAATCCGGACTGGCATCTGGGCCAGGGGAGCCCTCTTTTATGGGATTCCCCTGGCTTGTAATCACACAATTCCATTGGCTGGTAAGACCCCGTTGCTAGTTAGCCAACCAGTAACGGGCATGAAACTGTATGCAGATGGAGAAGGGCAATCACCCTTAATGGGTGATCAGGATGCGCATAGGGATTAAGGGGGGGAATACAAAAGAACACAACACCCCTCCCCTCAAAGTTCTTGCTATCGTCCTTGATGAATAGTGGTTACATAGTCCTTCAGATATGTGGGAGGCCGATGCCCTCGCGTTGATCGGCGG
>NW_015386388.1:6130955-6132008 GCF_001527695.2 Protobothrops mucrosquamatus
AGAAATGGGTTTCCCCCGGTATTTACCCAGTGAGCCGTCGAACACGTCCGGGAACTCCTCCAACAGCTGCTCGAACTCCTCCTTGTGGATTCTGTGTAGGCCGGTGAATCCCAGGCCCAGGGGTTTGAGCCACTCGACGCTGAGCAAGGTGGGTCGATGGCCCTCCACAACGGTTAGCGGCAGGCGAGCTTTGTGTCCCCGGAACGAGACGTCCACCCGGGCTCGACCTAGCACGCGAAGATTGTGGCCGTTGAAGTCGAGCCGTCCCGTTGGTTTCTCCAGGGCGGTGTGGGACAGCTCTGGCAGCAGTCTTTTGAGCTTGTCCCACGACATGATGGAACAGATGGATCCCGTATCCACCTCCATCTTACATGGTTGCCTCCCGATCATGACTGTCGCGAAAAACTTTTCCGCGCCAGTCGAGTTGGTGTGGCTGACAACCATGTGATGCACTTTACACTCGTCCTGGTCGTCGTCGTAGCCCCTTCTCTGGTCGCGCCTCCCTTCGGGTTGGGCTGACCCCTTCCATTTGTTCTCACGTGGTTTATGGGGCAGTGAGCGGCGTGGCGGTGAACGGCGCGGTGGGGATCGTCGTGGTGGAGACGTGTGCCTCCGTGGGGGCGAACGCTGTTTCCTGGAATTTGGGCGCGAGGCTCGGCATGCTTTCGCGATGTGTCCTCGCCTCAGGCAGCGGCTGCATGTCTAGGAACCGACAGTTTGCTCGTGTGTGGTTCCCCAAACACCCTGGACACTCGAGGTCGTCCCGCTCGTCTCGCCATGCTCACTGCTTCCGGCTGGCAAAGGTGCGATGGACGGTCTCTTCCTCGCTGGCCTCGTCCGATTTGGTGGCCTCTGGATCGGGGGTTGGCTCGTGATGGGTGCGATGGATGTCACCCCGTCTCATCTCGGTGGCCGTGGATTCGGACTCTTCTGCGGCGAGGGCCTCGTCTAGGGTTTCGCTGAGGGTGAGACTTCGACGCACGATGAGTCGCTTCTTCACGTGCTCGTCCCTCATCCCCATGACGAGTCGATCCCGCAGCATATTTTCCAGGG
>NW_015386388.1:6132115-6151288 GCF_001527695.2 Protobothrops mucrosquamatus
TGGGCCAGGGGAGCCCTCTTTTATGGGATTCCCCTGGCTTGTAATCACACAATTCCATTGGCTGGTAAGACCCCGTTGCTAGTTAGCCAACCAGCAACGGGCATGAAACTGTATGCAGATGGAGAAGGGCAATCACCCTTAATGGGTGATCAGGATGCGCATAGGGATTAAGGGGGGGGAATACAAAAGAACACAACAGAGCGCACAAGATTTTCCATCACAGCTTAGCCCATACTGCATTTTCCTTCCAGTATTTTTACTCTAAGAAAGGATTGTATTATAGTCCTTCCTCAGAACAAGAAAAATAATACAAGTGTTTCTTGCCAGACAAACATTATATTTTCCTCAGTAGTGTGTAATAGTAACAACCTCTCCAGTCCCAAATGTGTAGTTTTATACATGAAGTTACCAAGATAGAGGAACTAGTTGCACACTAGAGGACAATTGTGAAACAATGCTCCTGACTGAAATACCATAACATGATTGTAGATTTCCACTCTCATGCGTAATGAATGGGAGATTGGAGGAGAGGGGAAATCTTCCATAATGAATAAGTATAGCTAGCTCATCTCCCATCTCATTTTCATGGCCATATTCTAACATTTCACATTCTGAACCTCTCTCTTTTAATCCTCTTGTTACAAATCAAGCACTTTTCCTGCACAATCTTCATATGCAGCTACAGATAATTGTAATTACATTGAAATTATAATTTCTAGAACTGTAGTACCAGTATAATCAAAAGGCTGCTTTTGCCAATTGGCTTTGCTTCCCATTACAGAATAACTTGCTTCTAGGAAGAATCATAAATAGGAAATGAAAATGGAAGGAGGAGATGTGATTTTAATTGTTTCCTTATTTCTTTCATTTCCTCAAAGTGAAACTTCCACAAGCACCTTTTCTCTCAATTTACGGAGGACCATTTGAATGGGAGTAGAGCATAGAAAAATGTGTTGACTCACTATTACTATTTTTCAATTTCTCCTCTTGGGCAAAGGTTAAATGATTGTTAGCCCAATTAATAAACTGTTTTGGATAACATATCCAAGGTCTAATTTCACTCATCTCAATTTCAATTTATCAGTAACAATGGGTTAATTTCCTACCATTATTTCTTTAAAATAGGCTTACCAGAAGAAGAAAAGTTTTTTAGATCCTTAAAAACCAGAGTCTGAAATCTTATCATCCATATCATTATCAAGTATAATACTATAAGAATATATGGTTGGTAGAAACTCTGCTCAATGACTATAGCTTGTTTGAGGAAGCATCTCTTTCATTTCAGAAATACTGTAAAACCTCCAATGCCATGCCAACACTTCCTTTTGGATAGATTTGCATTACTGAAATAGCCATCTCGGAGAGATATAGTATCAGCTATCATTGTGAATGAAACAACAATGCCTATAATGCAAAGGGGGGATCATTTGTTTCCTGGCTGATTACAGAGGTGTGGAAACAAGCACTTAGTCCCTTGGCAGTGTTACCTGTGCAGACCTGGAATGAGATGTACATTTCTATATCATCTGCATACTGACAATACCAAACCTCAACCTAACAGATGACCTCACCCAGCAGTTTCATGTAGCAACAGTTTTGATGACATATTGTGGATTGATTGATTGATTTATTTATTGATTGATTGATTTAGATACTCTTCTTCTCCCCCTCCCCCAATATGATAAAATATTTTAAATTATATATGAGTGCCCTTCAAAATTGTACTATATATTTATTGCCTTTAATATATGCACAGCATTATGAACAGAATGAAATTAGAATTAATTTAGCTTGATGGCATTGGATGCATTAAATCATTCACTACAATATTTATGAAATTGGATGCTGCATGCTGATATGCCTCCTTTAGTATCTGAGATTCAAGGTAAGGATTAAGTTCTGCTATCACCGAAGACAGCTGTGAGAGAAAGAAGACTACAGTTAGATAAATGTCATTTTTTACTGATTTTTTAAACAAAAGTCCACATTTTTACTACCCTCAAATATTTGAGTTCACATGAAAATTCTTGTACATTTTTATATACAAATTTCCAAATGTATGCATTGCGCAGAAATCAGGAAACCCAGTCAGTTCAAATGAATATAAGGGTTTATTGCAAGCTTAAGCTCTCTACAAGAATTTGAACTACTAACAGTCAAAGCAAATTGGTGGTGGATAAGAGTCAATGGAATTCAAGGTGGGCTGGACTTAGATCTTTTGTGGGTATGAAGGGACTCAAGACTGATGATGCATTTGACCCCTCCTTGTCATCTCCTACAATTTATACATATTATACAAACTGCCTTATATTATTTTTTAAAAAAGTTTACAAATGTTTTAAAAACAACATCTTTCAATCTTTCAATGCTATATGACAGTAAATATTATCTGCAATTGAGGAATAGAATTTGCAATTTGTATACAAGAGAAATGGATAGCTTCCATTCTTCCATACAAAACGAGAAGTTTAAAAGTTAAAGTTTGAAGATTTTGTTACTCATTGCAAATAGGGCTATAGCTGTAAGGTTCAACTTTACATCATGCATATTTTATTGCTGGAAGTAATATTTACATGTCAAACAGTAAAATTCCTGTTCAAATTAGAAAAAAAATTAGGAACTGAGTTATTGGAGGGACTATCTTTCCTCAATTTCATCCGCCTGTCCCACCAAATGCTACAGGTTTTGTCATCTACAAAGCTACATTTGGCAGGCCTTACACAGCAGGCTTTTTCTGCTGTGGTGCCTGTATTATGCAACCTTCTCTCCCCAGAGATAAAGTTGGCCTTATCACTCCTGGGAATGGGTGAACATGTAAGGTGGCTCCCTTCTAATGAACATTCTTCCATCTTATTAGTCTCTTTTCTTGCTTAAGGTCTACTTTTATAATTTCTAGTCCTTTTTAACAGAACAGAATAGAGTAACAAAGTTGGAATGTTGCATTGGAGGTCTTCTAGTCCAACCCTCTGCTCAGGCTATACCATTTCAAACAAATGGCTGCCCAGTCTCTTCTTAAAAACTTCCAGTGTTGGAGCATCCACAACTTCTGGAAGCAAGTGTTCCAATGATTAATTGTTCTAACTGTCAGGAAATTTCTCCCTAGTTCTAGGTTGCTTCTCTCCTTGATTAGTTTCCATCCATTGTCCTGCCTTCAGGCGGTTTGGAGAATAGCTTGACTCCCTCTTCTTTGTGGCAACCCCTTAGATATTGGAACATCACTATCATGTCACCCCCTAGTCCTTCTTTTCATTAAACTAAATATATCCTATTCCAGCAACCATTCTTTATATAATGGGTTTAACTAGTGATTGTCTTATTTATTTACTGTTTTTACTGGATTGTTGTAGGCTGTCCACATTATTTTCAGTGAGATAGACATCCAGATAAATTTGATTAATAAATGGATAAATTAATAAAGCATCCTATTTTCAAATCTTATTTTAATCCAGATATGCATTTTGCATTAACATTTCCCTAACATGGATATGTTCTTTTTGACAGAATAACATTCATTTAAAACTTGAAGATCTGCAACTAATTATGTATAACTCTGTTTTGCTTTATCTACTGGTTCAAGAATGTGAAATAAGAAGATTCACAATGATAACATTAAAATAACTTTCTTCCCTTGTAGCATAAATTGCCTTGAAAACTTGATTAATGATATGGGACTTACAAGGAACTTCTAAGATTTAAAACAAGAGGCAAATCTAAACATATATACATTTACTCATAAGACATAAGAAAGGCCCTACTGGTTCAGATCAACAATCTTTCTAGAGAAAAAAATACTGTGTCCTGCATTGGCCAAACAGCTGAGAAGCTCTCAGGCAGTAACCTATAACTTCACAATAAGTGGTCAGAGAGTATCTGATTTTTCATAGAACTGTCGAGGGCTTTTTTAAAAAAAATGATCTAAGTTAGCGGCCAACACCAAAATTGATAGCCAGAAATTATATACATTAACTACATTATGCACATGTAGTTACTGCTCCAACTTAGTGGATGCTGATGCCCACACTGAGGAGTTCATAAATACCTTTTAATCAGACCCAGCGCTATTCCTGTTCAGTCATAGAGGCAAGCTTCTTAAGCAGGATGAAATGAAGATGCAGCCTAATTCTGACTTTCATCTAGTCTTCTTTACTTCTTATATCCTCCAACAATCAGGCTTGTTCTCCACCCACTTGTATATAGCTCAGTTCAGCTCTATTTAATCCAAAGAAACTATAGAAAGGCAATAAACCTTCAGTTTGTGTCTGCTTACATACCCAAGGTCTACTGCTGCACAGCCTGATAAGAAGGTTGGACTGGAAAACTAGAGGTAAGTATAATTATATGAAAATTTAATTACATTGAGCAAAATAAATGAAATGTTAAAAGATTCCCTACTCACTATAATGGGCATGCCAAATTGAAGAATGCCAGAATGCTCTCTGTAAGAAAATTAGGAATACAAAATCTATATAAAGGTCAGATAAATGATGGATTTTCTCAGAAACATAAAACCCAGAGAAAATAATGTAGAGAAAATAGTAAGAATTTTAGCATGGGTACATGAGAAATAATTTCAGTGGAAACGTTTCTAAGGCCTAAGGAATTGAATTTTTGCACTCAGGCAGGCAGGGACCTTTTCAGCACAAAACTGCTGGCAGTTGCTAATGAGATAACTTGTCTGCTTTCTAAGCTGTCACATTCCATTTCATACAAATGTAATGTTTCTTTGCTTCATCTCCCTTGTCTCACCTGTGTGGGGTCAGCAAAAGCATTATCATATTCCACATGAAACAAAAGTGATTGGCACAGTCACCAAAACAGGCAGAAGATCCTCAGCCAGAAATGAATAGTGTTTGTCAAAGCGAGGGGCTGTAAATGTCACCATGCCAGCCTATGGCTTGCTGAAGAAATTATGACATAAGATGACTACTTTCTGTGCAAATGATCTGAAAATGCTAGGCTTTGTTCTGTTGAGTTGCTGATTCACACTCATGCTGGCAAATGGGGAAATTAAATCTTTTTGCACTGTCTTTAATGGTCTCTGCTCTGTTCAACTTTATCTCTTTTTTCTATTTAAAGGGAACAGTAAGGCACTGATATAAAGTTCTTTCCCACAAATTGCTCAGTTTTTTTTAACCATTTGTGAAAGGGAGGACAAACAGAAAAAAACTCAAGTCCAATAGCTCAGTAATTCGAGGCTGAAGCATCAGCCAGTGAGACTCTATTATAGCAACAAATAGATGTGAGAACAGAATAAGCAACACGCTAGCTGCTTTCAAAAGAATAATGCAACACAGCTATTTTCTGTCCAGATGCTTACCACCTAATTTGTTAACATGATATTGATTTAGGAAATGAAAAATGATAGGGTTGGTTATTTGTGCACCTCTAGAAAAGGAAGTCTATCAAGGAAAATGAACCCCAAAATTACACAGACTTGCCTTCTTTGATAAATATACAGATATATAACTTGCATAATAGAGGGGTAAAAATGAATTGCTTAAATCAGCTAACAAGTAATTAAAAGTACTTTTATTAAAAATAATGTTGTACTACTTCTTACATTAACAAATTTAAAGCACTTTATACAGTTTAAAAATAATATTTCAAAAGAAATTCAGTCCTTTAAAAATACACAGGTAAATAAAGTTATTGGCTCGAAAGAGGCAATATAAAAAGGCAGGTATCAGACTCTTCTCATATAAGAAATCAAAATCTTTCAGATAGTAATTCACAGATGTAGCTCTTCGTTAATCAAGACTATTTTAGGAATAGGAAAATCACTAAAGAAATCCCCATCAACCACCAAGTACTAAATGCCAGTCCTATTTATAGTACAAACAAAATTTAATTTTTTGCACCTATTTCTATTACCTGCATAGCACATTGGGCTGATGACCACATGTTTGTGAACTGGAAGAATGGTTGCCACTTGTTCACTGTTGTTGTAACATAATCTGGTCTCAAGTTACTTTCTTCTGACCTGGCCAGAACTGACTCTCATTTTACAATTCAAAAAAGATTTCTAAAGCATTGGGGCTGAGGGACAGGACAAAGAACAGGAGCTGTCAGAAGGAAGACACTCCTGTCCAGCATGCCATCCCCAAATGATAAACCATAACCCATGATATGGAAACTAGTATCCACAGAGGTTCATCAGCACTGAGAGGTCTAGCATGATTAAAACTGTCTTAAATGTTTTAGTGCCACAAATTTTGAAACTAAAATAAACAATAAACCAAAACTAAAATAGCAGTAAATTAAATCACAGACAATAGGAACAATAAAAATATTTTTAAAATAGGGATGGTTATAATCAAACATCAAGTGGGTGACATTTTTAAAATGGTTTGTGCTAACTGCCAGATGACTACTATTAAAGAGAGTTAGATTTAGGCTTAGGTTTAGGGCATGAGTTGTGCTGATAGTTTGACATCACATCTTAATGAATGTGAGTTTGGAGGGCTATGTTCATTCATTTTAAGATATGACCTTTGGGTCAGTTTCTAACCCAAAGATACAAAAGGTGAATATACACACATTGACTGCCTCAAAATTTATGACCTTTTCACCAAAATGTAAATCAAAACCTAGGAAAAAGAATAAAACAGATAAAGAATACAGCAAAGGATCGAAGGAGAAATAATTATGAAATGCCTCCAAAAAAAGCCTTCCTAAATCTTATTTGTTAATTCACCATTCATCAATGTCAATTATATAGGAATGGAGAAATTGTCTTCACATTGATCTACTTCCAAAAGCAGCTAACAAGACCATATACTTCTGACAATGCAATAAATGATTTAACAATGAAGAGAAAAGATTGGTAACATATTTTGAAATGGCTGCATATAAACATGAATACTCATGCAAATATGCACTGTCAAAAGTATAAATCCAGTAAACTGTATTTACTGAGTAACTGAAATAGAACAAGATAATGTGTTGATCTGCTAATATTTTCAACTAAAGTGGCACTTCCATTATTTCTGCTTTTACAGTATTCTTACTTTATAGAATAGTGGTTCTTAAATAGGGAGTAATTACCCCCCAAAGGGGGAATGGGCATATCTTGGGAGTAATGGAGCATTTTGTAATTGCTTAACTGTAAGTCAGGATCCAATTTGGGACTACTTCTGCTGAGACACTTGTGTAAAACAACACAGCTGGGAGTGGGTCATTGTGTTGTTCTTGGAAGGGGTAACTGAGGCCAGAACAGGGGATAATTGAGTCAAACAATTTAAGAAACACTTCATAGGAAATACATTCTGGAAGTTAGAAAATCCTGGCCCTTGTGATATTTTTCCATGCAACATTTGAGCACATAAAATTGAAGATTATTTTGTACAGAACCAGACCAAGAATTCATGGCGTATGCACAAAACTGGAGGAATAAAGAAATTCCAACAGAAGAAGAGATTTTATATAAAATCCTATCGTGTGCTGATATGGATAGGCTCACAATGGAAATAAAGGACAAGACAGAGTCAGATTACTTTGAAATCTGGGACAAATTCTATTGTTGGTGTGAATCAAGGAGAACTGTTCGGGTTTTAAGTTAGTGTTAAGATAGAGATATACAAAACTGTATGCTAGTATATAGAGAAACAAATTAGAGACTGTATTGTATAGAAAAATATGTATATATAGAGATTAAGAATTATATGTATGATGAGGAACAAATTGTTAGGAATATATACACTGGAATGTTACGTTATGTCCATCTTTGTTTTAACTGTTTTATAAATAAAAAACTTTAAAAAAAAAAATTCATTTTTTCCCCTAGTGCCCTTTCCAATTGGCTCTACTGCTGCGTTCAGCCTTGACACTTCAGTTCAGCCTGGACACTACAGAGATTGCAGGGATTGATCCAGGGGTATTTTTCATAGGTTGTGCAACTTTTTCTGAGTGAAAGACTGCACTCAGCTACTCAGCAGCATGCAGAGAGCCATACTCCAAAATGCAGTGGGTGAAACCTAAATAAATACCAAAGCATATTTTTATTTACATTTAATTGAAATTATATACAGTTACTATAATTATCATCATGTTGTGAATTTAAAAATTCCTGCTTTGGTATACTAAAAATTACAATTTGATAACAACATTTGGAGATTTAGAGTGGTTGCACTGAAAGCTTTTGGGCTTCAGATTGTATAACTCTGATATAATGGCTCAAAAATTCTGGGAATTGATGTTCCCAGACTCAAAGCTCCCTATCTTAAAGTTGCCAAAGTGGAGAAATGCTGCCTTGAGGTCGGAATAGTCCATTTCAAAGATCCACTTGTCTGGTATGGGAATCCAAATGAGCCCACAATCTCAGGGTTAGCAAGTTATTATTATTCTTGTTTTTGTGTTTTAAATCAGTCATTATAGCTCTTTGGCATGTATTTTCTAGGATGGGAATGCATCTATTTGCATGAAAATATTGCTATGCCAATCAGGATCAGAAAAGCCATGGTCTTCCACATATTCTCTAAGCATCTTTTACTACTAACCATGCTGGATGGGATTATTAGGCACTGAAATTCTGCTGGTGGCTTTCAGACTACCCATTCCTAATATAAGTTATTCATTTTAAAGATTTGAAATTGTTTATCTTTGTGGTGACATTATTGCTGCAGTTGCACCATGATCAAAGATATTTTATTTATTACTTCATATATTTCAGCACTCAATTCTGGTGTTGAAAAAATGTTTTAAAATTGAATGCCAGAAATCTTTAGCACAATTTATGCCCCAGGCCAGAGCTCACTTTCTCCATGTTTAGAACATGGATGTCATCACTTCCATTTTGGTTATGAGTTATAAATATATAATATTATAGTCAAATTAAGTTTTTGAAGTTATTATATTTCTGCACTTTATGATTTCCATTCATGTTCTTCCATTCAAATTTGTGATAGGGTCCATGCATACTTAATTCTACCAAAATGTAAAGAGAAAATTATAGAGTTGAAAGTGGTTTCTCCTTGGATATCTCCAGAAAATGACTCTCTAAAAGAATGCAAATGACCAACTGTCTGCAAGGAGTATAAATTCCTCCATTCCCCTCCATCTAATCAGAGCTAAAAAAACTTCTTGGATGAGAAGCGAAATATCTTCAAAGGAAAAGTCCAGTTGCCTCGTGAAAAGCACCTTTGGGATTCCAGAAAAGAGGTGCTCATGATCTCACTTGGTAACTTGTTTCACTGTTGAGTATCTTCTATTACTACAATTTTTTCCATAACATTCAACCTTCAATCTACTTTCCTTTTTACTGATATGATAGACAATAGGCTTGGGTTTCTTTGGTTTGAATCACCTACTTTGAAACTATAGATGGCTGCTTCTTACCTTCAAGACTATCACAGAGTGCACTAGACTGCTCATAATTGCATCAACTATCACCTATGACTTTATTCAGCTTTTCTTTCTCATTACATTTTCCAATAGCTTTGGGAACTGGCTATCTTCAGATTTACAGTCTACATATTCCTTGGAGCAAGGAGACTTTAACTTTTGATTTTGCATCATGCAAAATTCACAGTTTGCATGATGCTTATTGCATGATGTCCCTCTTCCCTTGCATGTTAAATATGTAGCTATGCAGATTGGTTTGAAAGGGAAATGCCTGGACTCTGCCTGTCCCCCATTCTTGTGAGTGTATTATTAATGGCATTTCTGGAGTTTAGAAATCTAAAAAATATTGTTATTTTTTGTGATAAAATAATAAATAATATTAAAAAAAGAAATCTGAAAAATATCATGGTAAACTTAGTCTGTCTAAAATAGTTTGATCCTTGCCATTTTGTTGTTAAAATAATGAACTTTTGTGATTATAGACTCCCAAACTCTGCAACTGTTAGGAATTACTACCCTCTTCTTCTAATTTTAGAGCTCTTGGAATAACTACAAAGGTCCACATGTTCACCACCAGGTAGACTAGACTAGAAACTGACTCCATAGGAAGGCTTGAAATACTTTTACTAAAAAACGACTATAATAGCAGAATCTTGCAGATCTGATTACGCTGTACTTCTTCCTCTTCATATACTCATGTCAATTAGGGAAGTATTTTCTACTTGTTTTGCATTTGAAATATATTTTTCCTCTCATTGCTTTGGAATGGATCTTGCCTATCTCCATCAATGTCACCCCCCCCCCCCTTACTCTTTACAGCTCCTTCAAACTTGCCAATTATCACCCTCAGGAGTTCCATTTCACTGCTGTTGGAGATCACATCTGACTTTTTACCAGAATTTTCCTTTCATATGACCATCTAAGAAGCCAAACACCAAGCTGCACTTGTATCCTGTATTTGCACAGATTTTATAGTCTTTCATTTCCAGCTTTCAAGCCTCTTGCCGGGATACATTCAGATTTCCACTTTTCTCTTCTTCTCTGTGTGTGTATTCTTTCTTTTCAGCAATAAAGCAGAGTTTATTTGAATTTATGTCAGTCCTTGAAGTGTCTGCTGTTATTCGGACACAGATAGTTTCCAGAGAGCTAAGATTTATTGCTGTGCCTTCGAAGAAGTCTGGCAGTCATCTGGAGTCAAGTGGGACATGTAGTCAGTTTTAATTTCTATGTATAATGACCTAAGGATACTTAAGTGGGATGCCACTTGGAAACTTTCTTTGCCTTGAATTCCACAGCAAAAGCATAGTAGCATGGGAATGTACTAAACAAATAATGTACATTTTTGGCTCCTTTTGAACATGCCTTTCTATTTTTATGAGGTATTAAACAAACATAAACTCACACCAATAAGGCAAAGACCAGAGGCATGAGCCCATTTTAGGTCTGTGGATGTGGAAACTGAGAAAATATTTCCTTGAATTTTAAACCTGCAAGTGTTTATGCATGCACAGGAACATTAGTGTTATATTGAGCCATTCACCATCTCTCAGCATGGCCTATCACATAGAATTGTTTCAGTGGTAAAATTGACAATGGCACTCCTTTTATGCTGACCAGAAATCTTTAGAAGAAACATAGGAAATAATTGTACCAAAGAAATATATAGTCAACTCTGATTAATTTTTAACCAAGATACTGTAAAACAAAAAAAAACAAAACACTTTCTTGACTTGAGCAAAATTCTTTTTGTTACTCAATCTGAGGAGAAAAGCGATCAATGACTTTTTGAGTCTAATAACAACTGTGAAACTCTATATAATCCCAAATATGCAGTGAATACCACAGTATCTTGGTCATCAACTACCACAGGCATGGAAACAATTGTTCACCTTATCTATAAAAGATGAATGGATTTAAATTAAAGGAAGAAAGCTTGATCAATTGTTGGGGAGGAAAAATCTAGCTCTAAGTGCAGTTCAGCACAGCAAGATAAGTTATCAGACAAAGTGATGAACTGTTCCTGCTTGTAGAGCTGAAATTATTTATAGGAGGAGAACTTCTCTCCCAAATTCTTCTGGTTTAAATTTGCTTGAAAGTGAACCCCTATATATTTATGGGTCTATATACATGTATTTAATCCATTTACATCTATGTATCTGTACAGTTTCAGCTATACATATTATATTCCAGGATAGCCAGTTTTATCTGTGCTTGTAATTGTTCTATGTATTTCAATTAAAAAGTAATATAGAAATAATGAATTATATATAAAAAAATTCTACCAACACATTTGCTATAGTATATCAATTTACAAAGATAGCTACTGCAGTGAAATAATTAAGATGTTGAACTTGACTCACAGTGATGCAGATTCATAATAATTATACATACACAAACACACACATGATTACATGGACAAAACCATTATAAATAACATTTTTTAAAAAAATGACAGGGTCTCCCTAGAAACCCTAACCCCAGGACTGGGAACAAAGTCAAGTCTTAATAAATTTATGGAACACTTGAAGAGTTGGAGTTATGCATGTTTCAGAAGGTAGGGACCCCAACAGAGAAGGCATACTTTCTGGGTTCTCAAGATGACAAAATTTAATTAAGGGAAGTCTCAGTGTATCCACTCTGCCCAAGTATACCAAGGAACAGAAATAGTTGGAGACAGGCAGTCCCTCAAATGACCAGATCCTACAACATGAGAAACTTCATAGGTAACAACCACCACCATCGAATTGCATCCAGAATCTGAGCAGCAATCAATACAGCTGGTCTAGCTGTGGGCAATGTGCCATGACACAAATCTCCATGGCTGATTCTCCCCATGGGATGATTAACCCCACCTGTCATGTACCTGTCAGTGGGAGGTGCAAAGGATGTCAACAGCAGGTGGGACGGGTGGGCGCTTGCAGAAAAGCGCCCTTGTGATTGGGGCCTCCATGGAGGCGCAGGGGAAGCAGCAGCAGGGGAATGTGACATTGGAAAGGTGCTGGGGCGTGGCAGTGCCAGGCAGATGGATCAAGAAGGGGCTGGGAAAGTACAGAAGGCTGCTTCCCGATCCAAATGCCTAGTACCATCACCCCTCAACACCTGGAGTCCGAAGATGATTACAGTCCACAGAAATTGCGTTGAGGGCTGTACTTTGCTGCAGAAGCCAAGAGCGTCACCCTGACCAAGTGGCTCTCAGCTTTCCTCATGTGGAACAGAGGGGCCTGGCTTCAGTATTGCCGAAGACAAAGGCTTCACCCTGTACTGATCAGGCACTGGAAGGGGTGGCAGCAATTTGCCAGTGATCTTGAGTGCCCAGGAGCAGCCAGCATGGAATACAGATCAAGGTCTCGCCTTCCTCAGAACAGAGAGAAAGACTGACATTTGCTTCACACATGTGCTTTGATTTTTTCCTAATGCATCAGTAGCATTTGTCTCTGAATTGATTTTACTTACACAGATTTATATTACTCTTCTCTGAATACGTAAATATCCTGGTGCATTAATTTGCTTCTGTAATAAGAGCAAATAATGTTTCTACAAAGCTCAGTGTCTTCTAGTGCTCTCTTAAATGAAGTTGCTTTGCCACATACATCATTAGGCCACACAAAGCATTCTGAGTAAAATCTTGTGTTTGCAGACAGGTGTGTTGCCGGAACTGATCTCTTTTCCCCTTAATCTGTGCATTATTAAGAAATAGGGATCCAGGAGAGCTTGCGGGGAAAGGCAAGGAGACCTTAGTTTCCTGACAAATAGAAACTAAGAAAAAATATGTAGCTCAGAGTTGAACGATGAAGTCTTTGGTGCTCTCTGAGCCTGGGTTGTTTGCAAGGGCCAAGGCTCCAGCCTGTACTGGCAAGGTGCTGGGGGAGGCAGCAGCAACAGTATCAGGAGGGTGCTGTGTGGCAGCAGTGCCAAGCAGCCAAATCGGAAAGGCGCTAAGGGTGATGATGCCAGGCAGATGGATCAGGAAGGCACTTGGAAGGCACTTCCTGTTCCAGCTGCCTGGCACTACTGCCCCCTAGAGCCTTCCTGATACCACCAGCACTACTGCCCTCCAGCACCTGGCTGGTTTGATTCTTGTCCTGGCAATACTGAAGACCAGGCTTCTCATTCAGCACAAGGCATGCCAAGAGCCGCTCAGTCAGGGTGGCTACCTTGGCTCCTGGGGCAAATTACAGCGCTCCATGCCTTTTTTGCATGGAATCACTTGATGATGTACTCGGGCACTTGATGATGTACTCATTGAGACACTGATGCGCGAACCCCAGAGAGCTTCAACTGCAACATGGTGCTCAGCACCATGCAGAGACATCCCGTTCACCTCCTGGAGCTTGTCCCCAACATGCATCCTGGCCTGTGCCCCCAACATGCATCCTGGCCTGTGCTTTTGGGCCCTCCTCAGACATGAGAAATGAAGACACCCTCATCATCTCCCTTGTAGGGGTGGAGCCTTTGCTTCCCACAATGCTGATGCCAGGGCTACCCATCTGCCACACAATTGTCAGAGTCAGTTCTTCCTCCTAATTGTGACCATGTTAGGTGGCAGGCGGGGCGTCAGCAACAGCAGTGTGGGGAAGCAGAGAAGGCACTGGGTGGTGGTGGTGGTGGTGCCAGGCAGCCAGATTGGGAAGTGCCTTCCAGAGCCTTCCCAGCACTTTCTCAATCTGGCTGCCTGGCACTGCTGCACTTCCCGCACTTCTCTGATCTGACTGCCTGGCACTGCCATCCCCCCATCACCATCCCAATCCAGCCACCTGGCACCGCTGTTCCCATGCTGTCTGAATACTACTGCTGCTGCTTTCCTGAACCATTGCTGCCAATACCCTATCTTCCACTACAGCTCCCCCTGTGCCATCCTGTAACCGCCACCGCTGCTTCCCTGCACAGGTGCTGCCAATGCCCCCTTACATCTCCATGGAGGCCACAATCATGCAGGCACTTCTGTGCAAGTGTCTACTCCCCCCCCCAAGGGGGTAGGATGAAGTGGCATGGCAATTTGTCCATGATCAATTGTTTTAGACCTCTTCCTGGCTACAACTACACTTACTATCTGAGTAATAGCCAGAAATCCAGAAAGATCTCCAACTTGCACACCAGTCTCAAATGTGGAAGTACGGTTTCAACTAAAGCCAACAGTGAAATACAACCTAGGTAGCACAAACAGCCACAGCCACTTAGTCTTGTTCGGATTCAGCTGAAGCCTGTTCCTCTCCATCCAGACCCATACAACCTTCAGATACTAAGTCAGTGCAGGGGCAGGTGTGCAAGTGTGCATCTAGGATTGAAATATCCAATTGGATATCATCATTAGCACTGTTGATACCAGACTGTGAATTGATATGTGACTTCACCCAGTGGTTTATATAGATATTATGCAGTGGGGATGAGAGTGTTGAAATCCGAGGCACCCAAAAGTGAGGGTCTGTGAGCATGACTTTTCCCCTCCTGTCAAAACCAACTAATCACTGTGTAAGGTGGTAAATCATGGCAGCACAATGAACCTACTCTCAAGCCTCCTGCAGCAGATCCAGAAAGATACTGTGGTCAATAGTATTGAAAGCAAAAAGATGGATACACCATCTCCATCCTGGTTTTACAAATGGTCATTAACCAGTGTGACCAGTGTGGTCTCCATACTGTATCTGCTCATGAAACCTGACTGGTACACGGTCAGAAAATCCACTGCCTCCAAGATCCTCTGCAGCTGCTATCTGTCCTTACTTAACAGAGAAGAACAATCCAAACTTTTTTTAAAACTGTAAAATCCTTCTTTTCCACCTCTATCTGAGAGATTCCAAGGCTACAATTACTATAATCACAAATAAAATGAAAAGTTGTAGTTTTATTGGATGTTATTTTCCACTTCGTTTGCAAGGGAAGACCAATATTATCTTACAAGGGTATGGCACATCCATTATGGAGTCCTTGGACAAGTCTCATACATTGAAATAAGATTTTATAGATTAATCGTACAAAATGTATGTGACCACAATCTTGGGGGCTTTCCTCACTAATATCACTTGAAGCTTTCAGTAAAAAGATGATATATAAAAGCAATCAATCAATACCTGAGCAGCAAGAAAATGAAAGATTTTCTGTGGATACTGTAAGTGTAAAGATTAAAAAAGACTCAATAATTAGTGTTAAGAATAAGGGGAAAATAAAATTAAAGTATCTGAGAAAACCAATTGAGAAATCATAGGTGCTCTTTGGCTACCTTATTGAGGAACTCTATCAATAGATTTTTGGTATGCTAGTAGAAATATGCAGTGTAATTTATTATTTCTGTGTTATTTTTCAGCTGAAATAGTCAGAACAGCATTGACATAAACAGCAATATTGAAATGAATTTGGCACACCTATGGGCTCAATACCACAGCCTTTTTTCTTGGAGCCCTCTCACAGAAATTGAGAAAAATTGAAAATCTATTTTTTAACCACTTTGAAATTAAAAATAGCTGAAAGCTCTATAGTACTATGCTCTTTAAAATAAACCCAGCAACATGTATAATAAAACCAAGAATGCCTCCTTTAAATAGTTATGTTTATATATCACATAGTCCTGTCCACTTTGCAATGCTCAGTTCTTCATTAAATGTACACTGTGACTACTGAAAGGTTCTTCATCTCTCTTTTGGGGCTTAGTAAGTCATGTGATTCCATATAATTACACTGCATTCAAATTATCTATGCTTAGTTTGCTATATGACCATTAGTCACCATCAATAGTACGAGATAAGTTGTTATCATAGCATTTTGATGGACTGGCCACAAGTTATAACAAAAGAAAGTAGATGAAATCTAGAGTGAAATCCAGATGGTTGCTAGATAGCCTTTGGAATAAGCAGCCTGAAATGCATAGCAACTGCTTGGCAATTAAAACCAAATGTTATAAATTCACTCTAATAGATCTGAGAGAAGAAGGAAAGATTGGCTTGTAGGCTATTGATCTTACGTTATTTGTATAGAAAGAAGGCACAATGGAGGGGGAAGCAAATGATTATTGTCTGTAGTATTTCTCAAGCCAGAGCTGGCAAATGGATTCAGGAGGAGAAATTAATTGACCTAATGTAGACCATTGTATTATAGAATTATATAAAATTTCCTTTTTATGCCATATATTTTTAATTACCCTCAGTTCAAAGAATGCAAGGTAACGGACAAAAATAATCATAAAATTATATCCAAATATATAGTTAATACAAAAACAAACCTACAAAAATAGAATACAACATACAATTAAGCAGATTTTTTTTTAAAAAAAAAAAAGTAAAAAAAGCAAGCAAATAGAACAATCTTAGAAAAGGGAGGGTTTTTTTTGAGAGGGTGACTAAATGTGGTTAGAGAATGGAATGTGTACTGAATATATTTAAATTCATTACTGTTTTAACTACTGTGCCCAAATCTGAAGCAAATGTATCTTCTGTTTCTGTAATGGACGAGTGAACTAAAAATCCAGTGCAAATAAAGACTCATTATAGTTTAGAGAGGGAGAGGAAACAGAGAAAGAAGAGGCTATAGCAATCCCTTTATAAGCTAATGATGTTAACTTCTGTCCATATCACATAGCCTGCTGGTTTTCCTGATACTGCATGGAATAATTTATGCATTTTAATGACTTGCATTGTTTTGGTATTTGCAACTGTTCATTTTCAGCATTTCAGCAGTCAGGGGAAAGCAACATATTCTCTGGGATGTCATAATTATGAAGTAGGTTTAGTAAGTTGCAAGGTGGAAAATGTGAGAAGAGAGAGACACTGTTAAGGAAAGGCAATTGTGAACCTGCTCTTCATATTTTAAGCAAGAAATTATTAAACCCTAAATACAGTTTGCTTACAAGCATCAGGAAGAGCTGTGTCCTTCCCAGAGGCTTATAAACAGTGAAGAAGCATGACGACAAAGCAGAACCAACAGAGGAAGCTAATGCAACAAGGAAAATCTGAGAAAAAATATGGTTCTTGAGGAAAGTGCCAAGTAGATATCAAAGGGTTGGGAAGGGCTCCAATAATAATAAATAGTGGAGGGTGGTCAATTTTTACAAGGCCTCTGCTGGACCTGCAAATTATCAATTTTCACTGAAACAATTTTATCACATTTTTCCCCACTGGAAAGATTGATAAATGTGTTAGTGGAATTGTGCAGAGTAGTTAAAGGAAATGCTTCAAAAATATATTAGCACAAGCAAAGAATCTCTACTCACAGCATTAAACTCCCTACAAATGCATAGCTGCTTCAAAATGTGTCCCCAGTGCTCTGCATGTGCATGGATTAATAATACCTATACTGAGATCAGTAGTTGCCATGCAAGCATCCCAAAGGATGTCACTGGTCTTCATCTTCAAGCTTATGTACTCCACTTATGCTAGTATGATTTCTGAACATTTCTTCCAAATGTTTAGCCTACCTGTTTTGACTTTCAATCTCCCCTGAAGCACCCAAACATGTCCAATTGATGTCACTATATCTTTATCATGGCTCTTGTAGCCTTCAATTGTTTTTGTTTTTTTAAAGGGCATTGGAATGCAAAAAGATTGTTGCCTTTGAAAAAGCAGACAAGTTAGATAAGAACAGAAAGAAAGAGATGAAAATCTTAAAATTAAATGGAAGAAAAGAGGAGGTCCCAAAAAAAGGATAAAAAGAGAAGGTGTCTAGGCAAGACAGTGGTACACCTAGTGTATTTGATAATCTGAACAGATCAGGGGGCCAAGGAGCATCTTGGCAAACCAACCAAACATCACTATCAGTCCACACTACTCCAGCACCATCATTGTACCACACCTTGATGACCTCCATTGCCAAACAATTGACTGGTGCGCTGGCAGCAGTAACTCAATTCTATATCTGTTGCTGACTCTCTGGGTGATCTCCTCAGACAATGCACCATGTGATTGCCTAACCCAGGAGAACAATCACATCATATTGCCCTTGGTATACCGTTGAGGCAGAAATAAACAAAGGGGATATACAAAGGTAAGCAGGAACACATTGTGAAAAATTCATGGTCTTTCATGGCTTGCTAGGTTGCAACATCTGGTTTTTCTCCTCACTAGACATGATGGCTGGGGCTACTAGGAGACAAAGTTTAGCAGTGTCTATAGAATCACAAATTGCTCATTGTAAAGTTGGCTTTCTCTAAACTACTATCCTCCACATCTCTTTGACCACAATGTCTATGACAATTGTGCCAATTGAAGATAATGGGCATTATCATCTAAAGATACTTGGAAGGTGAATAATAAACCAATTTAAACCAAGTTTTCAATATATCCTCAAGAATTACTATAAATAAGGAGATGGAAGGAAAAGTTTTGATTCAAAATTTTCTTCATATCAGGGCAGTGAACCAATCTTCTATCTCAATGATTGCCTATTGCCTTGACAGACTTGAACATTGGGCGCTATCTAACAAAATGAAATTCAATAGTGAAAAAAGTAAGGGCCTACATTTAGGCAAGAAAAACCAAATGCACAGGTATAGTATAGGCGGTACCTTGCTCAATAGTAGTAACTGTGAGAGGGATCTCAGAGTTCTAGTTGACAATCACTTAAATATGAGCCAGCAGTGTGCTGCAGCTGCCAAAAAAGCCAATACAGTGCTAGGCTGCATTAACTGAGGGATAGAATCAGGATCACGTGAAAGGGGCGTTGGTCTTACCTGAACGCCATTTCTCAGCATGATGATGGATAATCCACTTGATTGGGTTTCCTGAAGTCCCTTGTACCCAATAAGACTAAGTCTGAGATAGCCACGCCTCCTGCCTGGCCGCACATGCCCAGTTCTGACGGAGGCGAAGCAACAGACAAAGTCAGGCGTGTTGTTCTCCAGACCCCTAT
>NW_015386388.1:6154838-6159163 GCF_001527695.2 Protobothrops mucrosquamatus
GGAAGAGACTCCGTCTGGCTGAATTTTGCAGGCCCGTAGCCTCCTTGGAGCCCTGCCAAACAACTGGGGCGAGCGGAGAAAGGACTCCACAACCCCCAGTTCCCAGACACCCCAATAAGGTCTATCAGGCTCTGGGAAGGCAGAGGCCCACAAACAAACCCCCCTTCAATCCCCTAGATAAGGGAAAAACAAACGGGGGGAAAATGCAAAAAAAAAAAGGATAGGTGGAAAGGATCAGAGGGCTGGGGGAGTAAACAAACTAAATTGAGGAATTGAGGGAAAGGTAGAAATATCCAAAATAGTTAAATAAAACCTGAGTCTGGAGAGCAGAGAAACAACATGCCTTGTCTGGGTATAGACTAAGTCAGAACTGGGCATGTGCGGCCAGGCAGGAGGCGTGGCTATCTCAGACTTAGTCTTATTGGGTACAAGGGACTTCAGGAAACCCAATCAAGTGGATTATCCATCCCTCATGCTGGAGAATGTTAATATCACTTTACAATGCCTTGGTAAGGCCACACTTGAAATACTGCATCCAGTTTTGGTCACCACAATGTAAAAAAGATGTTGAGATTCTAAAAAGAGTACAGAGAATAGCAACAAAGGTGGGGGGACTGGAGGCTAAAACATACTAGGAACATTGCTGGAATTGGGTATATCTAGTCTAATGAAGAGAAGGACGAGGGGGGACATGATAGCAGTGTTCCAATATTTCAGGGGTTACCAGAAAGAAGAGGGAGTCAAGCTATTCTCCAAAGCACCTGAAGGCAGGACAAGAAGCAAAGGATGAAAGCTAACCAAAGAGAGAAGCAACCTAGAACTAAGGAGACATTTTCTGACAGTTAGAACAATTGATCAACCTGCCTCCAGAAGCTGTGAATGCTCCAACACTGGAAGTTTTTAAGAAGAGACTGGACAGCCATTTGTCTGAAATGGTATAGGGTTTCCTGCCTGAGCAGAGGGTTGGACTAGATGACCTCTAAGGTCCCTTCCAACTTTATTATTATTATTATTATTATTATTATTATTATTATTATTATTATTATTATTATTATTATTATTGTTGTTGTTGTTGTTGTTGTTGTTGTTGTTGTTGTTATTATTATTATTATTATTATTATTATTATTACTTCTTCTTTGGGGTTATTCTAAGGCTGAAATCCTAAATACTTGTAAAGCTTTAAAAGAAGAGGAAGAAGGACAAAGCTAAGAATGAAAAAGAAAGAAAGACAGAGAGGAAGAGACAGAAGAATACAGCTGTGATCCTTATAGGAAACACCAATATTTTTAACATTTATATTAAACATTTATATACATAATTACATTTGTGCAGGAGAAGATAAACTGTTAGGGAAAACATTATGAATAACTTATAAAAAAATCTTTTAAAAAAATAAGTTACATTCAAATCAAGTTTATTATTTGCATGGACACATGCATGCAGTTTTCTTAATCAAAGTTTGTTGTTGCTCTCTTCTACTATAGTTTTCCAAGTTGCAAGTCTAACATCTAACTCTTGGTTTCTCAGATGGACCCCCAGAATGGGTCCAGAATAGAGGATGCTTCTTTTGAATGGACCGCTTTAATGATTTATCCAAATTGCAAACCATATTTTTGTACATATCTTATGTTGGATGCATTTGTAATACAATACAAGGAACTCTAACTTGTACAGTATATAAGTAAGTGTGCAAACAAACGAATACATAGATCAATAAGTAGGTCTACTGATGATATATCAACAAGGTCAACTTTACAGAGGCTGAATGACTCAATGTATACTAAAGATAATAATGGAAAGCAGCAAATTTCACATCTGGCTGATGCAGATCTACATAATAAAACAGCCAAACAAGAGAATACTATGCTAGACAATTACTTTAAGTTTCTTATTAATTTGTGAATTGGCCATCAGATTACTAATTCCTATAACAAGCTCAAGATTAATCTCTGCAACAAATACAGGGGATAAGCAATAGTTAGGTAACTGAGGGATCCCCAATTTTTAATGCAGAGACTTTGTCTTTCAATATAATGAGAACCTTTCCAAAATTGCTATGGCAGGGATTAAGAACATGTGGCTCTCCAAATGTTGCTCATTTATAATATCCTGAAGCCTGGCTGGTATATCCAATTCTAAATATGTTTGCTGCTGTAATTCAGCAATATCACTGAGTTAGAGGTAGTTAAAAGTAAACTGGGACTACCCCATCAGTCTTAATTAAAGTCTAATGTTCTGGCTTATTTGACAGGCATCCAGATTTCATAGTTTTCAGAGCTGCAAGTAGATCAAAGGAATAAGCAGCTTTTCACAATCAGCAATTTTCTGGAATGGAAATAGCAAGTATATATCTAAAATGCTAAAGTGAAATTTTGCAAGCATATTCAAATTAATATTTCAGGAGCAAGTAACCAGAAACACGAGTTCAAAGTACGAAGAGTTTATTTCATATGATGTATACACAAGAATGTGGTCTACTAATGGTCAAGCCAAACTGGTGCTAGATAATATAATACATTTGCCATTGCCTTTGACCTCACCCTCAGGTTCAGCATGCTCATCTCCTACATTAGGGGTCCCCAACCTGCGGGCCAAGGCCCAGTAGTAGGCCACAGCCTGCTGGCCACTGGGCTGCGGGACAGGCTAGCCAGTGTGCACGCATGTGCGTGCATAACTCCTCACTTGCACAAGTGCAGCATCCAGGCGCAAAAATGAGCCATCGCCATGCCTTGGGGTGCGAAAACAGGCTGCCGCCACCATACCTCGGGGCATGAAAACAGGCTGCTGTTGCTGCACCTTGGGGTGCAAAAATGGGGTGCTGCCACAGCACCTCAGGGTGCGAAAATGGGTCACCATCATGCTGCGGGGCACAGAAACAAGGTATTGCGCCACGCAAGAAGGGGTGGGGCTAGTATCATGCGGGCACTAGCCCCACCCCATTTGTGGCATGCGGGTGCTTGAGGCCCCATGTGTGCGTGTGCACATTGCTTCCCCCTCCCTTTTCCTCCAGTCCGCCAACCGACAAAGGTTGGTGACGTCTGTCCTACATCCTGCGTAGGAAGTGAGATTTCTTACAATAGTTTCACAGGTATGATACAAGCATTACCTTCCCTGGAGTTTGAATCCACTAAAGTTTCATATCTTTCATTTCATATCTTTCATTATACAGCTGCACTGTTACGGGGTGACTTGCCCTGATTAGCCCGAGATCTAACCCTAGCAGTTTCATAAAGGTTTTCATGAGAATCAGCTTTTTCTTGACTATTTCTTTCAAAATGTGCTCCATTAAGGTTATCAAATATAAGAACAAAGAGAACACAGATAATGGAAATGAGAAGAAATTGCAGAGAAGGGAGAGGAGGTTATACTGACTGTTTAACAATATTAGTTACACAGTTACAACAGTTACACAGAAAAATTTCCAACCAAAAATGTGCTTATATTTTATATGCCTACATGTATATAAAGTTACCAATCAGAAAGACTTGGCTTTCAGTCACAATATTTTTCCAACAAATGTTGTTTTCAAGAACATATACCAACAATAATATAGAATTGCCGATGACACACTTTTTAAATTTCACTACCGAAACATATGACAAATCATGTGATCTACAGACTACAGCAATCATAGATTTGAAAATACTCAGTTGAAGCTGATTGCTGGAATCAAGAAATAAATAATGTAAATCTAGGCTGGTAAGTTTATCAACCGATGAAGAAAAGAAAGAAGCAAACAATTTAGAAGGGCAGAATACATCAAAGTTTGAATGACAACTGTTGTGAAAACAGTCCAATTTTTTTAAAAAGATACTCAAAAAACCCCCAGACAATACAGTATGTGATTTTAATGCCAAGCCTGCCAGATGCCAAACATGAGGAGAACTGTACATCTGGCAATCTTATATTGAATGTACCTGTCATTTTAACCCAATAGATTTGGATGGGCTCCAGAAAAAGTAATTGGAAATAATATCATGTATAGATATACTTTTAACCAGCCCAACTGTTGAAATATTATTTTGCAAATATTTTTTAACCATCTAGCAAAATATAGTCAAATAGCGAGAAGAATGATATCTGTCTTAAAGCCAATAGCAATATTCATTTCTCATGTTTATTATATAAGGATTGGAAGGATTTTGTTTCCTGAAATGTAGTCTAAAAAAATTCAGAGAACAGAAATCCATTTCAGGAAAATATTTAAGGATTTGGCCGCTGGGAGAGATCATTCGGGGCTTTGGGGTGGAGTTCCATCAGTACGCTGATGATACTCAGCTGTACATCTCCACCCCAGGCCACCCCAACGATGCCCTTGACGTGA
>NW_015386388.1:6159531-6204785 GCF_001527695.2 Protobothrops mucrosquamatus
TCTGGAACGAACTACCCCCCGAGATCCGGACTATCCCGGATCTCCTAACCTTCCGCCGCGCCCTCAAGACATGGCTTTTTCAGCAAGCGGGACTGACCTAGGGTGAATTTTAAATAGGGAAAATTTTTAAAGATTTTAATAATGACACAGCTATATATATTTGGGTTTTTAATTGGCTTTTATAGGGGAAATGTTTTTTGTGTTGTTTTTTAACATGCTGTGAGCCGCCCTGAGTCCCGTGGGGAGAAGGGCGGCATATAAGTTAGTGCAAATAAATAAATAAATAAATAAAATCATCATCATCATCATCATCATCATCATCATCATCATCATCATCATCAATCATCTTACCTGATTAAAGATATCCTTTTTCATCAGCTTTTTTCCTGTCCCCAGTATCAAACCTTATATTTTCACACGTTTTCAATAAAATCCTCACTAGGCTATCATAAATCATTTTGGTTTAGAATAAGAGCTTCCATGAAGTGGATTGAATTGAATTGGACAGAACAATATAAAAAAACTCAGAACAATCTCAATACAATGGCTAACTATGCAGGAAACCAAGGCTGTGGCCATTCAATCTTATGGGTTCAGTGCTATATATTTTTGATTATTCTATGCAGTGACTGTGCAAAGATATCCATTTTGTTTTAAAACCAATTTCTTCCCTTTTTGATCCCAAGATTATCCCCTTTTTTTGCACATATGACAAATAGCAAGGAAGAAATTCTAAAAAAATCTTTTTAAAAAAGTTGAAGACAACAACAAAAACTGCTTAGGGAGGAAGAAGGAATGCTCCCCATTCTTGCAGCTTGCTTTTTCAAGTCTGGCAAAAGGTAAGCATGTCAATGCAACCAAAGAAAAGGTATAGCTAGCACACTCTTTTTTATATGCCAATTTCCCCCAAGATCCACTTCTCTTTCTACCAAATAATCTTTCTTCTTCATCATCATCATCATCATCATCATCATGATCATCATCATCATCATCATCATCATCACCCTTGTATCCTTTATTAATTATTCATTTTTCATCATAAGTAGTGAAATACTTTCAGAATTATATTTATTCCTTTATCATGTGTATTTATAGCCTAACTCTAATCACCTTTTTGAAAAAGAACCATTTCTAAAGTGATACTCTTCAATTTCTATGGCTCAATCATTTTTTCTGTACTGCTTCATCAGATTCTGATCCATTCATTCATGTCACCTAACAGCATCTTTTAGCCTAGATTTCATTCATTCAGAACATTGCACAATTTCCCCCCAAATCCATCCTTTGTTCTTCCATTAGCACATTCACTGGAGTGTACCATACAACTGCCGCTCACCTATGGCTTGTTTCTTTCATACACACCCACAGCCTAGACGGCACAATTTATACTTTCTGAAAATCATTTTAGCCCTTTCATTCATCACTAAACTTGTATCTTCATTTTCCTGCATGGAATCTTCTAGTCCATTCCACTAGAACAGATTCATTACATTTTGCCATTTCTTTTAGTTTCATAGCCACATCTATTCCTCTTTCTTTCATTCCATTTGCTATTTCATATTCTTCATCATTCAAACTGACATTCCAAGTCACAATCTTCCATTTATCATGGTTACCATCAGATGGGCCAATAGATAACATATAATTAATACATCATGGCTTTGTTCAATTAAGACTTTCATATAATATTTTTTTCAAATAATAAAAAAGTTGTAAATAAACCTTATTTGTATTTGTGTACTATACAACCTTATTTGGAAATGATTAAACAGTACCAATCATTTTAGGTACATGCATAAAACACACAAAGCCCAGTTTACCTCAAGCATGGTCATGTTATCATCTGCAAGCCAGCAATACTAATCCAAATATTATTTTGCAAGCTAATATATTATTGCTAGAATCCCAACAATTTAGTCATTGGACCACTAGTTAGAAAGCGAAGGAGGTAGAAGGCATGTGTGCCTCACTAAGGAATGTATAAGTGGTTGCATGACTATAAGGGGGGAAAAAATCCCTTTTTTTAAAATACTGCTGGATCCCTGGATTATTTTCCAAACATTTCCATGGTTCAGAAATATTTCAGTCTTGATTAAAGACTACTTGGAACAGGAAATCAGATTGAGAATTGTTTTAAAACCAGTACATCAAAGTACATAGAGATAGTGTGGTGAAATATTTTTGAAAAAAATTACCTAACTCTAACAGTACTCAATCCTACATGAGGAGAGTGTAAAAGATTTTTGGAGCTTTGGGTATTCTCTAAGCACATTAAATCGTCTAAATTTACTGGATGTGTAACTGTAAGTCATCAATCCTAAACACAGCATCAAATTTCAGAGCATGAATAATGGAGCACATGGGGGCCATCTATTTCATGACAGGATTTAACTTACTGGATTTACTATCCTTTGGGTATATGTGTTTCCATAGTCAATCAACTGAATCTATCCAAAATTCAAGGGTTGTCAATTTCCAAAGAGTTGAAATATGAAGCATGACTAGGTCAATTGCAGAATAAATGAAAATATAATACATTTGCCATTGACTTTCTTATGAAAATAAGCAGCTCACTCAGCTTTAGTACATTTAATGTAATTGTTCAATTTAGTTCATTAGCCCAGTTTCCATCTAATTGAGGTAGAACCATATGGAATATTCTGAAGCAATTTTTAGTGTCTGCCTATCCTCTAATTTTGGAAGAATGAATCCAAGTGCTTATTAAAATGAAATGGTAATAATGTTATGTCCAGGAAACTTTTTCTTGAAATACTGTATAGACTAATCAGTATTTCTGGCCAAAGACTCAAAGGTTTAATCATGGTTTGTGTTATTCAGATTAATCTTTGAGTTACTAAGGATTACATATGTTCAGACATGCAAAATAACTTTTCGAATTTAATCCTTACTGATGGGCAGGCAATTTAAAGCTTTTAAATTGGCTAGCTTAGGAATGAATACTTTTTGTGATTTCCCCCAAATGATTCTTATTCTGTCAAAAGGACAATGATCTGCACAAAGGGAGTCCCAGCATTTCCTCTATTTGCTTTCTAACTATGTTCCAATTTATTCTTGTTTTGATTATGATTGAAGTTTTTATATGCATGTTTTAAATTCTCAGAATAAGGGATACAGAATATGCATTCCAAACCTCTTGTTAATACAGTTTAACATATTATTATATTAATATATTAACAAATACCCAGAAGATTAATTATCGAAGGAGTTTCATTACTATATGACTCTTGTCACTCCGTGCAACTACTGTTCCAAGTCCAACTAAGGTGAATAGGGGCTGGAGACTAAAACATCTGAAGAACAGTTCCAGGAATTGGGTATGGCTAGTCTAGAGAAAAGAAGGACTAGGGGTGACATGATAGCAATGTTCCAATATTTGAGAAGCTGCCACAAAGATGAGGGGAGGGGATCAAAGCACCAGAAGGCAAGACAAGAAACAATGGATGGAAACTAATCAAGGAGAGAAGCAACCTAGAATTAAGGAGAAACTTCCTAACAGTGAGAACAATGGCTTGCCTTCAGAAGTTGTGGGTACTTCACCACTTGAAGCATTTAGGAAGATACTAGACAGCCACTTGTCTGGAATGGTATAGGTCTCCTGCTTGAGCAGGGGGTTGGACTCGAAGACCTCCAAGGTCCCTTCTAATTCTGTTATTCTGTAATTCTATGTATTTCATTTTGAGGAGACTGATTCTAGGCTAGCTTTCTCTTCAATCTATTTATCTTCTGGCATATTAGTACTTAGCATTATTCTTGCCCAGAACCAGATTTTTATCTGCTACCAGTAAACCTGAAGATTTTAACACAGCAATTTTTGGGTGATTAATTTATCCATTGTGAGTGCAACCTGTTTACAGAAAAGAAGAAACAAGGCAGATCATTTGATGCTGAGTGATTCATCCAGTTCTGTTAATGAAATGACTCATCCAATTAATTGCCTTCTCTTTATTGCCCCATTAGCATATGCTGCTTTGGATATAGGAGGTTAACACTGTCCTTAAACATCTAGAGGAAATAATCCATTTTGCAATGACAGCCAATAACCTCCAATAGCAATTTTATGGAATTATGAAATATAGTGTATATATACAAGTGAATGTGGTGCATCCTGTATGGCCTTGCGTGGGGAACACACTCAACCATGGGCCTCCTGAAGCTCTCCCTTCAACTTTTAATTAATTTTAACATTGTTTTAATCATCCTTGCCTTTTTAAAATCGTATTTGTTATATACTGGTTTTATCCTTTAATATTTTACTGTATACCACCCAAAATCCCTCTGTGAGAGAAATAGTCAGTTTCAAAATTCAATAAATAAATAAAAATATGTGCATCTCTATATGCTTAAGTTAAAAAAGGATTACTTTTCAAAAGTCCTCAAAAATTTGAAAACATATCCCCCCTTCCATATGTTAGTCTAATTTTCTCTGCAGGCAAGAAATAGGGGAGATAGAGAGAGAAAGATGATATCAAAGACAACTATTTCTGAATGTATCGATACAAATGTCTCCACCAGCCTTGCTATGCCACAAAAAAAGGAAGGCTGGTCCACCTTCTAGCCAGGTCCATTTAGGTAGATTAACATACTGCTTCGCCACCCATAAACATTTTTTTAAGGAAACAAAGATTTGGGGGATGAATTAGCAGAAGATGCAGATGTCAGAAAAGATAGCAGCTAATGTGCTGATATTGACAAAGCAGGAAAATAATAATAATCTTCACTGCCTTTTTGAATTCTCCAACTCTCAAAAGCAAGGTCAAATGAAATGAAAAGTGTATAGGTCGGATGGGAACTAATCCTGACAGAAAAGTGGATAGATTTTAAAAAGAAGTGGCATTCCAAGGAGAAGCGAAAAATACCCAGAGTTATATTTAAAAAAATGAACAAAGAATCCTTGACAAGTTGTGAGACTTTATTGCACTTTCCAAATAGAAGATTCAAATGTTTTTTCAGCAATACTCAATGTAAAATTAGATCTTATACAACTAGGAAACTACATCTACGTGACTGTCCCTACTCCAGTGATAAAAAGCTGTTCAATGGAAAGTATGCAAATTGTGATATAAATGTTCCCTAGAACAGGGGTCCCCAGCCCCCGGTCCGTGGGCCAGTACCAGGCCACAGCTTGCCAGCAACTGGGCTGTGTAAACAAGCAAAGCCCCATCCACAGAATGCAGGCAGCACACAAAACCATGCCCCCTCTGGTCTGTGGAAAAACCTCTCTGCACGTAACCGGTCCCTGGTGCCCAAAAGGTTGGGGACCTCTGCCATAGAAGTATGAACTCCAAAAATTGCCCAGCTCCTATGATAATTGCTGAGATTTCTGACACCCATACATCTTGAAGTTATCTAAACTGGGAAGGCTGTTTTAGAATATCTGAGACAAAGTTCTTAGAGTCAAGAGTGGAAATATAATCTCTATAGGCTACATAGATGCTTTAAAATGAACTTCCCCATTGCGACAGCTCTATGGATATCCAAAGACAATTTTGAGACCAATATTCTCTATCACTCTGATACTTCCACAAGTATCAGGTATCAGATTCTGGAGAATTTTCCCCCTCCAAGAGAATAGTAAATTACAGTTTGCGGAATGAATATTTACTGTATTTCATATGTTAAATTGAACCATATTCTCTTACTTTTCCATCTCAATGTTGTAAATGAATTAGTCCTGGTAATGTCAAGTTTAAGTCAAAATGCAGAGAGATTTAACTTGTACCCACTTTCAGAGATCCAGTTACTCTGATTAATTCTTGGTTTAAGGGCTGCACATCTGTCCAGATCTTTGTGGGTATGTGTGAAGACTGAAACTGTAGGGGACATGCACAAAAGTCTTGTCATTCACATTCTTATTTATACAGACATCTGTTCAGACGTTAAATAATTTAGCAACGGTGCCAAAATGTTTTTGAAGCCATTTTGGTGAATACTTATGAGAAAAAGAAGATGAAATTAAGCAGTGCAAAACAGCACAAATCTATTTCCATCCTAATTACTGTAAGTGTTCAGTCCAAAGGGACAGTGAATATCTCAGCAGTTCTAATATAAGCACTATATTAGAACTGAATGGACTTAGAAGTCACCTAGGAAATTTCAGTTAGCTTTTGTATTTTATTCTGTATTTATATTATTCCAACAGTATAAACTATATTGTATATTAGATTATCAATATTGTATTATGATGGTACCAAAGCAGTTATCAAATGGTTTTAATTCTTTCACTATCTTTAAATTGTGAACACCATAAATTTGTCCTAAAATGTAACTAATAAACCAGTGCTTCCCAAACTTTTTTCCTTCATTACCCAAAACCACTCATCAGAAAGTCTTTTTAACCCTATGTAGATAAAACACTTTAACTCAATTTAAATGCCCTTGTTGTAATTGGGTAATGGGTTCATGTATCATTACCCAAAGAAAAACACTTTTATCCAATGTTGGATAATTTATACAAGGTCTGGGAAGCACTGCAGTAAACCATTGTAAACAGAAAAGCAAACCATAGTGTATGCTGCATCTAAGATACAAAATGAAAATACCTGCATTTTGTACTGTTTAAGAGCAAAAATCTGATCCCATCTCACAAAGCTTAATGTATACTAGACTGCAAAAAATCTTATTATACATAGTTCCTTAATTCAAATTTTAAAACATTAAAATGTCAGTTTTCAAATCCTAAATCCTAAAAGCTAAACAGATTCTGAAATTATACAGCCTCAGAGAATGGGACAATTGTAAACAGCTAGGAGAATAAAACAAGTGAATGTTTTCCTTATAATCTGAATGTGGAGAATTGGTTTAAGAATTCTCCATCCAGTTCCACAGCTCCAGTTCTATAATAAGTTATCTGAAGCTTAACTTCTTTCTTTTCTGGCAATGCAATCATAGCAAATGTCACATGCTGAGAAAGTTGCATCCTGTCTGCCTGGGTTTTAATTAAGCTGTCATGTTGAAATGGAAATAAATTCAGGGAAGTGAGCAAGTGCTTTGGTGCAGTTCAGTTTTAATTTTTGTTTAGAAGTTAGAACTGAAGCCCCGCCTGCTTGAAATTAACAAGAAGATTCGAGCTCACTGTCAGTTTCAGTGATGAGATACTAACCAGACATCTTAATGAGAAAAAATGGAGCAAGAAACCACCTTTTACCTTTCATGGTATCACTATATGCAGATTCATTTTTTGCTCATTTGTTAGAATCCTAGTGCAACAGCTCTGGCATCTACTTGGATATAACACAGCTTGCTTGTGAGTTCCTACTTTCAGTGATATTTAGAACTGAGGATTACCCCTGGCATCTGCAAATGCTAAGGTATTTTTAGATTTTAGTTGTATGCTGAAGGCCATACAGTATGGTCTTTCTAACACTTGCAATATGTTTTTGTAGTACTATTGCACTGTACTGACATGGGTTTTCTTGTATTTTAGAAATGCCTTTTTCAGATGTATTGCTAATGATTTGCCATAAGCCTTAACCTTCAAGAAAAGTCTCCCTTTTAGAAGCCAGGATTGGCAGTAAAGCATTAAATTGCATTATAGATAAAAGTTTCATTTTCAGCTGTTCTCAAACCTCCATGAACAAAGCAAGCCCAACCTTGAAAAACTCTGAGACTTTATCTTACCCATTCTGACATTTTTTCTTTGCAAATGTTTCTTTTGCTTTTATTCAAAATGCAATGCTTTTTTTAATCCCAAATGCTCACATATTATTGGATATTTTAATTCTTATGATGTACTGCAGAGATGACTTTTTCTTACCCAATCAGAATGTTCTTTTGTACTTTTTATTATGAAAACTATAAAATATATTATTTTGTGAATTCAATAAGAAAATCCTTTTTAGTTGAAATGTTTCAAATAAATCATAAATTAAATCAGGGGTGTCAAACTGCCGGCCCGTGGGCCAGTTGCGTCATCAGGAAACCACGCCCACCCCATGCCAGCAATGGCGAAAATGCTCCAATATGTTGCGCGACATCACGTGACGTCGCGAGTTTGACATGTCTGATTTAAATAATCTAGGTATTTAACTGGGGTCTAGCACACCCAGGCTCTTATCTAGAAGCCAGATTTGGCCATCAATGTCAAACACACCTTCTCCTTTAAACTGTCATGTGTTTTACTGAATGAAACCTTAGATTTCTTTTGCAAATTCCTGCCTCTTCTCTTTTTCAAAAAAGAAGAGTGGTGCCCCTGAGATGGGAGCTCTGCCTTCTTCCCTTGATTTTCTTCCTAGTTATTAAACTACCAGACTACTACAATTTTCATTATATGTGTTCTATAGATTGACACTACACTGACAAGCAACACAACTGATGAATCAACAAATGGACAAAAAGAATTATACTTCCCTGGATTATAGATTATAGTGTAAGATGTTTATTCCATGCAATACATATATGGATAATCATTTGCCCTGAGGCAACATACACAGAAGTGCTCGCTGCAATGTTCAGAAGCCAGTCAGAGAGACAGCTGTCTCAACCGTGTTTCTGTGTACTGCAAGATAACTTAAAAGTGGAGATTATATCATGGGAGTCAAAATAAGAGAGGTAGCCTCTCACACACTCTCACAGTTCCCCTTTCCTCCTACACTTTGATACCCACTTGCTATTTACAGCTTGCTGAAAAACAGGAGATGGATTATCACAAAACAGGATATTTCTGCATCATAATTTCCACATGCTGACTTCTATCTATACATAAAGATTGGGGATCAGTAAGTATAATTTAAGAAAATAAATTATGTCTCAATCATAACAGAAAAGGTTTGAACAGGGTAATAATATTCCTGCTCGCTCTGTCACCTGTCAAGATGGCTCTGTTTCTTTGGGCAATCCAATTTACTATTCTTGATCTTAGAACTGGTGTTATGGTTAGTCCAAATCAGAGCCCAGTTTCAAAATGAGACATGTCATCAGACAGCCCTTCAAGGAGAAAGAAGACTTTCCTTTTTGAAGGATGATCATGACGACTCCACTTCACCAAATCAAATCAACCTTTATTGTCAAAGTGCAACAGGTGTACAATGAGATTGGCTGAGCCTCCCTTCGTGCACCCCCCCAACACAACTCACAGTGACAACAAACCCACCACCTTATTACACCATGTGAACTTGGTGAACTTGGTGAACTTGCACAACACGCCAGCCCCGCAAGTCTATCATACATGGAGTTATTTCCCATTCAGGAGTCTAACAGCCCATGGGTAAAAACTGTTCTTCAGCCTGTGGGTGCGGCTGGCTATGTTTCTATATCTCCTACCCAATGGTAGGAGAGTAAAGAAGTGCCGACCAGGGTGTGAGTCGTCCCTGAGGATTTTCCTCACTCTTCTAAGGCAGCGGGCTCTAGCGATGGCATCTAGTGGTAACAGGGGACAGCCCACGATATTTGGTGCTGTGCTCACCACCCTCTGTAGTGTCTTTCTATCCGCGGCTGTCAAGCTGGCATACCACACCATAATACGGTGTGACAGGATGCTTTCTATAGTGGACTGGTAAAAGAAGGTCATCAGTCACAAAGACACTAAGGAAGTGGAGTCTCTGTTGGGCCTTTCTGGCTACTTGGGTTGTGTTGATTTTCCAGGTGAGGCCTTCGCTGAGGTAGACTCCCAGGAATTTAAAGGAGGAAACTCTCTCCACATAGCCCCCCCCCCAATGTAAAGTGGGGCGGGTTCCTCTCTTTTCTTCCAGAAGTCTAACATTATCTCCTTTGTCTTGCCTATGTTCAGTTGTTTTCTAGACACCATGAGGATAGTTTTTGTACTTCCTCCCTCTACGTGTTTCATCTCCACCTGTAATAAGACCCAATACAGTGGTATCATCTGTGAACTTAATGATCGCAGTGGAAGGGTCAGATGATACACAATCATGTGTGTATAGTGAATACAGGTAGGAACAAAGCACACATCCCTGTGGCGAGCCAGTGCAAAGCTTCAGGGAGGTGGATGTGACAGTCCCGGCCCTCACTGTTTATGGCCGGTCCCTCAGAAACTCTTTGATCCAGTCACAGATTATTATAAATATGTTAGCTTTTTGTTCTATATCTGGATATCAAGGTAAATATCCATATTTATGGAAACCAGTGTAATGCATGTGGGGAAAAGAAAAGTCAATCAGAAATGTATTCTGAGTAGGACTTGAAGATAAAAAGATGGGGCAGGTAGATCTTTAGGGCCTTTCCCATTACAATTTGTTCTTTTTTATTCTATTTTTTCCTTTTTTTTCTTGGTAGCTGATGCAAAATCTATTTTCTTACTGAATATCTGCACTTTTTTGTTTACGTGACCAATATGGGACTAAATTAATAAAGCATCATGTGTGAAATATATAATGTGCTTTCTTGCCATTGTGGTAACTAACACAAGGGTTATAGGGTTTCCTGCCTGAGCAGGGGGGTGGACTAGATGACCACCAAGATCCCTTCCAACTTTATCATTATTAATATAACAACACTATAAAAACTTTCTAAAAACTGAAAACATTTATTTTATCATTCTGTGCATATTACTTTGCACAGGATTTACTTCATGCGGCCTAGGAACGGGAAGCCTATGGCAGGGCTTTTCAACCTTTTCACCCATTGTACCACTTTTAGGATATGGCAATATCCGAGTACCACCAGTCGCCTAGCAAGGTGTCAAAAACTTGACCAAAAAAAAAAGGAACAAAGTGATAAAGTACAAGTAGTCCTCGACTTACAACAGTTTGCTTAATGACTGTTCGAAGTTACAATGGCACTGAAAAAAGTGCCCCCCAAGGCACAGCCGAGCAAGACACCTGCCTGCCTGCTTGGTGGCACTCTCATTCCCCTCCCCCGCTACTTTTCTAGGATGGTCACGTACCACCTGCCAGGTGCCAATGTACCACAGGTGGTACCTGTACCTCTGGTTGAAGAGCCCTGGCCTATGGCCTGTGGCCCCCAACACATTTCCATACCCACTACTATTTAAAAAAATCCTCTGCACCACAGTCCCACTTTGTGGAGGAGAAGATTGTCTTATTTCTTCTATGATAATAGTACTATTTCAGGGTTATTTTAATAGAATTGTTTTAACTGCCCCATCTTTTACATCTCTCAACAGTCAGGGGAGAAAAAATACTGCTTTTAGATGCCAAAATTTGCTTCCCCCTGACGTATGCAATTATTAACCAAATTGGTTGGGGGATAAGAAGTATTTCAATGGATTGAGCATTCTTAATTTCAGTATATTCCAATTAACATTTGCCCATATAGAAGCTTTTTCATTCTCTAATTAGACTTAATGGGAAGGGAAAGCAATCAGTTTTGCTATATCCCTGCTACTTTGCTACATTTGATATTAGTTTACATAAGCTCTATTTATTTTTCTATCAAAATTATGTTTTGTTATATGGACATTGATTCTCCTATTTTTAGAAGGACAACGGAGGCAGATGCCTGAGCTCCGCTTGCAGAACAAGAATAATTAAATCTAAGACAATAAAAAGACACTTTATGTCTGCCTTCAAATCAATCTTGACTTCTGGTGACTACTTGTAGACTATGACGTTTTTCTTGGCAACATTTTTGGAACTGGTTTGTCATTTTCTTTTTCTTAGGGCTGAGAGGGAGTGGACAGGTCTAAACCCACCAGCTGGCTTTCATGCCTAGATAGAACTAAAACTCACAGTCTCTCTGTTTCTGTCCCCGTGTCTTTAATCATTACATCAAATTGGTTCTCAAAATGAAACACAAGGTGTCAGATTTCATTTGGGATAGGACCATATCTGAATTACTCCATGGTACTTTTTCAAAAATCTTCCTGCAGGTAGAAAACCAATATGAAAGAAACAAGAAACAAAAGTGATACTATCATTACAAGAAATGAGGTGGTTATTTCAGGCAATACAGTCTGCTAGGAAAGATGTGAGCTGTATATACAGCCTACTCAGTACAGGTTATGTTAGGGTATGAACCTGAGAAGCAGCATATGTTGTTTCATTGGCAAGCTGAAATAAAATTCAATGGCAAACCAGTCCAGCTATAGTCTATTGAAAAGATGGAAATGAATGTTATTTTATTCTTATCCTCAACAGAATAGCTTGCCTTTGACCCTGTTATGTATAGGAACCATACCAATAATTAAATCCAAATCTTCTAGTCTAGAAGTCAATCTCCTTTTGCTGCTGACTGTATGGAGCAAATTTCTTGGATTGCTAAACAGGATTTTATTCTTCTATATGAGCATTTATGCTCAATCAATAAGGGTGAGAAAAATAATGTTAGTCCCTCTGGGTAGACTAGATTAAGACATCAACTCTATATGAAGGCCAAAATTATTTTTATTAAGATTGGTTATAATAACAGAATTTTGAAAAATCTGATTGTGCTGTATCTCCTCCTCTCTCTAATATTTCAGCAAATTAGAGAGGTGTTACCTGATCTGCTTTCAAATATTGTCATTCTAGACTAAATAAAAATTCCAGCCTTTTATGCCTAGGCAACAGTTTTTGCCTTCATTTCTGGGGGAAAAAAATAATATTTAGAATATATTGGACTTCATGACATATGTACGGAAAAGGACTGTCGAAAAATGGTAATTTGTTGGAAGATAAAGGTAATGCTTTTCTATATAGTCAAATAAATAAAGTGTAAATAAATACACTTTACCCTTGAGATAGTGAAGGAAAAATGACATTTCCTTTCAACTCTAGCCAGTATGAACCGAGAGTTTAGGGAATGGTCTTTTCCTTGGCATATTCCCCTTCTTCTCTATAGGAGTGTTGTTGTTTTTTCCCCGTTCGCTTTATATCCCAGAAATGCTTTGGTGATTCTGGTCTGTTTCCAGTTTCTCTTCTAATTGGTTGTTGATTTTCTTCTTCCAAGTCTGAGATCTTCTGGAGCATAATAAGTAATAGAAGTATTGCCAAAAGCTAAAAACTGCAGTTCTCTGCTCTCACCGCAGCCAATAAAACAAAACAAACAAAGATCTATTTCAACAAACATAGGATGAAAAGAACTGCCACCAAGATGGGATAAATGGACCAATCTGTTATTTATCTGTGTCCATTCTACCATTCATACAGGTATTCCATTTTATAACCTGATCTACATAGAAACATTTAAATGTGGTTTCAAATATGACTGCTTATAAAATGTACTTGATTATTTTATCTTAAAATGCATATTTTAAAATTCAACTGTGCTTGGAACTGAATTGCAAATATTCGAAGAAGTGTAAAATACAAAGGATAATTATATTTTGATTTGCACATTAGTCAGAGATCCCATCGGGTCAATTCACCCAGGAACATTCAAAGATCAAATTCTTTCATCATTCCTAGCCCTAAGGAAGACAACCTGACCAGAAACCAAATCCTTCTTTTTCTTGTAATCTCAATTTAGAAGAAATATAATACAAATTCATCTTGGCTGTCTTGTCTTCATTTTTCTTTCTTTAGTACCAAAAGCCATGGACTGTGAATGGAGTGAGATTTAAACAAATTCATTCCAAATTATTGTTCTACAGATTTCCTTTTGCATTTCCAACTAGTGAGCTACATTATGATACTAAATAGACAATGCCCCAAATAGCTTATATTGTTTTACAGTTGTTTATCTGATTTCTGGGATTATTTCATTAAAGAGTTGTACATCTGCAGCCTATCTTTCTTTGCTGAAAAAAGCTGTTTCACTGAAGGGATGAAGAATTCTGTACATTTTTATGGCTACACACTCAGAGAGTTTTGCCAACTATATGTTTGTAGGGTAACAGGGCAAGACATTCTTTGCAGTCTGCTCTTAACAGTGCTCATCTTCTCATCACCACCATTATAGCTCCTGTTCATCTAGTTACCCCTCTCTCCAGCCTACACTTTTCTAGAAAGAGAGGACAAAGCGTGGAGGAATCCGAACTTGTCTGATATCTCAGTTCTCATTTGCCAAAAAAACGAAAAGTGAACAAGCTGCAAAAGGCAGGAGACCAATTCCTAAAAATACTAACTGCTAACAGTCCAAGCAAAGGGGAATCTTTGTATGTATCTGAATACTTCTTATACTACTTTTGCTGGCACTATGAATCTAGCAGCTGGCAAAGGAGTTGGCAAAGGATTATTTGCAAATCCAATGCATCTGGAACAATGTTTATATGCTCTACAGCTTTTCATGCTTGATTTCAGTTAAGTTTCCTGTTCATCCACTGAGTTTATTATGTTCAGAAAAGAAAAGTGCAATCAGGTTGGCTAAACAATGCAAACAAAGAGAAGAAAAATAATATCCAGTTTTTGCAATAGGATATCAGAAGAAATGTTGGGGAGATAATGCCACTGATACAACCAATACATAATATTTTGAAGAAAATGATCTCTCGATTATTTTAGGAATGTAAAGTTATTCCCAGAGAAGCAAGAACAACTGAATTTGAGATTGCTAAAATTTGAGAATTTGAGAAATGCTAAAATGAATAAGATGGTGGCAGAAACAAAATAATGGTTAAATTTTCACAATTCACAATTCATTTTTAAAAACATAAACTATTTCCTCTAAAATGTACATCAATAGATTATGCTGAACTATTTAACACATAATTTTATACTGATTTGGCTCATTCCTATAGACCCCTTTTGATGACTAAACTGGAAATATGCCTCCAAAAGAAGTCCCACAAGAACTACCCAGACACTTTTTGAATCTTTTGCAAATAAAATTGACAAAGACACACAGACAAAACAGACAAGTGAGACAGATCCATGGTTGGATAGGTCTAACATAGGAACGTCTAAATTTACTCTCAGACTAAGCAAAGTACCACCGATGGGGCAATTTTACTTCAGCCTGAAAATCTGTCATCCTACCAGTACCAATTTCAGTTGGCCATTTTGCATGCCCCATTCAATTCATTTACTCAGAAAAAAAAAATGTTGATATTCAGTTACAAGATTTTATCACCAATATATATATAAACCTTCACTGCCACTATATAAGTAGATTTCAGGCACCATGGGACAAGATTACCCACATTCAGTTTATAAAATAGTATACTAAAAAGAAAGAAAAGAAAAGAAAAGAAAAGAAAAGAGCAGTTTGTAAGAACAGCCAGTAATCAAATCTCTGTTAGGAATCTGAATGCTACAATTATGCCTAAACCTCTCAGTACATGCAAAGCATCCAAATCAAATTTCACATTCACAATGAAGTTGTTATAAAGACACCCAATAAGAAAGTAAGGAAAGGAGAACACCACCTGCCCACCTCCCACCTCCTGCCAAAATGCTGTGACTGCCTCCCATTTTTTTCTCACATTCCTCCTATATATCAAATTTATATGATGAAACAAGACTTACCAGAATACCAATAACATATTAATATACTACAGCAGACAAAAAATTGATTAAAACAATTTTTGTCCACAACTCCTGCTATTAAAAACATACCAGCAGACACTAACTTGAGGACAAAAGTCCTCCCAGACACCCACTTCCATTAGAAGTACTAATTAAAAATGAACCCTCATGAAAGAGTTTGCATCATTAGTCCAGAAAGAGATTATGCTCAGGATATTTCATTGTCTTTGCCAAACGTTCTGGGATTTGACTAATGAGGCGATGATGAGCGGGCAGAGGAATGGGAAAGGTGACGTGCAGAATGCTCATTATTAACAGGCTACTGGAAAAAAGAAAGGGACAGACAAAATCTCAGTGGCTATTGCTCCTTGCCTAGAAGAGTGACAACGTACTTACCTCTGAAATTCCTGTATAGATTAATGTGCCTATCTAATAACATGAAATTCAATGGTGAGAAAAGTAAAGTTCTACATTTAGGCAAGAAAAACCAAATGCATAGGTATAGAATAGGTGGTACTGGTTCAATAGTAGTAACTGCGAGTGGGATCTTGGAATCCCAGTGGACAATCACTTAAATATGAGACAGCAGTGTGCTGCAATTGCCAAAAAAGCCAACACAATGTTAGACTGCATTAACAGACGTATAGAATCAAGATCACGCAAAGTGTTAATACCACTTCATAAGGTCTTGGTAAGACCACACTTGGAATATTACATCCAGTTTTGGTCGCCATGATATAAAAGAGATATTGAGACTCTAGAAATAGTGCAGAGAAGAGTAAAAAAGATGATTAGAGGACTGGAGGCTAAAGCATGAAGAATGGTTGCAGGAATTGGGTATATCTAGTTTAATGAAAATAAGGACTGGGATGATCTGATAACAGTATTCCAATATCTAGGGGCTGCAGAAAGAAGAGGGGGTCAACTTATTCTCCAAAGCATCTGAAGGCAGAACAAGAAGCGATTGATGGAAACTAATCAAGGAGAGAACCAACCTAGAACTAAAGAGAAATTTCCTGACTTGCCTCAAGAAATTGTGGGTGCTCCAATACTGGCAGTTTTTAAGAAGAGATTGGACACCATTTGTCTGAAATGGACTAAAAGACCTCCAAGGTCCCTTCCAACTCTGTTATTCTGTTCTGTTCATTAAATTGCAGCCTGTGTTGGACTAAAAAGGTAAAAGTTTCTTTGCCCAGTTGTGTCCAACTCTACGGCATGGTGCCCATCTCTGTTTCTTTACCAAGGGAGCCAGCATTATCTGAAGATATTTTCCGTGGCCATATGGCCAGCATGACTATATGCCAAAAGCGCATGGAATACTGTTATCTTTCCGCTGAAGTAGTACCTATTCATCTACTTGCTTTTCCATGCTTTCAAACTGGTAGATGGGCAAAAGCTGGGGCAGGAATGGAAGTTCATCCCATTGCACGGTGCACAAAACTTTAACCTGGGCTGTCAGTTTTTCAGCTGACAATCATGCTGTCCAACCTGCCCCTACCTGTGTAGGACTACAATGTCTATAATCCCTAGCTAGATTCTGGAAGATCTGGGGAAGTCTTGATTAAGGTAGAGAAGCCTTCCTGGACATTCCAAATTACTCTTCCAAATTAAAATGCAGTTCTTGGTGTCCAGCGGGTATGGTGCTGGCATAGAAACCAAAATACCATGAGCTCTAGTCCTCCTTTGGGTATAAAAGCCATCTGGATGGTTTTGAATCATTTACGCTTTCTCAGATCAGCCCCTCCTCTAAGGGAAAATAGAAGTTGGAGCATTATATATGCTGCCTTGAATTATTCAAAATAATGGTGGAATATAAATCTAATTATAAATAAAATGGGAAAAATAGAAGACATCTGTGACTCAATATCTTAGTATTTCCTTCTTTATAAACTGCTCCAAAAAATGGAATGGGGAACTCTGTTTTTTATCAGAGCATCATCATTTGGATCTTTTAATATTTACCTCCTATGCTTTTTCTGAAATCTAATCTGCACCCTGCCTGTAACTGCTATCAAAATCAAGTCTGGCTTTTCAGATGAACATCAGAAAAATTCAGACCATGGGAAAATAGGTAAAATCTCTCTCCTCCAGGTTTGTTGTTCCAAATGAAATTAAAAACAATCTTCCTTCCCCACTCTGACCCAGCAAATAGAGTTTAGAGAATCTCTCTCCCTCTATTGGCAGAATCGGCCCTATTACTTCCAAATGAGGTAGGAACTTCCTCCAGGCAAAAGAATTCCTTACACCAACAAATCTTATACCACAAAAAGAAGGATTTTTCCAACATAGCCTTTTATCTGACATATCAAATTACAAGATATTATTTGGGATTTAGGAGTATTCAGTCAAATTCCAACCTGCAATTTCAAACAAATGATCTCGAATCCAGTGGGCAGAAATTAATCCAGTGGCAGATTCCAAAATAAGCTATTTTATTTCAGAACAAATTATCCTAGATCATTAAAGCCACATAAAAATTTAGAATTGGGTGGTGGGGAGGCAAATGACAGTACACAATTTATTTTTCAAGATTACAAAAGATGCTCTGACAAGTTTAGCTACAATTGCTGCCAAGTAGCTGATACAGTTAAGTCAGTTTAGCAAACTTCAATTAGTAAGATCAGTTGTGCAATCTAAAGAAAGGAAACATATTTATGGGTTCTTATTAAGTTATATTATTATGTGATTATAAGAATAAGAAAGATTCTGGAATATGGTGCCAAATCCGATTTGAATTGCCCACAGTTCTTATTTCTTATTAACTCTTCATGTGAGGCAAAAGAAACAAAGATAATTCCAAGAAACCCTTATCCTTTTGCTACTTCACTGGATCATATAGTACTACTCTTCTGGAGATGGATTTCACTCAGATAAGCTATGGTTAGGGATTTGAAGCCAAATAAAGAAAATGCCATACTGCACTTCTATACTTTAGGCGTTTCCTTAAAGTAGAGGTTCTCAGACTTCAAGTTGTGGTATCTTGTAGGGACACAAGCAAATCTGAAGAGAATCGTGAAGTATATTATTAGTCTGTGGGAGTGGAGAGCAGAAGTCAAGCAAGTTGCAGATAAACAGGCAAGCGTGCTGCCAAGCTGGCCACAAATCCAACAGCAGGAAGTGTGCTTGAAAGTAAGCTTTGGGAGTCTATGAGCAAGATGGAGGATAACAAGGCAAGAAATCCCTAAATATGGTCTTCAAGATGAGAAGGAGCGTTGGCTTACCTGAACGCCTCTTCTCAGCATGATGATGGAGAATCCACCAATGGGTTGACTCTGTCTTCCTGCCCAATCAGACTAAGTCAGTCAAAGTTGCCATGCCCGTCCTGGTCTGGGACCACCCAGTCTCGATGACGGCAGAGCCATTGACTAAACACTCCCTGCGGACCCTGAGGACCAGGTCTCGGATGCTGTCCTGATGGTCCCTTGACAGGTAAACATGACAAGAGTCTCTGTCTATTACTGCACCCAGATGCAGAAGACGGGTTGAGGGAACCGTCTGACTCTTTTGAAAGTTTACCGAAAACCCGTGGTCCTGAAGGGTCTTGATTGTTAAGGCCAGGTCCAACTGGGTGGTTGGAATAGAGGACGATTGTATAAGGATGTCGTCTAGGTAGCACTGGACGCATACCGGTACCAACCTCAAGTGGGCCGCAAGAACAGCCAGCATCTTGGTGAAGACCCTGGGGGCCGACAAAAGGCTGAACGGTAGGGCCTTGTACTGAAAGTGATGGCTGGCGTAACAAAACCTCAGAAAATGTTGATGATCCGGAAGGATGGGGATGTAGAGATACGCCTCCGTGAGGTTGATGGACGTCATGAAGTCCCCTCACCTGATGCTGCCAAGAATGGAGTGGAGCATCTGCATCTTGAACTTTCGATACTCGAGGTGGGAGTTCAGACCTTTGAGGCCGAGGATCGCCCTCCATCCCCCTGAGGTTTTTGGGACTATGAAAAGGATGGAGTAATATCCCCTTCCTGCCTGGCCCACTGGTACCTCCTCTATGGTCCTTATGTTTAATAGGTGCTGAATGGCTTCCAACATGAGGCCCCTTTTTGTTGGGTTCCTTACCATTGGACAGAAATAAAACATTCTATAGGCCTGGTTACAAACTACAGGGACAGCCCGTCCCTTATGGTGCGGAACACCCAAGAGTCTGTCGTCGTGTTTTCCTATTGGTGGATAAATAATGTGAGTCTGCCACCAATGGGAGAGCCCCCCCAAGTCACTTGGAGCGACGAAAAGGTGGCTTGCCTGGTTCTGCTGTCGAGGCCTGTCCCTATAACTCGCCCTGTCGAATGAACGGTCTGATTTGGTAACAAAGGGCCGGGATGCTTGGCCAGTATCTAAAGCTGGTCCCATTCAAAAGGACTGATGGTGAGCATAAGGAAAGAACCGCCTATTCGATCTCCTGATCAGATGAGAGATCACCTTCTGTTTCTGTTTATTTTCTACTAGATAGGGAGTTTGCGCCTCCCCAAAGAGTTGCCCTCTGCTAAATGGAGCTGTAGCCACCTGCCATTTGTGTTTGTTATCTCCTCTCCATTTTTTTAGCCACAGTAGTTGTCGCGCGATGATGTTGGAGGCCATGGCTCGGGCCGAATGCCTGGCGGCGTACATGGATACGTCTGCCATATACTCTGAGGTTGCCACCAGCTTGGTCAGATTTTGGTGGACCCTCACCTCCTCTAGGGGAATTCTGGCCTGGAGCTGTTGGAGCCAGATGAGAGAAATTCTGGCAAAGAATGAGGTGGAGGTTGCCGCTTTTGCTGCTCATGCCGACGCTTGGTGCGTTCTGCGCAAGGAGAGTTCAGACTTTTTATCGTCTTCCCTTAAGGCATCAGAAATATCTCCTGATAGCTTGGAGGATGAGAATAAGGGAGTTAGGGAGTCGTTTACCTTAGGCACCTCCAACAGCTCCATTAGAGTTGGAGCCGTATCCACCAATTTGCATTCTGCTCCCCCTTGGGAGGGAAGGGCACCCGGGGATTCCCATTGCCCTTGTATGTTTTTGAGGAATAAGGGAGGACAGGGGATATGTTGGTGCCTGACTACTGGCTCGGAAAATAATGGATCCATGTCCTGAGTAGAGGACAGTTCCGGAGTGGGAATAGGGTCTGGACTGATCTTACCCACTGCACATGCCCTGCGGAGCAGAGATGGGAAGAGCATGGGATTAAATAGCTCTACGATGGGAGGAGGTTCTTGAGGCGGTTCCTCACAGTCTGACCACTGTTCCCCCATGTAATCATAATCGGCAGAGCTCAAGGTGTCGCTCCCCGGGGAGTGAGGGGGTGAGATTGAATCTGGATGGTCGAGTACACCGGATCGCACTGAGTCGAGTAGAGCTGATGAGGGCCCTGGAATGCATGTTGGCTGTTGGCGCCCAGAGGAAGCCATTGCCCGAAGAACTGCCTGGGAAATCATGGCCTGTAATTGATCTACGAATGAAGGATCATGTAAGGGCCGAAGCCCGGCTGCTGTCGGCGTAAATGTGGCTGCAGGTGCCATGGGGGGACCCTGGGGTCTGAACCCCTCCCCGAAGAGAGGTGGACCTTCCTGACCAAAAGCCGGTATAGAGACTTGCTCAGGCTCTCATTCTGGAGACCATGCCCATGTCGGAGGAATAAGTTGTGAGTCGCCAGCTGGAGCCCCAAGTGAGGGAAGTGGTGGATTGTCCGTCTCCCCTACCACCCGTCTTTGTGCCCAAGAGAATTGTTTCTCCAAGGCACGGTGTGCGTGACTGGCCTGTTTTTTGGTGGATTTGCTTGGTCTTTTGCCAGAATTGGCCTTTGATTTGGCCTTGACCTTAGCACTGCTTCTTGGTTAGGGGACTTGCATTTAGTTTGTCCGACCGAGGAAGAAGCCTGTGGCACGGTGTTATCTGCCATGATGAAACGAGAGGCTCTCAGTGGGGAACTGAAAATAATCTCGGTCTGCAAGAGATACGACAGTTGCCTGAGATGGGACTGACGTACACATGGATCAGTGATAGTCCAGCCCACTGGCAAGTCCGGAGTCACGCTTAGTGTGGAGAAGCACACGTCACTGAATGAAGTGGTATCAATAGTCTGTAATGCGCAGTCTTATGTATCGGTTAAATTTGCGCACAGTGACGAGATCACACGTGTCTCACTTAGTGGCGATGGTCAGGGCCTAGTGATGCAGACTGGCAGACAGGCTAAGCTGATGATCTAAGTGGCATAAAAGACTGTAATGATGACTTGCCTGTTGAAAGGGAATTTGGAGGCTGTTCTAGACCTATGTCACCGGGTGCAGTTTGCAGCCTTGTAGGAAGGAACCTGTGGTCCTCCTAAGTCCGACAGACTGATAGGCCTTGCAGCATTTGGCACTCAAAATGGCGGCTGCTTAACAAAATTTGTGTACCTGACAGAAGTAGTGGAATACTGGCTATATTCACTCCTGTGGTGGGCCTGAGGTTTTGGAGGTCGCACGGTGCACAAAATGGTGTCCACAACGATCGAGGTGAGGAAAACTGTCCAACGTTCCTCCGTGATCAATTTGGGCAAGCCAGGCCCTTTGTCAAATAGCTGAGAGGTGTGCCAGCCGCAGCGCCTCTCAAAATCACGGATCGTCGGAAAACAGCTTTCACGGAGGGATTGCAAAAGGCTAGATCTCTGTGATTAGTCCTATAAGGGTCTGAGAGTCGTGAGGCACCTCAAAATGGCGGCCACGCTGAAAGAACTGAGGGAGATTTGAGCGTTGGACGATGGAACATGAAACTAAGGCGATCAGGTTGTCACGTTAAACCGCTGAGTGACGCGCCTAATGCAGCATCTCTTGGCCAATTCAGAGTCCACGGGGATAGCCCTGATGCAGAGGGCACTGTCTGGACCAATTCGTCAGGGGAAACCGGGCTGCCTGTGCTAGACAGCTAAGGGGTGCACTTGCCGCGGCGCCTCCCAGCAGCGGCGGGGCTCCCAAAGTATGAGGCTTTCAGCCAAAAGGAAAAAAAGGCTTTAAATGTGCTCTGACAAGATTGGTTTGTCGCTGAGCAAACAGCTAAGGATCGCGCTGATCCCATGCCTCCCAGCTGTAGCTGGGCTCCGGTAAGCAAGGAGGGCTGTCAGAGATTTGACAACCGAACAGCACGCAAAATGGCAGCCGCAATTCAAACTGAGGACCTCTGATAAAAGGATCCTCAGATGACAGAGGCTTGAAGCCACTGATATCAAGAAGGCGATTAGAGGCCTCTGCAGTCTCTAAGCCGCCCTAACTAAGGAGAATCCACTAATGGGTTAGAGAAAGGGAGAATAAAAATTCACCTAAGTCAAACCTGCTTGAAGCAAAGGATTTGGGAGTCAAAATTGTCACGTCCGTCTGGGCGAAAAGACTAAGTCGAGACTGGGTGGTCCCAGACCAGGATGGGCGTGGCAACTTTGACTGACTTAGTCTGATTGGGCAGGAAGACAGAATCAACCCATTGGTGGATTCTCCATCCATCATGCTGGAGAATATTGGCATCACCAGATGATTTGTCAGGCTGCTACTTCTTTCTGATCTTTGAGACTCTGGGTATACTATTCTTTTCGCCAAAATTATATCACTGTGAGAATCCATTTTCCCTCTGCCTAGGAAACTTGTTCAGTTTCCTCTCCCTCTGATGCTCAGCATTACCAAAAAAAAAAAAAATAGCAGCATAAAGTTTGAAAAACCATACTTTAAAGTCTTACTAGATCCATTGACCTGATGGAACAAGAGACATGGAGCAAGGAAGATTGTACTTTTCTTCACGAAATGAGACTTCCATTTTAGTTTTTTTCTGTCAATGAATGCAAATACTGGGTTCAGTAATAGGATGGGGCTGTTAGTGACAAGCACTTGCTGCATCTTTCAACAGTATTTAAGTAGTTACTATTAATATCAGAATACAGACATCATGGGATACTTTATTGGAGGAATATTGAAGTCAATACAAAATGGTAGATTTCCCAATTTGGTACACTTAAGAGGTATAGTATATCTTCTTCTTCTTCTTGTGCCATATCCATTATCGGACGTTGGCGATCATGTTGGCAATCCTGTTTTAATCAGAAGCCGCATGAAAAAATGCCGCTGAGTTTTGTCCAAATCAATATAGTATAGTATATATCGTTCAAAATTATTATAAGTAATCATACTGTTTTTGTAAGTTTTAACTTAGCATACTAATATCTTTTAATGACATGTTATAGCCTTAGGAGCAATTGACTACAAGTAAGTCCTCGATTTACAATTGGCTGCTTAATAACAGCAAATGTCCATTATGATAGACCCCCTCAAAAGCTATTTATGACTCATTTTTGAAGTTCCAGTGGCTTTACCAAGGCCATGTGATCACATTTTAAATACATGTTGTAATATTTTTATGTAAAAGTTATATTGATTCTATATGAAACAAATAAAATGTAGTAACTCTTGTTGTAATAAGTCTGTATTTAAATACTACCTCATGTCCAACTTTGGAGCCTCATTTTGAGAGATGAGTAAAGAACAGCTGGAATATATGCCAAAAAATGTACATTCCTAGCAGAGTCATCCAAAATATGAAGATTATCCCAGCTGCCCTGCTAAAACAAGCAGTCACCTATATCAAACGTCAGTGATATAGGAAGATACTGGAGGCAGATTATCAATTTAGTGACAATGGCAATGGCATCATTTCACACTGGGCAAGACAGACAATATAAAGTGATTGATGATATAATGTCAGATAATGGGCTCCTCTGATTGGATGGCACTCTAATATAGCAGAAAGAGATTGATGACTTTTATGGTCAAGTTCAATCAGAAATCGACAGAGATGCAAGCAAAATGTGCACTTTTTGGTTGGAGACTGGAAAGCTGGAAACAATAAGAAAATATAGTTGGACTACATGACCTAGGAAACTAAAAGAATCAAGAGGACAATTATTAGTTTGTACAATCTAATGCCTAGTAACAATATTCATACATGCAAATCAGTGCCTATAGTATATTCCTTCTCTCTTTTTCCATGTCCTATTTCAAAACAGTTTAACAGCTAGAACATGTTAATCACCTCAAGTTAATTTTTCCCCAGCTAACTATATCCAAATCTTATATGAAGCAAATAGGCAATGTATTTTGTGAATTTTGCAGGGGAAATGTGATAAGTAGAAGAAAGGGAAAAGGGTATTCTAAAAGTAATTAATAGAAAAAGAATAATCATTGGGTTACACAGAATCAAAATATGTCACTGTCATAAGAGCTAAGGCAGATATTTGTAGCCTGCATAATCACACTTCATATATATATATGAAAATAGAATAAGCACAGAAAAGAAAATAGTGAAAAATATATTTTTTTAAAAAAATTATAATAAAGAAAAAGAAAATAAATATATAAAGAAGTGACTTTCCAACCTCATCTCAAGTACAAATAATTTAATAAGCTTGATTGGGCTATTGTTTACTTGATCGTTGGTCAAGTAACTGGTGGAGAGGTGCAATCCTAGTTGACCATCCTAGACCAAGCCAAGTCCAAAACCACTAGGGAATTTCTAGAAGCCTGGCACTCTGATAAATTAGCCATCAATAGACAAATAGACATAAACAATATCTAAAGACATAACTAAGGCAGAATATCAGCAAATGACCCGAGCCTGCAAAGATGAAGTGAGTAAAGCTAAGGCTCAAAATGAACTAAGGCTTGTGACAAAAGTCCAAAATAACAACCAAAAAAAAGGCTTCTTTCAGCATGTAAAAAACAAGAAAAAAGTGAAGGAAATGATTGGTCCATTAGTGGGAGAAAGTGGTAAGAAGGTGACAAGCAACAGGGAGAAAGCAGAACTATTCAACTCGTTTTTTGCATCCATCTTTACACAGAGGGAAAAAACAGTCCGAACTATCAAAAACAGTACCGTAAAAAAAAAAGATTAGAAACACAAGTTAAGATAGGCAAGAAAATGGTAAGTGAGCACCTGTCCAGCCTAAATGAGTTCAAATCACCAGGACTAGATGGACTGCACCCTAAGTTTCTGAAGGAACTGGCAGATGTGATCTCAGAACCACTCTTTCAAAGATCCTGAAGCACTGGGGAACTACCAGAAGACTGGAAAAGAGCTGATGTAGTTCCTATCTTCAAAAAAGGAAAAAAATGGATTCAGGAAACTACAGACCTATTAGCCTGATCTCAATACCTGGGAAGATTTTGGAAAAGATAATCAAGCAATGACTCAGAGAACACCTAGAGGCAAACAAAGTCATTACCAAAAGCCAATATGTGTTTGTCAAAAACACACAAATCTTATTGCATTCTTTGATCAGGTAAAAAAATTAGTGGACCAGAGGAACACTGTGGATATAATTTACTTGGATTTCAGTAACACATTTGATAAAGTAGACCACAATCTTACTACTTGATAGGATAGAAGAATGTAGGTTAGACAGCATCACTACCAGATGGATTTGTAGCTGGCTGACCGGGCATACTCAGCGTGTGGTCTTCAATGGAACTGCATCTACATGGAGGGAAGTGTGTAGTGGGGTGCCCCAGGACTCTGTTCTGGGCCCAATGTTCTTCAACATCTTCATCAATGATTTGGATGAGGGGATAGATGGGGAACTCATCAAATTTGCAGACGACACCAAGCTGGCAGGAATAGCCAACACTCCAGAAGATAGGCTTAAGATACAGAAGGATCTTGACAGACTTGAACATTGGGAGCTATCTAACAAAATGAAATTCAATGTTGAAAAAAGTAAGGTTCTACATTTAGGCAAGAAAAACCAAATGCACAGATATAGTATAGGAGGTGGTATCTTACTCAATAGCAGCAACTGTGAGAGGGAACTTGGAGTCCTAGTGGACAATCATTTAAATATGAGCCAGCAGTGTGCTGCAGCTGCCAAAAAAGCCAACACAGTGCTAGGCTGCATTAACAGAGGAATAGAATCAAGATCACGTGAAATGTTAATACCACTTTACAATGCCTTGGTAAGGCCACACTTGGAATACTGCATACAGTTTTGGTCACCACGATGTAAAAAAGATGTTGAGACTCTAGAAAGAGTACAGAGAAGAGCAACAAAGGGGGAGACTGGAGGCTAAAACATACTAGGAACGGTTGCTGGAATTGGGTATGTCTAGTCTAATGAAGAGAAGGATGAGGGAGGACATGATAGCAGTGTTCCAATATCTCAGGGGCTGCCACATAGAAGACTATGTAGACTATGGAAAAGTGACAATCAAGAAACCAAAAAGGGAACAAAAAGACTTAAGCACCTCTTCACCAGCACTCAGCACCTAGATCAGCATAGATTAACTCCAAGATTAACATCAGACCAACAATCAAGTGAACAATACCCCAATCAAGAAATTGCCAAACAAGCTAACTGTAAACAGTCCAACCAAAGAATCTCTATGACCGCCCCCACCAACACTCACAGGGTAAGCCATTAGAATATAAACTGAGAGCAAACCCCATTCCTTACTACCACTGATGATGTTACCTACCGTAATTTGGGTAATGAAATGTCTGCAAGAAAGCAACCAAGCTCAGAGAGCACCAAGGATCCTCATTTCAACCCTACTCTGCAAATATTCTCCTTTAAAATTAAGTTTTGGGTCCATCACTCAAAAATATTCTTCAATATGTCCAATGTTAAAATATTTGCTTCATTGAGTTTAAGTGTTCTTTTCCTTTAACTATAATTTTTAGTACCTTCTAGTTCCCTGTAGCATCTAATTTTTAAATTTTTAAATTTTTATGTTATTATATTTTTTAAAAAAAATCAAAATATGTATTTTCCCACAGGAATAATTATTTATAATTAATTTCAAAATCTTTTTTCAAATTTGTTAGACTCTAGTCTGATTATAAAATCAAAGTTTTAATTATTCTTTTGGTATTTATTTTCAGTTTTTTTAAAAAGTTCTAAAACTTATAGATGTAGTCAACAACTCACATCCAGCCACTTAGCAATTATTCAAAGTTACAACTGACCCTAAAAAAGGACTTAAACCTTGGATTCCAAGTTCTGAAGGGCAGGGCCCCCTCTGCAGTTATGTGACTAAACTTTGGTAACAGGGCTGGTGCTCTAAACTCACTGAAGTAACAGGGCTGGTGCTCTAAACTCACTGGAGATTTCTATCTTGCAGTCTCCTCATAAAAAGCAGCTATGTGAAGTACTTATGGGTGATCTCTCCTTGCCAGAGAGAAGTTATTAAAGAACCAATCTACTTGCCAGCTCCTCATTCCTCCTTAATCATCAGATCTGGGTTTTGGAGCTGTCCTTCAATCTGGCATTTCTTCCTGGGAAATCCCATGATCAGCCTGAAATGGATCTGCACTTACCCTTTCTGAATAAACATAAAAATGTGAAAGTATTGGCTGGATAACCTTTATAATAATTAATGAGGCCAGTTCCTCAACCTTAAAAGAAAATTTAAATCAGTTTTCCCAGTTTGATGCCCTCTGGATACTTTGGGTTACAGTCACCTCCATTGGCCATTGATCATTCAAGCAATAAGAGGATAACCACATATCTTGAGGGCACAGATGTGGGAAACCTGCTTTTAATCTAACATAGATACAAACAATTTACCCACTAGCATTTATGGCATGTTCTAGAGTTATCCAACCATTATTGTGTCCAAAAATAGTAATGAAACAGCCTTTATATTACTTCAACTAAACTGGATGAAGCTACAAATACATTCTAAGGCACTATCAGGGAAATAGTTTCACATAATCAAAGATTGGCCTTTGTTGCTGTCACTGTTCAATCATTTCAATCCCTCTATGACCCCAAAGACAGCATTTTGACATGACTGTCAATAACTATTTCTTTGATTTCTTACAAGGTCATGCTTGTGTTACCAGTGATGATATCTAGCCATCTTAGAAATGATCTTCATACATGTTTATGAGATGAAACATGTAATTTCTGCAAGCATTAAATTACTGTATGCTTGATTTGCAGCTTTATATTTAGCATAGCAGTAATAAGGCAGAGACTGGCCTAAGCACACTTATATCTACAGGAGGAAAACTAATGTTTAATCTCAGAGGGAGAGGCATCCATCTTCATCCTATGATAGATAAGCACCATCAGGAAAATATTAAACATAAATTCCTATAACTTCACCGAGGAAATCATTCTCTCAATGGAACTTTAGATTTAAATATGTGGCCTGGAGGGTAACAGAAAATGTTCTGTTTGCACTTCTATCTAGGGCACATCCAGACAATAATTTAAAGTGATTTCTTCTACTCCATGAAGCAGCACAAAAATATGTCAGCATAATTTGCTCAGTCCTGATAGTCAGTCCCTATTTTGCCATAGCAATGAGGCTGGCAAATAGTGCTGTTTCAACAGTTACTGCAGGGCAGGATAGGGTGAAGCAACTGGTGAATGTCCTGTCAAAAAGAAAATCATCCACCAATCACACTCCTTAAAGTGATATGGGGATGATGGAGGGAAAGAGGAGTCTTGATAGACAAACTGTTCTGTGGAGTAGGGTTGAGCTTTCCATCTCAATGTAGAGGTCAGAGGGAATGGCTTTGAGGGCCCAAACCTAGACAAAAATCAGATAAAAGAGCACTAAGTCAGTGCAGGAATGTAACTCAGGTAAATGTCTCAGACAAGACCATCCCTCCCTTGTTCTCACCAAGATAAGTGGGGACAGGATGCATTTAGTTTTGCAAGATTCTATTACTATTACAGTAAAAGTAGCTTACTGTCAATTGACTTATGTCATTGGATTCCTAATCTGATTTATCTTGAAGGGCTGGCATTCTCATACTTTAGCCCCATTGTCCCCATAGATCATACACTATTCAAATCAAATCTTTGACCAGCATGAGGTAGTGTACAGTCATTAAAAAAGCACATAGCACATCAGAGTAAAAATAAAAATCTAAACATATTTATGAAAAGCCAGAAGATATAAAAACTATATGAGTTAAAAATAGAAAGTATTTATAAGAACAAGAATATACAAGAAGGGATAGGAGCATTAGCTGAAACACCACTAAATGAGGAGCATCCTGGTGGATGCAAAATAGTACTTTGTTACCCCTGTTAACAGCAAAATCAATCGGGCCAGTAAAAATTTTGGATGTTAAATGAAGTGCATTACAGCAGAAACAAAGAAGCAGTACTGACATTGCGGATGACAAAAATGACTGCAACTTTCTCCTCTTTCTCTCTAACAATAATGATGGAAAATGTGGACACAACTGTAATTTCTTCATACCGTGATCATGATTTCCTGCTCCATGCAATTTCCCTCTCTTGCACTTTTCTTTGAAATAATAGGAGTTGTTGTTCCAGCATAACTGACAAGTATCAAGTTGTGAAAAGTTAGTACATGCACTTGCTCATGTTTCTCTTTTGTTATTAGCAGCTATCTCCTTTCTTCTTTTTATTCTCTCCTCCTCTGTGGAAATATACTTATATACTCTTCTGAAACAGCAGTCTCACCTTTTGTTTATAATAAAATATTGTAGTCACTATATTTATGTACTATATATTAAACAGAGACTAGATTTACTTAATCTCCCACTACCTACAGCCTAAGATCTGAAAGATGCCAAAATAGCCTTCCGTTATGTGAAACATTCTGGGATACCACCGGTATCATTAGAATTCCATTATAAGTTTGGTTAGGTTGATGGAACTTTTGTTCCAATGACAACTAGAGAGCATGAAGTTGGGAAGGCAAGATAAGATGCTCTCAAGTCTCTCAAACCATGTGGTGCTTGATTCTGAACATGGCAGATCAAGCATTATTATGATTCATATTAAATTATACATATCTGGAAGTTTAAAATGATTGCTTGCTCTCTCTGTGTGTGTATGTCTCTCTCTCTCTCTCTCTCTCTCTCTCTCTCTCTCTCTCTCTCTCTCTCTCTCTCTCTCTCTCTCTCTGTGTGTGTGTGTGTGTGTGTGTGTGTGTGTGTGTGTGTGTATACAGTACTCTACTTACTGCCAGGAGTTCGATCCTGATCGGCTCAAGGTTGACTCAGCCTTCCATCCTTTTGAGGTCAGTAAAATGAGGGCCCAGATTGTTGAGAGCAATATGTTGATATTTGTATACCACACAGAGAATGCTGTAGAACATTATGAAGCAGTATATACGTCTAACTGCTATTGCTATGTATCACATAACTGTACTGCAAGGGAAAAAAGGATGGAAAACAAGAGAAACAGGGCTTAAAAGATGGGTTTTCTGGTAAAAATGACAGATTTAGCCTAATTTCTATATCTGCATTATATTTCTGCATTTAATTATTTTTGCTTTCTTTTCAATTTTTCTAGGGATTAAAAGTTGTTGTGAAGTCTTTCAAAAGGAAAGAGAGGCTCTTGGTAGGAATGGACCTCAAAAAGCACAAGACTCATATTGGCTTTCACTTGCTCTCAGAGATCTAACTAAATAATTAGTGGGGCCACAGTGGCTCATATGGTTAGGATGCTGAGTCAGAAGACTATGAAAGGTTAACAGCTCAGCAGTTCTAAATCCAAGAGCATGAACTATGTGACAGAGTGAGCTCCCATCAATTTGTCCCAGCTCCTGCCAACCTAGCAATTCATAAGCATGCAAATGCAAGTAGATAAATGGGTACCACTTCAGTAAGAAAATAATTATTTTCATAGCAATAGTATGAAATGATTTGCCATCTCCACCTTCAAAACATTTGTTTTTCAAATTCCTGGTATTCTCCTATCCAAGTCCTAATGCTGCTTAGCTATTCAATATCAGCCATGGGCAGCTGGTGGTGTCAACTACAGATATGAAAAATAGGGTATGTAGGTATTTATCTTTATGGGCACATGGCTTTCCCTACAGTCACACCGATTGGTGAAAGTGTAAAAGAATTCAACTGTCTCATGTTTCTTCAGGGCCTTGTTAAATTGCTACTCAATTTTCCTTAGTAATATTTAAGATGCCTTTAGATCATGGATACTTCTATCTCTCAACATTTAAATATTTTTAAAGGTCATTTTTATTTCTGTCTTATCCCTGAAGTATTCTCCATCCTTCCCTGTCTCCATTATTTGATCCAGGGTGAAAAATAAATCTGGGATAAGGAGATAAACATCTTTATTCATTCCTGCCACATTGCTAAATATATGTCAAAAGCAAATACATGATAGTGCTTTCAGCACAAGGATGCTTAAACATTTATGCTTGTAGACGTATATCCAAATCAGACCTTTTTATATGCAGTATACATATATACATTGATAGTTCAGCCATATTTTCTTTTGATTACCTTGTTGGAATATGAACTTGCATGTTGAAAAATCTGAAGAAAATATTGCTTAGGTTTCAAAAAGAGCTAGAGAAGAGCTGGAGCTTTTCAAAATAGTTTCGTCTATAGCAACTCAGACTGATGAGAATTTAGTTAATTAATTAATAACCTTGTTTAGGGAAGAAAATTGAAACTATGAAATTGATGTTAATGATCTCATCACTGAGCCCATATTCTAGAAAACAAAGGAAGGACAGCAGCATAATACTTAATATAATGCATAAGTAAAGAGCCATTTCTAAATTATTCCATAATCTTTATTATCAAATATGTACATAATTTTACTCTTTAAAATCCATGCAGGTTTCAATGCTATTTCTCTGATCAGTGCTTATTGTTTAGATTGTGGCTGATGCTTTTTATTTGTAGGGTAAAGAGGGTTGACAAGAATATTCTTTCAGTAGAATATTCTTTCTTTGAGGATTTTTATCCCTCAGGGGGCAACATAAAATGATTTAGTAGTCCTGGCAAACATTACCAATCTTGAATGTTGATAGAATTTGCCCAAGGATCACTGACATCCACTGGCTAACAGGAATACAATTCTTCATTCTGTATTTTGTGAGCTTCATAACACAGCCTAGTTTGAAAGAAAGACATTAAATTTGTCTTGTCTAAATAAAACAGGAGAAGCAGCTTGCCAGCTTCACTACCAGCAATCTATGAAATCTTCTCCAACCAGCCCCCTTCCAGCATATTGGGGATGTATTCCAGAATTTCCAGCCAATATGTGTCTGCTGATGGAAATTTGGTGAGCTATAGTCCCAATATAATTGAAAGACACCTGGTTAATGAATGATGGCCAAAGACTTAAGCTCAAAATAATAAACAACAGAAAGAATGGTTAGAAAACTAACCACTCTTTCTGTTGTTTATTACTTTGAGCTCAGTTTTCTTAGAAAATATCTTTAAATTTACCCTAAAGCTCTGTTTCTTACATCCAAATGTATAAAGGCTATCTCAAGTTGTGGAGCAAATCTCTTTGTAACTATTACCTTCTGTACCAAGGGTGTCAAACTGCCAGCCCATGGGCCGGTTGCATCATACAGAGGCCACGCCCACCCCAGCTCCAGCAATGCAAAAAAGTCACGATACGTCACGATACGTCACATGACGTGGCGAGTTTAATACCCGTGTTCTATACACTGTCATTTGCTGAAGTACATACTAACTCTGAAAGCAGGTAATGCTGCTACAGAGCATTGAATCTTGAGGTATATATTTCCTTTATTTCATACACTTTCCCTTCATCAAACACAATGGCAATGATGTAAATACAAATATAAATATTTAATGTTGCTTTTTGTATAGATCAATAGCAATGACCCTATCTGAATTTCCACTACTCAGTACATCATATTTCTGGGATTTTAGTTCAGATAGGCTCAAACTATTCATCTAGGGGACTTTTAATTTTGTGAAATTGATCAACCTCCTTTTCTTTGAAGAAAAATTAGGAGAATAATCAATAAGCAAAAGAAATGCCAATGCATTCTTGGATTGTTTGGCCTACATAGAACCAAGATGATCCTACTGACTGTTGCGAGATGTCAGTATTTTAAAATTAAATATCTGGAGTTATCTGGTTTGCAGATGAACATTCAAAGCAGTCCCGGAAATACAGATAATAAATAATAATAAATAATAAAACAGATAATCGAAATGACTCCATTTACTAATTAACATAGAGGAAAATTCTCTAGGATAGGGATTGGCAGTTTCTGCCAATGATCAGATGATGAGCTTTGTGACCTACCACTATCTGTAGCATCACAAGTTCCATTTTCCTTAGATTTTGATCCAGTATGTTTCATTCTCCCATCAATAGTTGTATAAATATATTAAAGCTCAAAATGTATCTCACCCTGTTCAAATATTCCTCTAAATATAGCATTCTAATTGTATTGTTTGGTTGAAATTTCTATTTTATATTTAATAGTAATATTATCATCACCACCATCATAATCATCACAAATATATAGAAGAATAAAAGTTAAACAGCAAAATTGCATTACAATGATATAGCATATTAAAAAAATTTTGAAACTTATGTAAAATGCTATAATTTACAGAATTTATAATTACCTGACCTTTGAATTAGTAGTGCTATTATTTCCAAGCACCTGTATTAGATTGCTCCCAACAAATACCAACTAAACAGAAATTAGGAAAGAGTAGAACTGAGGTTCAGTTGAACTGGAATATATACATAGACTTTTGCTATACTTGTGCTCAATAGTAGTAACTGTGAGAGGGATCTTGGAGTCCTAGTGGACAATCACTTAAATATGAGCCAGCAGTGTGCTGCAGCTGCCAAAAAAGCCAACTCAGTGCTGGGCTGCATTAACAGAGAGATAGAATCAAGATCACGTGAAGTATTAATACCACTTTACAATGCCTTGGTAAGGCCACACTTGGAATACTGCATCCAGTTTTGGTCGCCACGATGTAAAAAAGATGCTGAGACTCTAGAAATAGTACAGAGAAGAGCAACAAAGATGATTAGGGGACTGGAGGCTAAAACATATGAGGAACAGTTGCTGGAATTGGGTATGTCTAGTTTAACAAAGAGAAGGATGAGGGGGGACATGATAGCAGTGTTCCAATATCTCAGGGGCTGCCACAAAGAAGAGGGAGTCAAGCTATTCTCCAAAGCACCTGAGGGCAGGACAAGAAGCAATGGATGGAAACTAATCAAGGAGAGAAGCAACCTAGAACTAAGAAGAAACTTCCTGACAGTTAGAACAATTAACCAATGGAACAACCTGCCTCCAGAAGTGGTGAATGCTCCAACACTGGAAGTTTTTAAGAAGAGACTGGACAGCCATCTGTCCGAAATGGTGTAGGGTTTCCTGCCTGAGCAGGGGGTGGGACTCGATGACCTCCAAGGTCCCTTCCAACTTTATTATTATTATTATTATTATTATTATTATTATTATTATTATTATTATTATTATTATTATTATTGTTGTTGTTGTTGTTGTTGTTGTTGTTGTTGTTGTTGTTGTCTTAGAATTTACTCAGATGGTTGCCATTTCCCAATCCCACATATGTGCTATCCCTTGTGTGCAGACTCATAGATGTCCCATTGAATTAAGTAAGGCTTACAATAGTAATATAAATACAAGGAGAGACAGCTAGGACATCTAAGTTATAAGTATGCTTAAAAATATATACTTTTACCGAACTGAAAAATAAGCCAGTAGAAGATGCCTGAATTAAAGCTTCAGACATGTCCATTGAATATAATACTTGCATCTTCAATGTCACAGTAGTTCTGTCTTATTTGTTTGAGAGGTACAACTTTTTCATGTGGAAAAATGAAGATTGGAAGCATTTTCTGAGTTACTATAACTTATGTATTTTAGCAAATATTACCCATCAAATGGGACCTGTTGACAGAGGAACTTCCAATCAGTGAAAATTTGCTGTTGCTCCAGTACCACCCAAAAATCTCCAAATGCCTTGTCATTTTTAAAGAATTTGGTGTGGGTTGCTATGGCTCCCAGCATAGATGCAAACTACAAAAGATTAATTATAATTATTTTTTCCTGTGACCCTTCCTCCTAATGTTCATTCCATCTAAACATATACCCATTTGAATTTTTATATGAAAATGTAAATTAGCATCCATATAAAGAAATCAAGCTTGAGAGTTTAAAGAAGATGCAAAATATTATTGGAAAGGGCAAGTGAAAAACTTTAAGCATCCTCCTCCTTGATATTTTGTATTTAAGTACAAAAATATGAGAAAAATCATGTGATGTAAATAGCTGCATTTCTTTCTAAATGCATAGAAATGATTACCTTGATAAGGCTAAGGCTTCTTCTATGTATATTAAAAGGAAGATGATTATTCAAATAGATGCCTTGCACAAGCATTTTATCTTTGGGAAGGCAATCCAGTCTTTGATACAATGACATCATGCCATTAATAGCTTCAATTAACAAAATCAACAGCATATAGTTGCTGGGCGATAAGGAATAATGCTAGTTCAAAGTTAACCTTTCCACGAAGCTAACTCTGTAGTAAGATTGCCACCCTGTGTCTTAATAGATTGTAACACAGATGAGCAATATGGAAATTAAAATTGAGTTATAGCTTTGAATAAAAGGGGTCATAGGAAGGATTGAGGACAGGAAAGGGAAGAAGGATCACAAGCAACTTCTGTTTGGAAAACATTCTGGGAAAGAAGATGGTCATTTTGAACTAGATAGGTGAAAGCTGCAATTATCTTTTTTTTTTAATAATTAAGTATTTCTAGGCCCAATGACTCCAACCATCTTAGCAGGCAAAGTATTACATGGACATTATTTCTGCGACTACTCAGTTATAAAGTAAGGAAAGAGAGAAGCGTTTCAGCTTTTCATTCCCTATATGATCCCAATCCCTGTGTTTATTTTCATTGAGTCTCGGGAGATCTGGCAAATTCTACTTTTGGGCAGTAGATCCTGTTACCTTTGTTAAATTGCTGCTAATATACAACTATAAAAAGACATAAAACCTTGTTAGGGAGAAAATAGAAATGGCAATTGGATTGAGTTAGCTTGGACAGGTCAGACTTATATATTTCATCCTGCTTAAATAAATGATTACAAAAATAAAGTGTCAATAAAAAGGGGAAAAAAGAGTGAGGAATGTTAAGGAACTTGTAAAAGTATTTTATTATATGTTCCTACTTTCTCTGGCTTCTGTCCAATGACCACAGTAGGAAGCTCTTTAATTACAAGAATTAAACTATTGCTAAGAACACAACTACTAATCAAACTGTAAACAATATTAATGAGTTTGGCAAAGTGCCCAGGAGGTGATTTGAACTAAATAGCAGTGGGGCATTTTCTCCTAAGAGCTAAGAATCTAACATGATAGCTAACTGAACTAGTTGCCAATCAGATTTCTTTGTCAGCGAGTGTTTAATTCATAAATCCTTAGCTATAAATCTCCAATTTCCTCATTTGGATAAGACATAAGCTGTAGCATTCCTGAAATCAGAGGCATGTTTTAGATATTCCGTCTTGCATTAAAATAGCAGCAGCAACAGCATTATTACAAAACACTAGCAGAATAAGAAAAAGACTACTGTAGTTTGCAGCCATTCTTCCTCTAAAGTTAGCTTTCCTTGAATAGGGAGTTCTTTATGTGAAGGAACTAAATGTGCAACATAATACCTGTTTACTCTCTAAGCTTTATTTGTTGTACATATTTATCAATTATATTTATATGGTTGCCTATCCCACAAAAAATGTGGCTATGGGCGATGTGCAGATGCACATGAGCAGAGTCTCCCAATCTAAGACTGAGCAGAACTAGCACACAGTACAAAGCTGTGCAAAGAGCAAATGTTAAGAAGGATCCTCAAACTGCACACTTGATCAGTTTGATACATTTCCAGCTGTTTTTGATCCAGCTGTTTGTTTGTTTGTTTGTTTGTATCACATCAAGTGCCATATTGAACACATAAGATGACATATTTCCAACACTGGTAAAGCCCCAAACTCCAAGCCTCTTAATCTTGCCAAGGTTCAGTCTAGCTGAAGTCTCTTGTTCCTCATCCAAAGATCTTCACAGCCTCCAAAGTCTCAGGATAAGACATCAACAGCATTGTTTAGATCACTGGGACAAGATAAATAATTGGGTATCATCAGCATACTGATGATATCTCATTCCCTGGTGATGGATGAGCTCGCCCAGCAACTTCAAGTAGATGTTGAATAGGAGCAGAACACCAAACTCTTAAGAGCTTAGGGCAAAGAAGAAACAAATATCACAGAGGGACATGAAAACCTGTCAAATTAATTCAAAGTGCAACACTTTGTGTTCAGTTCTAACAGGTTTTCATGTCCTTCTGCAATATTTATGGTTTTTTTGCCCTTGGCTTCTTTATTGGATTCACATAACTAAGAGAGATAACAATGCAAAATATTCTTTGTTGAGAATCATAATCAAATGTCCAGCTACCCCATTCCTAATAGTAGCTGGTTACATGCCACTAATTAATTTATAAGAAATGCCTGATGGAGACAGATCTGTCTCCATTCAGCCACACTTTCTGTGCAACAACATTACTCAGTCTCTAAGACTCCAATTCCACAGTTAGCTGTTACATATTGTGGCTAAAACAAATTGTTAGATATAGCCTACACAAATCTGTCCAAATTCTTTCAAAGCCATCTGTGCATGTAGCAATGAGAGCTGAAACGTTATTGTGGGTTGCCTGAAGCAGTACCTGTTTTTCTTTCTCCTTATCTACTGAGGATCAATTTCATTGGATGACCCCTGTATTTGTGTTTTAAGAAAGGGCGTCTTTTGGGAGGGACAGGAGTTTAGATTGACAAGATTACCACACAGGACACTTAAAGTCACTGCAATGCAGATGTATGCAATAATATTATAATGCATGCCTCCTTGGCATTTTTTCCTTTTTGATCATTCTGATAGCAAAGAATATGATTTTTGGATGTTGTGCTCCACCATCTCTCTGCTTCACTTGACTATTTGTGGAAATAGATCTTTTCAATTTCTCTTTCAAGCCACTTCCCAAATTAATACAATCACTTCTCAGCAATATTTGACCTGCTTACTTGATCCTAGCTTGGCTTTCTTGCTTTTTCTCTCTAAAGCTGCTTTTTCAGATCTTGCAGTTGGAAGACTGGTCCATTTAGACAATTGATCAATTTAGCAGCAGCTGTCTGGGAAAGACTTCAAGGCATATCTAGGGTTCCAAATGAAACATAGTTGCTTATTACATTTTAAACTAGGTAGAATAATATCCATTGTCCCTTCTGCAAGATCTGTAAGAATTAGAAGACCAAATTACCCTATATATAAAAAATGCATTGTGCAGCTGTCTTTCTTTGTTTAGAAAAAATTACCCAATCATCCTGCATAAGCATTAGTATTCTTTCCAACCGGATGGAAAGAGATTATGTAAAAAAAAAACAACTCTCAAGGCTATGTCTATCTGTCCAACAGCAGGATAATTTCCCAAAAACTTAACAGAATGGGACCAAATTTGCTGTGGCGAGAGAAAAAAAAAAACAGCAAAAGAAAGATGGCAGTTTGAAAATGGGTCTGATCATTTTCTGGAGGAAAAGGGCTGGAGGGGAAAAAAAACCCAGAAAATATAGTGCATCTTTGTGAAAGAGGTACCGTATTTTCCGGCGTATAAGACGACTGGGCGTATAAGACGACCCCCAACTTTTCCAGTTAAAATATAGAGTTTGGGCTATATCAGGGGTAGGCAACCCAAAACACTCAAAGAGCCACTTGGACATGTTTCCCACCGAAAACAAAACACTGGGAGCCGCAAAACCCTTTTGATATCTAAAATGAAGATAAGACTGCATATATCCTTTTTTTACCTTTATGATGTGTGTGTGTGTGTGTGTGTGTGTGTGTGTGTATGTTTGTGTGTGTATATATAAAATAAAGGTAAAAAAGAATATATGCAGTGTTATCTTCATTTTAGATGTCAAAAGGGTCTCTCTCTGTGTCTGTCTCTCTTTCCTCTCTCTTTCCTTTCTTTCCTCTCTCTCTTTCTTTCTCTTTCCTCTTTCTCTCTTTCCTCTAATTTTCTCTCTCTCTTTCCTCTCTTTCTCTGTCTCTCTCTTTCCTCTTTCCCTTTCCTCTCTTTCCTCTCTTTCTCTTCTCTTTCCTTTCTCTCTTTCCTCTCTTTTCTCAATCTTTTTTCTCTTTCCTCATTTTCTCTCTTTCCTCTTCCTCTCTTTCTTTCTCTCTTTCCTCTCTTTCTCTCTCTCTTTCCTCTCCTTCTCTCCCTTTCCTCTCTTTTTCTCTTTCCTCTCCCCCTTTCTTCTCCCTCTTTATCTCTTTCTCTTTCCTCTCTCTTCTCTTTCTCTCTCTTTCTCTCTCTTTCCTCTTTCTCTATTTCCTCTCTCTTCTCTTTCTCTTTCTCTTTCTCTCTTTTCTCTAACTTTCTCTCTTTCCTCTCTCTTTCTCAGTCTCTTTCTCTTCCTTTCTCTTTCCTCTAACTTTCTCTCTTTCCTCTTTCTCTTTCTCTTCTCTTTCCTCTTTCTCTTTCCTTTCTCTTTCCCTCTTTCCTCTCTCTTTCTCTTCTCTTTCTTTCCTCTTTCTCTTTCCTCTCTCTCTTTCCTCTTTCTCTTTCTCTCTTCTCTTTCTCTTTCCTCTTTCTCTTCTTTTTCTTTCCTCTTTCTCTCTTTCTCTCCCTCCAGGTTAGGAGAGAGAGAGAGAGAATGAAAGGCAGACGGCGCCGAATGGGCAGGGACAGGGAGCAGGATGGGAGGCAACAGCTCCCGGCCGCCGCCCCCATTGCATCCTCAGCCGAACGGGCGGGGAGGCAGCGGCTCTGGCAGCGGAAACTGCAGCATCGTCGGGGTCACTGCCGCCCCCCCTGACCCGGCCGCTGCTCCCGCCGCATCCTCAGCCACTTCGCTGTCGCAAGAGGAGTGCGCCAAGGCCGGGTGCACCATGGGCGGCCACGGCTGCAATGGGGAGTGCCGCCGTGGGGACGAGGGGGGGTCCCGATCGCCGCCAGCCCCGCCGCCCTCGCAGCCCAAGGTCTCCTTCTCCTGCAGCAGAGAGGGCGGCGGCAGCTCCCCAAAAGTGGCCGAGGAAGGCACCACCAATGGGGCCGGGCGGCGGAGAGCCCTGCGGCAGCCAGGAGAGCTTCATGCCTGACTGCCGCCCGGCCCGGGGAGAGATGTGGCCGGCTCAGCTTCCCGAGGTGCGATGCCCCCGCTGGCTGCCAGCCCAGCCATGACTGCCACCCGGCCCGGCCTGGGGAGACATATGGCCGGCTCAGCTTCCCAGGATGCGATGGTCCCGCCAGCGGCCACACCAGCCATGACTGCGGCCCGGCCCGGCCCGGCCTGGCCTGGCCTGGCCTGGGGAAACATGTGGCCGGCTCGGCCGTATTTTCCGGCGTATAAGACGACTGGGCATATAAGACGACCCCCGACTTTTGAGAAGATTTTCAGGGTTTAGAAAGTCGTCTTATATGCCGGAAAATACGGTAGTTGGCAAAGTCTACTTTGGTCTAAGATCTTTCTTTCTTCCTCCTCATGGACCCAGAACAGATCGTCTGCAGTTCACACTATGCTTTTCAATAAAAACAAACAGATGCACCACTAAAAGAGAGCAGAAATCCATACACATAGATGCAATATGTTATTTCATTACCAGAAATAACATATTACCAGACACTTCTTATGATCATTACTGGTAATAGAACTGGAATTTCAGAATTTCCCATCACTTCTTTTAACTAAATGGAATGTTTGCAATAAATTGTATAGAGTGTGTCTCAATCAACAGGAAAGTTGTCCAGAACCTAAATAGAATGCACCAAAATTTGGGTGGAGGTAGAAGGCAGTCAAAGAAAATGGAGTTTCAGATTACATCAGATCTGGCCAAGGGATGCAAAGGTAAAAAAAAGTCTCAGTGAATTCCACATGGGACAGGCAGTTGAGCAATAGCTTGGAATATTGTTGACTCTCTCTTTAACTACATTCTTTCCCGTCTCTTGACCTATTTGCAGAAAAGTGTGTGTATCCTCCAAATGCTTCACAGTGCCCACATAAAATACAGAGAAGCAACATGCTATTTCCTTCTACAGAAAAGGAAATGCAGATACTTCTTGTGTTTCTATGCTGGTAAAGGCATTGGAAAGAAATCCAAAAGCCATTCTCAACATATTCCTCTTCCTGGTGTGAGAATGACAGGATAAACCCTTCCACCTGTGTTGGGATGTTGCTTGATTAGGACAATATGTGTTTCTTTCAATTAAAGGAAATGAAGATGGAATGGCAGCAAAATGATATCTGTTTTACATATCTACAATAATGCTCAACAACTATACTATTGCTAGGGACATGCTATTGATTGCCTTCCCTGGTGGCAATTCTTCAAAGCTTTCTGCTACAACTCTTGCCTAGTGCTTGCCAGCTGAGGTAATAATATGAAGGAAGGGAAGGGATATCAACTGCCAGAGTGACTGGCTCTTTTTAAACTCTATTTCCTCCATAGTACTTAGGGTACACATCATACATGGATTTACTTTACATTCTCCTCATAAGAGTTCGAACGCAAACACTAAACTGGTTCACCTAGCATGATAAGCTTATTTAATCTTTGGGAGGCAAGGGGCTTCCTGTGGTTATTTTCTATACAAAGTTTGTTATTGTGGGTGCCAATCATAAAAAAGCATGTGCCCAGAAGAACCTGTGAAGATTGCTCTCTACCATCCCAACCAGCTCTAGCCTCCCTGGGTGCTGTTTATTCACTCAACCCAGCTGGTGGACACACTTGAACAAAAGACTGTCATTCCTTTTTTTAAAAAAATTATCCTTACATCCAAGAATGCTTCCTTGACTCTAGTATATATTAGGGCCTGGAAGCATTCTTGGTTATAAAGTATATGAGTGATTCTAAAATCTTACCATGTAACATGTTAGCTCCTATTTTGTTTACAGTTATAAAATGATTTCATTTAAAATCTAAATCTGGTGGGGTGCATAGTCTACTGAGCACCAGTGAAAATTGTGCCAAATTAGTGACACAAATAGGCATATATAACGTGGCTTAATAAGTCAGCTGTTTTTGAATTAAGATTCAAAAAGTAGTGAAGCCTGAGTATCTCTGTTGTAATTGGTACATTTATATTTGGCACATTTGTTTAGATTGTGTTAACCACTTTCACTAGATGTGTTATCCAAACTGAAGATCCATAATCCCTCCAGGGAGATAATTCAAGAGTAGCCAGGAAGCAGATGATATAGCAGCATCTTTGCTATAATGGTTTTGCTTTCATTTACGCAGGTATATTTGGGAGATAATCAGGGCTCACAAACTCTATATGAGAGAAACTTACTTCTTCCAATCCCGCATAATTGCTCCAGTCTTAGTCATGCTAGAATAGGTTTCTGGTTTTGTGCTGAAATATTGACTATTGAGGAAAATGAATAGAAAACCTTGACTGTCTGTGGCTTTCTGTACAGTTGGGCCCACATTCACTGGGTAAGCATCTAATCCATTCTTAACACTAAGCCATACTCTCACTGACACGATTCATATTGTACTGTAGGTATTATAATAAATGTATCAGAATAGCCACTTGCATTTTTATTCTCTTCTTGAATCATAATTATCTGTAAATGCATCTCTAGTGCTAGCATCTTTACATCACCACAGGAACATTTTAACTCAAAATAATAAGAAACTGAATCTGGGACCATTTATATTCAATTTAGTGTGTGCTACCACTAAACTACAGCCATTCTGGCAATGGTAATCCCAAAGAGATTCCAAGTGAATGTGTCTCACAAATCTGAAAGGAATTTTGAAGGGGAGAATTTTATGATCTGTTTTTGCCCAGCCAGGTGATTAGTAGAAGCAAACTAACAAGTAAAAAATGATAAATAATGAATCTTTGTAGAAATGTAAAATTCCGTTTCATTGTCACAAAATTTGGATTACCTTGGTGCAGAATTTTTAAATGCTTGTTTCTTTGAATAAAGGAAAGTTAAGTACACCTCCAAGTATCTATGTCCCATATAATATCTGGCTAGCTACTAGCATAGAGGCATCCATGGGGGAGCGGATCCAAGATGGTGTCCAGAAGTATGTATCCTAAGCCTGTTGTTTTTTAACATCATAGTTGCTGATGCTACCTTTATATTTTTGATATCTCTTCCCTTAGGCACCCCTGCCCTGGTAATATATGAATGATAAGAAAACATATTGAAAACCCACTAAAAGAACTCCTGGTCATGAAACCTAAAAAAAAAAAAGTTCTGAAAGATAGAAGCAATATCATTACTACCTCACATCTCACGGCATGGAGATATTTTTTTTTCTAGATAAGTACTTCTAGTGACAGCACATCATGGGTTTTGTAGTTTTGAGACTGTAGTAAGCATCATTTGTGTCTTGGTAAGAAGATGCCCTGTGAGATACAGCAAAAAGTCACAGAGGCAAGCTACAAAACCTAAGAATTACTCCACTTAGACATTCTTTTTGCAAACCAGGCAATCTATTGGTACTGTGGAAAAAAATATACAGGCAGTAGAGCAGAAAAAAGATATCTAAATCAGCTCTAAATAGAATGACTACTCCAGCACTTTTCCCATTTATTGTCTACAATTAATTGGCACTGCCCTAAAGAAATAGTAAATGTCAGTACCTATTCCAGTAAGAGTTTATTTGGGGTTGAATCAATATTTTTTGGTACATCTACTGGATTGAGATTGACATTAAAGCATTAAAACCTCATTAGATCAATTGGCTTGATCTTGCATTTGCATATAACTGTTATGAAAATATGTAAGGTTTGGCAGAGAATTCAATAACATGCAGTTTTCTTAAAATCTATACTTTCTATTTAGCCATTTCTTGCTTATTTTAATTTTTGTTTCTAGTTTGTCTCTTGCAGTAATATTTTTGGTATGTGGGGCTATAATTTCTTTTTGTGTGAAGACTGATGCAAAGAATGAGTTAAGCAGCTCTGCTTTCTCCCTACTGCCTGTTACTTCCTTGCCATCTTCTCTCTTTAGTGGATCTACAGTTTCCTTGACCTTTTTCTTGTTATTAAAATGTTTAAAGAAACTTTTTTTATTATCCTTGATTTCTGCTGCAAGTCTTCATTCGTTCTAGCCTTTGCTTTCCTGATTTCATCTTTGCATATTCTGGCTGTCTGCTGATAATCAGCCTTAGTTATGTGTCCCTTTTTCAATTTTTTGTACTTGTCCTTTTTATCTTTCTGTTTGTCTGAGAGATCTTTGTGCAGCCATGCTGGCTTCTTCTTGACTTTCTTACTTTTCTTTTTCAGTGGTATAATAATAATAATAATAATAATAATAATAATAATAATAATAATAATAATAATAATAATAATAATAATAATAATAATAATAATAATAATAACAACAACAACAACAACAACAACCTGGATTTAACAATTGTCGAAATCTGTAATACCATCAAACATCCACATCTGCCTATCCCAGGTCCTTGGAGGACTCGATAGGGAGACAAAAATGCCAAATCCAGTCTGAACATCTGGCCGACTGTGCCATGATCGATAATAATAATAATAATAATAATAATAATAATAATAATAATAATAATAATAATAATAATAATAATAATAATAATAATAATAATAGTGGTGGTGGTGGTGGTGGTGGTGGTGGTGGTGGTGGTGATGATGATGATGATGATGATGATGATGTTGGAAGGGACTTTGGCAATCATCTAGTCCAACCTCCTGCTCAGGCAGGAAACCCTATACCATTTCAGACAAATGGCTATCCAGTCTCTTCTTTAAAACTTCCCATGTTGGAGCATTCACAACTTCTGGAGGCAGGTTGTTCCACTGATTAGTTGTTCTAACTGTCAGGAAATTTTTCCTTACTTCTAGGTTGCTTCTCTCTTTGGTTAGTTTCCATCCGTTGCTTCTTGTCCTGCCTTCAGGTGCTTTGGAGAATAGTTTGACTCTCTCTTCTTTGTGGCAACCTCTGAGATATTGGAACACTGCTGTCATGTCACCCCTCATCCTTCTCTTCATTAAACTAGGCATACCCAATTCCAGCAACCATTCCCTATATGTTTTAGCCTCCAGTCCCCTGATCATCTTTGTTGTTCTTCTCTGTACTCTTTCTAGAGTCTCAATATCTTTTTTACATGA
>NW_015386388.1:6204885-6222048 GCF_001527695.2 Protobothrops mucrosquamatus
ATTCCAAGTGTGGCCTTACCAAGGCATTGTAAAGTGGTATTAACACTTCACGTGATCTTGATTCTATCCCTCTGTTAATGCAGCCTAGCACTGTGTTGGCCTTTTTGGCAGCTGCAGCACACTGCTGGCTCATATTTAGGTGATTGTCCACTAGGACTCCGAGATCCCTCTCACAGTTACTACTATTGAGCAAGGTACCACCTATGGTACCTGTGCATTTGGTTTTTCTTACCTAAATGTAGAATGTTACTTTTTTCAACATTGAATTTCATTTTGTTAGATAGCGCCCAATGTTCAAGTCTGTCAAGATCCTTCTGTATCTTAAGCCTATCTTCTGGAGTGTTGGCTATTCCTGCCACCTTGGTGTGGTCTGCAAATTTGATGAGTTCCCCATCTATACACTTATACAAATCTCTGGGCCCAGGACAAACCCCTAGGGTACCCCACTACACACTTTCCTCCAGGTAGATGCAGTTTCATTGAAGACCACAGGCTGAGTATGCTGGGTCAGCCAGCTACAAATCCATCTGGTAGTGATGCTGTCTAACCCACATTTTTCTATCTTATCAAGTAGTAGGTTGTGATCTTCTTTATCAAATCTTTACTGAAAGTAAATTATATCCACATCATTCCTCTGGTCTACTAATTTTGTCACTTGGTCAAAGAATGCAATAAGATGTGTCTGGCATGATCTGTGTTTGACAAACCCATGTTGACTTTTGGTAATGACTTTGTTTGCCTCTAGGTGTTCGTTGATTCATTGCTTGATTATCTTTTCCAGAATCTTCCCAGGTATTGAGGTCAGACTGATAGGTCTGTAGTTTCCTGGATCCATTTTTTCCCCTTTTTTGAAGATGGGAACTGCATCAGCTCTTTTCCAATCCTCCAGTAGTTTCCCAGTGCTCCAGGATCTTTGAAAGATATAGTTCAGTGGTTCTGAGATCACATTTGCCAGTTCCTTCAGAACCTTGGGATGTAATCCATCTGGTCCTGTGATTTAAACTCGTCTAGGGTGGACAGGTGCTCGCTTACCTTTTTCTTGCTTATTTTAACTTGTGTTTCTAATCTGTTTTTTATGGTACTGTTTTTGATAGTTGGACTGTTTTTTCCCTTTGTGTAAAGACAGATGCAAAAAATGAGTTAAATCATTCTGCTTTCTCCCTGTTGCTTGTCACCTTCTTACCACTTTCTCCTACTAATAGACCAATCATTTCCTTAACTTTTTTCTTGTTTTTTACATGTTGAAAGAAGCTTTTTTTTGTTATTTTTGACATTTGTCACAAGCCTTAGTTCATTTTGAGCCTTAGCCTTTCCTCATTTCATCTTTGCAGGCTCGGGCTATTTGCTGATATTCTGACTTAGTTATGTGCCCCTCTTTCCACTTTCTATACTTGTCCTTTTTGTCTTTTAATTTATCAAAGAGTTCTTTATGCAGCCATGCTGGTTTCTTTTGAGAGCTGTTATTTTTCCTCTTTGTTGGTATTGTGCTAAACTGGGCTTTTATTATCTCACTTTTCAAAATTTTCTCAAGCTTCTTGACTTGTTTTCCCTTTGAGGATTCTCATCCAGGAATCCTTCCCAAGCTCTCTCTAAGTTTATTGAAATTAGCTCTCGTAAAGTCTAAGACTCTGGATTGACTGTTCTATTGCTTGTACTTGCATAATGTTGAATTCCAATATTGCATGATCACTCCTGCCCAAGATTCCTGTGACTTCAATACCTTCTATCATTTCATCTCTGTTAGTGACAATTAGGTCCAATATGGCTGATCTCCTAGTTCCCTTTTCTACATTTTGGCAGACAAAGATGTCTGCTAGGTTTGTCAGGAATCTGTTTGATCTTCCACTTGGTGCAGAATTTGTCTTCCAGTTGATGTCAGGGTAATTAAAGTCCCCCATTACTATTGTGATGTGCTTCCTACATACCTTAGTTAGCTGACTATTTGGTTGGGTGGCCTATAGTATACACCTATGTCAATGTCATTTCCCCCCCTTTTATATTGACCCAAATGCATTCAAGACAGTTTTCATCATTGTTGTGCTCTATTTCTGTAGAGATGTAGTTATTTCTTATATAGAGAGCAACTCCACCTCCTCTTTTATTTGGTCTGTTTCTTTAAAATAATTTAAATCCCTCTAGCTGTATGTTCCATTTGTGGGTTTCATCCCACCAAGTTTCCATTATGGCAACAATATCATATCTGCCCTCATTTACCTGAATTTCTAGTTCACCCTGCTTATTGCTCATACTCTGTTTGTTGATGTATAGACATTTGAGTCCTTTATGACTGACCCTGTGTTTACTTTCTACATAACTTGTGTGGTGCCTGGGTTCCCCTATTTTCTTACCACCTGTTTCATTAGTGTATTTGATGTGGCACTCACTATTAAAAGCTTGATTTTGCTTGACAGCTAGATTGATATTCTTATCCACACTCCCCTCTAGGTTACATGCACTGATAACCCTATAATTTTAAGATTGCTGGGGACAGGGATGTTCTGTAGCAGTTAACTCATTGTCCCCATTGTTCAGTTTAAATATTTCTCCAGTAAATCTGTGAATTTATTGCCAAGTAACTCAGTCCCTTTCTTTGATGGATGCAAACTGTCTCTTTTGTATACTTTTTCATTGGACCAGCTGCAGACATCGTGATTAATATAACTAGTCTTCCTCTTTACACCATTCCTTTAGCCACATATTGAATTCTGCTATATGCTGGCCTTTTCCACTTTGTTCCTTATACACTGGTAAAACCTCTGAAAAAGAAGCCTAAAGCCTATCCTGCTATGTTCCTGCCCCAAGCTCTGGAAATCATTCTGCACAGAGAGTACATCTTTTTGGGACAGATCGTTAGTGCCAAGATGTACAATAGCATCCACATCACAGTCCTTGCTGGTATTCTTGACTATCTTAAAAATACGCTTCTTGTCTCTTCTGGCAGTAACACCTGGAAGACACCTGACCTCTTTCAAAACTTCTGAATCGTTTCCTAAATTTACATCCCTTACTTCCCATTAGCCAGGATTTTTAGTTGACTAGCTATCATGCTTACTTTTACCTGAGACTTCTAGAAGATTATACACCAGTGAAGTTTAACATTATCTCCTTTTCCATGTCATAATGACAGGACCAAATTAGACCTGAACCAGAATGCTTCTGATAGGTGATATTTTCTGAATCTACTTGAGGTTCTCCTCATTGTCTCATAGATTTATCCTGCTTAGAAGCCCATGGACTTTTAAATTACTAAACATCCTTATCTCCAGTTGAAGCAAGAGAATTTCAAAAATTCTAGGGTTGAAAAAACAGAGCTTGCAGGGAATCGGAGGCAACATGCTTTATATATCAGCTGTTAGGAAGTGACAACGAAAAAGGTTGGCATTTTCCTGGCCATATATGTAAGCTTCTAGAATGTATTTGTTTGACCACTCTTCTTCTTCTTCTTGTGCCATATCCGTTATCGGACGTTGGCGATCATGTTGGCAATCCTGTTTTTATCAGCAGCCGCACGAAAAAGTGCTGCTGAGTTTTGTCCAAACTAGTCCCTTAGATTTTGAAGCCATGATGTTCTTCTACCAAATATTAGATCAGTTTAACAAATCGCAACCTGATTTAACAGGTCGCTTCTTATGGATTCTGTTTCCTTGCCATTAATTTGCATTTCTCTTCTTCTTTGTCAGTTATGACTGTATGTACATAACCTTACAAAAAAGCAACCTTGGCATAATGCCATATGTGCATTAATAGATAAATTGCATGCCTTAGCCATAAAGGTATGTCATATTCAGCCTTGTTAACAGAAGGACTCCATGATTTAGGCTACTAAACTGTTAATTGTATTTTTGGATCCTGCTTGGTTAAGTTACTTTTGTACTGGTCTTGTACATGCCTTATAATTGAATCACCAACCAGAAGGTGGCTTCTCTTTTTGGATGCCTTGCTCTTCTTACATGACTGATGTGTAATACCTGATTCACATTTTCCCCTGTCCAAAACAAGTTCTTCATCTCAGACCATGATCCCCTGCTTATTTGAGTTATCATCATCACAACTACCTTGACCTGTCTCCTTAGTGTCCCTCTTAAGGTCAGCAAGGGCACTGTATCTGTTATGCAGGGACACAGTGAAAGCTTTGTGTTTATGGTTCACAGCTCTCAATCTGCCAGATCCCACAGTTGTCCATACTGTCCTTCTCCTGCAGGATCTATTATGCTGGACTGGTCTTTTATGATCGCATTTTTCAGAGTTTCCCATGCTTCTTGAGTTATTTTCCCTTTTAGGATTTTGTAAAGACAATCATACCCATATGAATATGGTGCAGAAGTACCAAACAAAAGGAATGAACCACTTGAGTGGAGGAAAATTGAGGGTGTATTATCAGAAGGATTCTCCCTAAAGATGATGATGGTGTTATCCATTATGTTGTGTCTGACTCTTAGTGATTCTATGGCCCAGTTTTTCTATACTATGCCTAGTATCAGCTTTGATAGTGTCTAGCCACCATATTCTTTGATGGTCTGGTTTCCTTTTACTGCTAACTCTTCCAAACATAATTGCTTTCTCCGGTGCCTCCATAAAGAAGATATGGTTAACTATCTAGAACTATTAATACTGGAAAATAGCACACAGTACCAAGGAACATTTTATTGTAACTTCCTATACAGCCTTCAGATGTTTCCATGGAAGATAACGCTGAATTAGACTTGATTTCAATTTCACTCTCTCTTTGACATGGGCTTCAATTTTTATGGTTGAATAGGATTTGAACTGCAATCCTTTGATTCCTTCAAAGGTTCCTCTAGCTTTTATAGCAGACTGCTTTGATTGTAAGGGGTACAGCATTACCAATATGAAACATGACATGTGGTAGTTGAAATCTTTTGCATCTTCATTCCTTTACAGCAGTTTGCATGCAAATTTATTAAAAAGTGTCAAAATCAACATTTCTAACCTTATAAAACTGTTAGCATGATTTTTTTTTCTAATCATGGAGCATTTCTGAAAAATATTTTTAGATTTTTTTTGGTCTCTTTATTCTCAGCAGGCACTTGAAAGCCATGTTTAAGTTGATAGCTTGTGTCAGTTATAGTGACTCAGGAAGGCAACAGAATGTCTGCTAAATGCTCTAGAGCTATGGCTTTGCTTCAAGCAGATGCAGGAACTGTTCAATACACTCTATGAATAAATAATTCAGAGTTTAAGAAACAGAAATTGCTGTATTGCTCCAACTCAGCAATCTGGCTTCTGACATTGGAAAAGCAGATACTTACATGAGGCTTGATGGATGGTTCACCACTTGTAAAATATTAGCACCTGATAATTGGAAGGCTATGAAATTTGAAGTCTTGACTCTATGGCCTAAGCCTCAAACCTCAGCACTGAGATGGGGAACCTACAGCTTCCTAAATTTCATTAAATAATAATGAAATTTCTAACTATTGGCCATTCTGTGTCTGAATGCAATCTATAGTAATAAAAAAGCATGTAAGAAGCCACAATTCTCCACACTTACAGCCCTTAAGACAGGCATGTCAAACTATCAGCCTGCGGGCCGGATGCGTCACATCGAAACCACACCCACCCCAGTGCCGGCAATGGGGGAAAATATGCCTTAAGACCTGTGGATTGTTTTTTTTTTTAACTTTCCAGAAATAAAAACTATTCAGTCCTGGAACAGAATATTATTAATTTACTACAAATGTTGTAATCTGGCAACTTTCTAATTTTTATTGTTATTTTCCATCAGGACTATTTTACAATTATGTTTTTCCTTTGTATTTTTGCAAAGTAGTTTTATAGTTTAATGAAGTATTTAAAATTATAGGAGTCTAGTAGCTATATTATATTCCTGCATTTCCCTATATTTTGGTTTTTTCCTAATTTAATCAGAAGGGGCGTTGTCTTACCTGAACGCCTTTTCTCAGCACGGAGATGGAGACTCCACCATTGGGTAGTAGACTGTATTCCTGCCCAATCAGATCAAGTCAGCCAAAGTTGCCACGCCCGTCCTGGACCGTTGATCTCCAGTCTTTGACGCGAGCGTAGCCATTGACTGACAGCAAGACGTTGTGGCTCACCAACTAACTGNGAAGGGGCGTTGTCTTACCTGAACGCCTTTTCTCAGCACGGAGATGGAGACTCCACCATTGGGTAGTAGACTGTATTCCTGCCCAATCAGATCAAGTCAGCCAAAGTTGCCACGCCCGTCCTGGACCGTTGATCTCCAGTCTTTGACGCGAGCGTAGCCATTGACTGACAGCAAGACGTTGTGGCTCACCAACTAACTGGCCCTATGCTTATACAAAATGTACAAGGGAGGGAGGTGGAGTCTCCATCTCCGTGCTGAGAAAAGGCGTTCAGGTAAGACAACGCCCCTTCTCCAGCACTTGGAGATGGAGACTCCACCATTGGGACATACCAAAGCCTACTGTCCCTGAGGGTGGGTAGTAGACTGGTCCTGAGTGGCACTTTGGAATACAACCTGTTGGAGAACTCTCCTACCGAATGAAGCCTCAGCAGAGGCAAACTTATCAATTTTATAGTGCCTAATGAAAGGAGAAGGCGAAGCCCAAGTGGCTGCCTTGCAAACTTCCTCGATGGAAGCTTGAGTGGCCCATGCCGCCGAAGTAGCCGCACTCCGTGTGGAGTGGGCGGTCACACCCCGCGGAACCGGCAACGACTCAGCTTTGTAAGCTCCGGCGATGCATGCCTTTATCCATCTCCCAACAGTGGAAGAGGACACTTTCCGACCCTTGGTGGAAGCATGGAAAGATACAAAGAGGGCTTCCGATTTCCTGAACTCCGCAGTCCGTGAAATATAATAATCAAGGGCCCTGTGGACATCCAAACAATGCCATTGTCGCTCCAATCCATGCGACGGGTTGGGGCAGAAATCAGGCAGCACTATCTCCTGTGACCTATGGAATAGGGAATTAACCTTCGGAACGAAGGTAGGGTCCAACCAAAGGATAACCCTATCCTGTTGGAAAATACACAAGTCGTCCCGCACTGAAAGTGCCGCCAGTTCCGAAATACGACGAGCAGAGGTGATAGCCACCAGGAAGGCCACTTTGTGGGACAGGGAACGAATGTCGCATGTCCTGAGGGGCTCAAAGGGAGACTTAGTGATGGCCCGAAGCACCCTTGACAACTCCCACGAGGGGTATCTGTGTACCACAGGAGGATTTTGGTTGGAGGCTCCCTTAAGGAACGACCTTACCAAGGGGTGATGACCTAGTGATTCAGCAGAGTCGCATGAGAGGATTGTAGACAAAGCGGCGACTTGCCTGCGAAGGGTATTAGGGGATAAACCTTTTTCCAAACCTTCCAATAAATAATCCAAGATAATTGGCACAGTAAGTGCCGAAAGTGACAACTTCCGCCCGGCACACCATGATTGGAAATTTCTCCACGTGGCCTCATAGATGCGGTTCGTGGACGGATGGCGAGATGCCTGAATAATATTTATGACCCCTTGTGAGCAGCTTTCTCCAGTTAAGATCGAGTGCTCAAGTGCCAGACGGCTAACTGGAGCCACTGGGGCTCGGGATGCAGAATGGGACCTTGGTTGAGGGAAATCTGATCCGACGGAATCCGCCAAGGTTCGCTGATTGAAAGATTCACCAGATCTGCGAACCAAGGCCTCCGTGGCCAAAAGGGTGCCACCAGGAGAACCTCCGCTCGCTCCTGAAGAATCTTGCGGATTACCGCTGGTAGAATTGGCAGAGGGGGAAAAGCGTAGAGCAGGCCCTGTGGCCAAGGACACCGAAGGGCATCTGTCCGTTCCGCCCCCACCGTCGGAAACCGGGAGAAAAAACGTTGTAGATGGGCATTGCACGGGGACGCGAAGAGGTCCACTAGAGGAAGGCCGAAACGTTGACAAATTTCTTTGAAGATCCCCGGGTGGAGTCTCCACTCCGCGTGATCTATCGTCGATCTGCTCAGAAGATCGGCCTGTGTGTTTGCCACCCCCGAAATATGGTCTGCCTTGATAGACGCCAGATTTTGTTCCGCCCAGAGTCCCAACAAAAGAGCCTCGGACAGCAGGCTCCGAGATCGGGTTCCCCCTTGGCGATTTATATGTGCCTTGGCTGCCACATTGTCCGTGAGGACCAGTACGTGTCGCCGTGTTACTAGATGACGAAAATGTCGGAGCGCTAGATGGATGGCCCTCAACTCTAGCCAATTTATATTGTGTCGCAGATCTGATGCGGACCAACGGCCCTGTACCCAGTGAGACTGAATGTGAGCCCCCCCAACCGAACAGGCTGGCGTCGGTCGTGAGGACAATCCTGTCTGGTTCCTTGAAACACAACCCTCTGAGGACGGCTGGTGACAGCCACCAACTGAGGGAACGTAGCACGTGGTGAGGGAGAACCACTCTGTTGAGAGAAGCACTGAGGTTCCGCCTCTGAAAGGGAAGCATGAACCTTTGTAGTTCTCTGGTGTGGAGCCTTGACCAGGGTACTATCGCTATAGCTGAAATCATCTTTCCTGTACGCTCCCACAGAGTGGGTCTCCTCAGGGTGCCGTCAGCCAGACAGTGCCGGCTGGCGACCCCAAGGGGGACGGCCTTCTCGGTGGGAGCTCCCACCCTCTGGAATGAACTACCCCCAGAGATCAGGGTGATCCCTGATCTCCCTTCCTTCTGCCGCGCCCTTAAGACATGGTTATTTCAGCTTGCGGGACTGGCCTAGGGGAAATTTTTTAGCGGGGGTTTTAAAATAATTTTAAATTACTTAGGCCAATTGTTAATATTTGTCTTTTAATTATGTTTTAACTGTAGTATTTGGTATTTTGTAGTTGTTTTATCTGGTTGTTAGCCGCCCTGAGTCCGCAAGGAGAAGGGCGGGATATAAATATAATAAACATAAACAAACATAAACAAACAACAACTGGGAGAGACTGACCAACGTCGCCGACCGACCGCTGCGAAGTCAAAGAATCGACTCCCGTATGCCGTCCCTGCGATCTTGAGAGAAGTACACCCGGCATTCCAAGGTGTCTATGACGGCCCCCAGGTGTAAGAGCCTCGTTGTGGGGTTTAAGTGGCTCTTTGGAAAATTCACCGAAAATCCGTGGTCCTGGAGCAATTTTATCACCATTTTGAGGTCCGTCAATGCTGTCTGGACGGACAAAGACTGAATCAAAATGTCGTCCAGATAACAGTGGACTCTTACTGGTATCAATCGTAAATGTGCTGCCAGGACCGCCAAGACTTTGGTGAATACTCTTGGAGCTGATGAGAGGCCAAAGGGGAGCGCCCTGTACTGGAAGTGACTCCCTTTGTACACGAACCGTAGAAACCATCGATGGATCAGAGAGATAGGGATATGAAGGTACGCCTCCGTGAGGTCGATAGACGTCAGGAGGTCCCCTTTTCTGACGCTTCCCAAGATGGAACGGAGCGTTTGCATCTTGAATTTGTGGTAAGCTATATGAAAATTCAAGTCCTTTAGATCTAGAATAGCCCTCCATCCCCCTGACGCTTTTGGTACAACAAAGAGGATGGAGTAGAATCCTTGACCTCTCTGATCCAGCGGTACGGGTTCTATGGCCCTGATGTGAAGGAGATGATGGATAGCCTCGTTCATCAGCCTTAGTTTTGTGCGGTTTCGGGGGTATGGACAGGAGAGGAACCGATTTGGGGGGTAAGATATAAATTCCAAATTTAGACCGTGTCGGATCGTGTTGATGACCCACATATCCGTGGTGGTAGTCTCCCAACCGTGGACGAACAGAGAGAGTCTGCCCCCTGTGGGAGGTGCCGTCGAAGAGTCACCTGGAACGGCGGAAAGGTCTATTGTTCCCCCGAAAGGGCCGTTTCCCCTGGGCTTGTTGTCTGGGACCGGGATTTTGTCTGTCAGGCTGCCTATCCTGCCTGTCCTGCCTTGGCGGGAAGGAACGAAAGGGCTGGGAATAAGTGTATCTTGCCCCCCCCCGAAAGGACTGCTTTCGTTGAAAGTAACCAGGCCTCTTGTTTGGACGTTTGAGTAGGTCTTTGAGGACCTTGTGTTTGTCCTTGTTCTCTGTTAAGTAAGGATTCAGAGAATCCCCAAATAACTTAGAACCCTGATAGGGAGCCGCTGCCAATTTCCATTTGGACTTGGCATCTGCTTGCCAATTTTTCAGCCAGAGCATACGTCTTCCAGTGATGTTGGACGCCATAGCCCTGGAAGAAAACCTAGCGGCCTGTAAGGATGCGTCCGACACATATTCAGTGGCTGCCACCATTTTGCTGAGATCCAAGTGCGTGCGGACATCCTCCACAGGAACTCGGGCTTGGAGCTCCCGGAGCCAGGTGAGGGCGGCCCTGGTGAAGAAAGAGGCCGAAGTTGTGGTCCTGATCGCCCAGGCAGCCGCCTGGTGCGTTCTCTTGTAGGTGGACTCGCACTTGCGATCCTCAGCCTTAAGGGCCTCTGAAAACTCACCGGATATGGCTGTGGCCGATACCAGGGGCCCTAAGGGTTCGTCCACCTCCGGAATTTCTAATGCTTCCACCAGCTCCTTGGCAACATTATACAGTTTCTTATCTGTGTTACCTGGTAAGGGAAGTGACGCCGGAGAGGACCACTGCTTCTTGATTGCGGTCAGAAACAGGGAAGGACAGGGAATACGGTGTTGTGTTGCAATAGGTTCAACGTAAACTGGAGCCGCCTCCGGATCTGGAATAGCGGGAGCCTCTGTTGATGAGGATCCCTGTCCTAGATGAGCCATAGACGTGGCCTTACGCAGGATGGTGACAAAAAAGGCAGGGTTAAATAAGCCCATAAATGAAGGAACCTCTGGAGGAACGTCTTCCTCTTCTGACATTAGAATTTCCTGACCAGGGGGAGGTTGGTTGAGGTATGATTCCTCAGAAACAACAGACCCAGAAGGAGAAGATGGAACATAATGAGCCTCCACCTCAGGTTGGGAAATAGGGGTTGGAAGGGAAGATATTGGTCTAGTCGCTCTGGCCCTGGTGTCAAGGGCATGGTCGACCGCTTGTTTAATTAACAGCGCCAGACGCTCTTCTGAAAGAAAGGGAATTGGTTCAGCTGGGTGGAGCCCCGCCGCAGTGGGTGTAAATATGGCCTCCGGAATCCCCTGCGTTACCCTAGACGTGGAGGGTTGGGGAGCTGGGGGAACCTCCTCCATTCTGCCCTGTGCGGGGAGAGGGAAACAATGCCCACTCAACCAAACACCCCTGGGAGAAGTTGACACCCCTAGGGGTAATTCCAAGTTCAACCCTGCAGACCCAGGAGTCTCCAGCCTAGCCCTCTTCTGTGCTTTGGAGAACTCTTTTTCCAAGGCTTGGTGCCTCCTGGTAGCTTGTTTATCCGTCTGTTTAGACGTTTTGGTGGTAGAACGGCTCTTATGGGTCGCTTTACCAGTGCCTTCCGGACCAGGAGTACCTGATGAGGAAGGCGGGGCACTCATTGAGGAAAGAGAAGTTTCCTCCATTTTCCTATAACCTTGAAACACAATAGGGGGTTTCTGTTATCAGGAAAATGCCAAACTCTGGGTAAGGACAGATGGACTACAGGGACGCCTGGAACCCAGGTATAATCCCGGTTGGATAAGGACAGGTACACTGCTGGGGCACCTGGAATCCAAGGGATAAAACTACGTACGAATAAGGACAGGCACTCTATAAGGGGAGCCTGGAATTCGTACTGAAAATACTGTGGATAAGAACAGACACGCTAATGGGGGTGTCTGGAATCCCAGTAAAGTGCCAATTAGACAATGCCAAATCAAAGAGCCAGGAGACACCAAATCTAAAGGGCAATGAGCAAATTGTAGCCCAAAGATACTGAAAAGGAACAATGAAGAGAACTGACTCTATATGCAAATTTCAATAGTACAAAATGGCGGCCGTTCTATAATGGCGGCCTACGTTGCCACAGATAATTGTAATTCCAGTATTACTGCAATTAGAATGAAGGGGAACTATTTGGCAATGAGTATGTTAAGAATAACCCTAACAATTATCTTTCTTTGAGAGATTTGTGATTTGATAGCAGCTGTGCAAACTGCGGCCTCAAAATGGCCGTCGCGGGCGAGCCAAGGACCACGAGGCTCAAGATGGCGCTCCTCTGACACAGGCAGGGCTGGGGAAACTGTTTCCCCCCCCCCCGCACTCTGAGGAGCCTCCGCACACCGACCAGCAAAGAAGGGAGGAATCGGAGGAAAATAAACTATTTCTCAGTCTCCGATAGCCGGCCGAAAACACCGATCGTATTGGAGGCCAAACGCGCGCGCGCGCGCACCTCCGCAATCGAAAAAATAAAAACTCACAACAATCGGCTATGAGGACTGCAGCCGCAGCCCCGTGAAGGAAAACGATGTCGGAGTCAATCCAGGGGCCTCCCCCCCTTCCCGGCGCGATACACGCGCCCGAGTCAACGGAGCCGCAGCTGTGGGCTCCGTGAGGCTTGTGTGTGAGGAAAACAAACAGCCGATGTCTTCCTGACGGATCGAAGGCTGGATCGAGCAAAGCGAAAAACTGCCTCCCGGGGCCTGTCTTTACCCGTTTAACCAGCCTATGGAGCTGCAGCCGCAAGCTCCGTTAGGCTTGTGGTATTTGGAGACCAACAGCCGTTGGCCTCCTGTCGGGGAAAGGAGCAGTCCTGTTCGATTCCCTGCAAGGCCCAATCCTATCTGAATAATCAGAGTTGAGACTAACAGCCGTTAGTCTCTTTGAGAAATACCCACAGGGATCGTTGAGAGGGGAGATGAGGAAACCAAATTAAGTACAAGCACAGATTAAATTATTAAAATTTAAATTGGAAAGGGAATGGAAATCCACCAATGACTGTACCTGCCTAGAGCCAAACTTGCAACCTCTGTCCTGGGCAAGATCAAGTCAAAGACTGGAGATCAACGGTCCAGGACGGGCGTGGCAACTTTGGCTGACTTGATCTGATTGGGCAGGAATACAGTCTACTACCCAATGGTGGAGTCTCCATCTCCAAGTGCTGGAGAAATACTTATGCCTTGCCATTTTTTCCTCTAAATATATTACTAAATTGCCTTCTATTCATGTCAGTGACTGTTACAAAGATGCTCCATTTATGTAGATTTATACTTCACCCTACCATCTCATGTTGCTCAGGGTGTTTTTCAACTATAAAAAGACATTCAAAATTTAAACATCAAACATTACATATTTTGTTAACAATATAAAACAATAAAAATATTTAAAATCATATTTGCTTTTAAAGAAATGCCAGGATAAACAGGTTGGTCTTCTAATGTCTTTTAAGAATTGAAAGGCACCTGCTTCAGGATTATTGGAAACTTATTCCAAAGCTCTAATGCGGTTACTAACAGCCCTGCTATCAAGCTCTTGTAGAAGCATGAACATCAGCAGGCCTTCCCAGTTCTTGGATTGTGATGTGAACTTGATGTGAAGTTGCTTGAAAAAATAACTCTGCAATCCCAGTTCTGAACTATTTGTAGGTAAGTACCAAAACCATACAGTATATTGGCTGATAACCTATTATACCACTGTTGTGTCCTGAGCCTGCAAAAGCAGGCTCGGGACGTTGCAAGAGTCCCGGGCATTTGCAAAAGCTGCCCGGGACCAGACTGAGTGGCGCCGGCCTTGCACGCATGCGCAAGGCGGGAAAAGACTGCCTTGTGATTGGTTGGAATTGCCCGGGGATCAGAAGGTATAAATAGAGGCCTGCGTGCCTCTGCTCGGGTTGTTCGTAGAATGGAAGCAGAGAATAAAGACTTGTTAGAAATCATCGTCTCAAGCGCCATTATTCTCCGGACTTAACACTGGCGACGAGGATGGGATCCAGTCTATACAGCTAGGGAAGCTTGAAGACTCACCCAAAGAAGTCCGGAAGAGGAAAACGGCGTGGAAGCCAGCGTTTATCCTGTCAGTACGAAATCACTGGAGGGTGCGTGCGGCTGAAGAAGACTCTGATCCTCGATCATGGCGAAAGTTGGGCGTTTAGCAGAATTCGACGTCTCTCACCCTGAGAAGTGGGAATCTTACGTTGCAAGAGTCGAGACTTACTTCCGCGTAAACCAGATAAGGGAGGAAGGCTTAAAGGCTGCCACAATGTTGTGCATTTGTGGGCAAGACGCCTTTGAGATCGCCGAGAACCTAATCGCCCCGGCCTCGCTGGAAACGGTGTCATACTCCGATCTGAAGAAAGTTTTAAAAGAACACTTCCAGCCCAAGCAATCTGTCATGGCTTGGAGGCACACATTTCAACAGAGGGATCAGCGAGCTGGGGAATCAGCAAAAGAATACATTGCAGCTTTGAGAAGAGCAGCTAAACCGTGTGATTTCAGAGACTTAGAGGAAAGACTGCGTGATCGTTTTGTGTGCGGACTGAAGAACAGAGACTTACAGCAGAAGCTGTTCGCCATGGAAGATGTCTCTTTCCAAGATGCTCTGCGAGAGGTTTCAGCAGAAGAAGCTGCAAGTGGGGCGGTCAAGAACATGCGGCCTAATCGAAGCGCTCCAGAGACCGCCACGATCTCTTAAAGTGAAATTGCAGGGAGTTCCATTGTCGATGGAACTTGACACGGGGTCTGCCCTATCCATAATTTCCCTCAACACATTTCACAAAATCTGCAGCAGCAGTGGCCAGCAAGTTTCGTTAAGGCCTTCTAATGTAATCATTACGGATTTCCAAAATTCTCAAGTGTGCGTTAAGGGGGAGGCCACCCTTAAGGTACAGTACAAGAATTTTGCAGGCCTCCTAGACGTGTTGGTTGTGGGGGGTGAGCGAACAAGTCTCATTGGACTCGATTGGTTTGAGGCCTTGGGAATACAAGTAACAGGGCTAAATAAGTTGCAAACAGAGACCCTTGCAAACGTATGCAAGGAGTTTGCAGATGTGTTCAGTTCTGAACTAGGGTCCTACACAGGACCTCCAGTTTCACTAAAGCTAGACCCAACGGTACAGCCCATCAGGGTTAAACCTAGGAGAGTACCATTTGCTCTTAAGAGTAAGATTGACGCTGAACTGGACAAGTTGCTCCAGCAAGGCATTCTAGAGCCTGTAGATTCCAGCCCGTGGGAAACCCCCATTGTAACGCCTTTAAAGGCAAGCGGGGACATCCGGATTTGGGCTGACTACAAGTGCACACTAAACAAGTCCCTACAGCAACATGCTTATCCTGTGCCTGTAGTGAGCCACATTCTGGCTTCTCTCAAGGAGGGAAAATTTTTTGCTAAGCTTGATCTGGCTCAAGCACAAAAAACAGCTGCCTGTTGATGATGCAGCAGCTGAGGCCCAAACTATTGTCACCCATTGTGGGGCTTTCAAGGTGAAGAGGTTACAGTTTGGGGTGAATGTCGCTCCTGGCATTTTTCAGAGTGTAATGGAAAACACCTTGAGGGGTATTCCTGGCGTGTGTCCTTATTTTGATGACGTTCTCATCACAGGAGACTCTCCACAAATGCTGGCTGAGAGGTTAAGGGCTGTTTTGCTTCGTTTCCAAAGAGCAGGCCTTAAATTAAAACAGGACAAATGTAAGATTGGTGTGCACTCCACTGATTTCCTGGGATTCAGGATAGATGCTCAGGGTATCCACCCGTCTGATGCTAAGCTCAAAGCTATTCAGAAGGCTCCAAGCCCCAAGTCTAAGGGCGAATTGCAAGCCTTTTTGGGTTTACTGAACTTTTATCATGCTTTTCTACGTCATAAAGCTGCTATTGCTGAACCTTGCACAGACTTCTTGACAAAAATGCTTGTTGGCGCTGGACCAAAGTCCATGAGGCCAGTTTCAATGAGGTTAAAGCCTTGCTTACATCCAATGCGGTGTTGGCTCATTTCAATGAGCAGTTGCCAGTGTGTCTGGCTTGTGATGCCTCCCCCTACGGTGTGGGTGCTGTACTTAGCCATTTGATGGCTGATGGGACTCAGGTCCCTTTGGCTTATTATTCTAGGACCTTATCTGCTGCTGAGCGCAACTATGCTCAAATTGATAGGGAGGCTTTGGCTCTTGTGGCTGGAATTAAAAAGTTCCATGACTTTCTCTATGGCCGCCACTTTATGGTCTTTACTGACCACAAGCCTTTGCTGGGGTTATTCACTACATCTAAACAAACTCCTCACATCCTGTCCCCTCGTATGCTGCGTTGGTCCATCTTCCTCTCAGCTTATGACTATTCACTGGTCCACAAGCCTGGCAAGGAAATGGGTCATGCAAATGCATTGAGTAGGCTGCCATTGCCTACTGTGGAGCCTGATCCCGCTCCTGCTGTACACATATTGTCCATTCAGGAGTTGCCTGAGTGTCCCCTCAATGCTAGGGATGTGGCTGCTGAAACTGCCACTGGCCACACGCTCAAACGCGTGCTGTCATGGGTCCTGTCAGGTTGGCCTGACAGGTGCCCTGCAGAGGATTTTCAACGTTTTTGGGTCAAGAGGCATGAGTTGTCCACTTTCAATGGCTGCCTCCTCTGGGGATCGAGAGTTGTGATCCCGGCCTCCTTGAGGGCTAGAATCTTGATTTCATTACATGAGGGCCACCCTGGGATTGTCAGAATGAAGGTGCTTGCGCACAGCCATCTGTGGTGGCCTGGCATTGATCGGGCCATCGAGGCCCAGGTACATGGATGTCATGCATGCCAGCAGTCTAGACCTGAAATGCCCCAGGCCCCTGTGCACAGGTGGGAGGAAACATACACTCCATGGTCTCGAATACATATAGATTACGCTGGGCCTTTTCAGGGACAATTCTTCCTGGTTGTTGTTGATAGCCATTCCAAGTGGCTGGAGGTCGTGCCTGTGTCTTCTACCACAGCTGCCAAGACTATTCAGGTGTTGAGAAACATTTTTGCTGCACACGGGCTGCCAGATGTTCTGGTGGCAGATAACGGTCCTCAATTTACTTCTACTGAGTTTCAGGGGTTTCTACAGACCAACATGATCCGCCACGCTGCTTCGGCTCCTTTCCATCCTTCCACCAACGGTCTGGCTGAATGGATGGTCCGCGTCGCCAAGGATGCCCTCAAGAAGCTGACTTACGGCAATTGGCATCACAGGTTGGCTGACTTTCTTCTAGCCCATCGTACTACTCCGTGCACTGCCACGGGTAAGTGCCCGGCCAAACTCCGTTGGGGTCGTCGGCTCGTGACTAAATTGGACAGGCTGCATCCGGAGCGTGTAGCTTCACAGGTGTCTCAGCCACACCCACCACGGGTCC
>NW_015386388.1:6222424-6266359 GCF_001527695.2 Protobothrops mucrosquamatus
CGTGACTAAATTGGACAGGCTGCATCCGGAGCGTGTAGCTTCACAGGTGTCTCAGCCACACCCACCACGGGTCCTGCGTGAAGGTGATCCTGTCTGGGCCAGGAACTACGGGCCTGGACACCTCTGGGTCCCGGCTGTGGTCTGCAAGGTCTCGGGGCCTCTGTCCTACGAGGTGTCCCTGGAAGACGGCCGCGTTCTTTGCCGCCACATTGATCAACTACGTGTGAGGCGGGACTCGCCTGGGGTTCCTCCTCAGTCTCCTCTGGGGGGGAGGAGGAATGGGGAATGCATTCTGGGAATCAGAATCAGCTGCCAACAACGGTTGTGGGGAACGACACGGGTACTCAACACCCAAGTTCCACAGGTGATTCAGGTAGCAATTCATGGGAAAGGGGACACACAGACACCCCCACACGCACTCCAGCATGGGAGTCCCACCAGAGGTATACTAATTATCCACACCTCACAAACAATACTCCAGACACGGAGAATAACTGGGACCATCCTCACAACTCACAATATGCAAGAGAGCAGGCAAAACAAAGGGGGAACACATCCTTTGCAGAAATGGCTCATAGAAGGATGTCCCCACGCATAAGGGCTAACAGGGAGGCATCCCTAGACCCTATCACTACAGAAAGGAGCCAGGAAAACCACACTCCGTCAGGAAACGTGGAGATGAGTTCAGAGGGGTTGGAAAACTCCATAGGTGGTAGGTCAACCAGGTATAGCGATCAGCAGAGTTCTGACTTCTCAAGCCTAGGAGACGGGCAGGAAAGTCAAACAGTAGTCACAAGACAACCACAGGTTAATTCACCTAGTGTGGGAAGCAACGGAGAAAACACTACAAGCTCCCCAGGTCCGAGAAGGTCACTAAGGGTCAAAGGCCCTCCCAAATACCTTGCAGATTACGTAAGGTGAGCATGTATATATTAATAACTTGAATTAGAGGTCCAGGCTGGTTGACTCTATGGAAACGGTGTTGGGGCCATCGTGTCTCTGTACGACGGAACAGCCCCACACCTTACACACACAATGTGATATTAATACAAATCATTATTATGATGGCGTCCATGTTGGGCGCAGTATTATTTCATCTAGGGGGGAGGGGTGTTGTGTCCCGAGCCTGCAAAAGCAGGCTTGGGACGTTGCAAAAGTCCCGGGCATTTGCAAAAGCTGCCCGGGACCAGACTGAGTGGCACCGGCCTTGCGCGCATGCGCAAGGCGGGAAAAGACCGCCTTGTGATTGGTTGGAATTGCCCGGGGATCAGAAGGTATAAATAGAGGCCTGCGTGCCTCTGCTCGGGTTGTTCGTAGATTGGAAGCAGAGAATAAAGACTTGTTAGAAATGCATCGTCTCAAGCGCCATTATTCTCCGGACTTAACAACCACTACCACTTTTTTACAGTTGACTAAACCTAAGAATAATCTACCTTACTTCTGGTCTTCTAGTCTTCATCTTTTCTTCCCTATTTCCAAGTATTAAGACTTTCTCCAGAGAGATAGGTCTTTGCATAATGTGTCTGAAGCAAGATAATTTGAGTCTGGTTATTTATGCCTTGTATGAAAACTTGGAGTTGATTTTTTTCAGTGATCCATTTGGTTGTTTTCTTGCCTATCTAGGTACTCTCAGGAATCCTCTCTAAAATCATAATTCAAAAATGTCAACATTTTTACTATCTTCTTCATTAAAATACAACTCTCACTTCCATAAAGTGTCATAGGGAATGCCGTAGCTTGCATAATTCTGATCTTTGTCGATATAGATACATCTCAGTATTTGAATACCTTTTCTAAAGCTTTCATGGCTGCTCTACCAAGTGCTAATCCATATTATATTTATGGACTGTTTGTTCCTTTACAGTTGATGGTTGTTATTAGAAAGCAGAAGCTAGCTGCCATTTCAATATCTTATCAACTTTAAAACTGGTTGTTATCATTAGTTTTGCTTTCTTTATATTTCATTTTAGTTCTGTTTTTTTTTACTTAGCTCCTTGATATTTATTAATAGATTTTGCAGATCAGACAGTGTTAGTTTCAATAAATCACTGATTGATAAGTCAGTTTCTGCCTCGTTTTAATTTCTTTAGCCATACTATCCAACCACACTCATCTTTTAATGTTTTCAACTTTGGTATTCCAGTCTCCAATCACAAGCAACATCTTGTTTTCATGTTCTGTTGATTTCAAATTAAATTTGACCACAGAACTAATCAACCTCTTCTTCTGTATTGGTGACTGGAACATACACTTGAATGAATGATATATTAAAGGGGTGTCCACAAGGCTAACTGCTCTATGTTGTTTAATAAATAAACTAAACAACTTTGAGGAGCACAAATGGAAAGATATAATTTTCTTGCTCTCCCAGGTCATCCTACTAATTCATAGCAAGGCTAACGTTTAGCAGATGCACCAATCATATCATTAAAAAAAATCTTTAAAATGTTCAGGAATCAATCTGAAACTTATGTTTTTGGGGTCTGGGCTCCCCTCAGTCTTGCAGAAGGGAATGGCAATAAAGAAGTTGAGCATTTGGCCTATGCAGTAGATACATATGCTTTATTATAGCCAAAGGCCAGCAAGTAAAAATAACACATGGACAAAGTGTAGTAATACGGTACTAAATAAAACACACCAGTTTATACATACATAAGGACAGGACAGGACAGAACAGAACAGAACATTTTTCATTGGCTAAGTGTGATTGGACACAAGGAATTTGTTTCACATACACATATATGCAAATACATGTACATACACACACAAACACACACATACCTACACATACACTCATACACATAACACACACATACATACACATACACTCACAAACATATTCCTTGTGTTATTTTCTCCACAACTCTGTGAAATGGGTTGGGCCGAAACAGAGTGACTGGCCCAAAGTCACCCAGCTGGCTTTCATGGCTATGTTGGGACTTGAATTCACATTTTCCCACTTTCTAGTCTGTTTTCTTAACCAATAGATCGAACTAGCTTAAAAGAGGAAGGAAAAAAGAAGAGTGAAAATTGAGTAAAAGAAGTGAAAAACACAATACATTACACATTTTACAGCATGTAAATTAACTCTAGTAGCTTCCAACAGCAATAACAATAGTGCAAAATTTTGTCATTTTCCTAGAAGCTTCATTGAACTGATAGTTTTGTAAATGGTGTACTGTTCTCAGATGATGCCCATTTAAATATTTTGGAATTAGAAGGCTTATCAGTTCTGCTCTTCAGAGATGATAGATTAAGAAAGCCAGATATATATGAGTAACAATATCAGTGTTAGTATCAGAACAAATGGACAGTTGATATTTGAATGGATCACTGTTATTTTTCCTTACAATACTAACACTATTAAGAGGAAGGTATCTAGATGTGCCAGAGTTAAGAATCCCTTTTGGTGCAATGGTACTAAAATTTGGAACAATTATTTTTGGGTGGTGAAGTTGGATAGATAAAATAAAAATAAAAACAATGTGAAATAGTAGTTCTATCCCCTTGTACACAGAAGACTTGAATTCAGTATATTTAGGTGTTTTGTTAATTATTTTCTTGTAATTTGTAAATCAAAATTGGGGGGAAAACACAGTAAGACAGGTCTAATGAAATGAGAGTGATATGTGAACTAGTTTGGTATAGGGATTGAGATGCTGGTGTAGAAATGAGGAGAATCTGAGTTCAAGACCTCTCTTAAGCATGAAACCAGCTGGGGGACTTTGGGCGAGTCACCTGTTTCAGCCCAACCTACCACACTGGGTTGTTGTGAGGAAAATTATTTTGACTAATCCTTTTATTTCAGCAATTTTCTGTTCACTTTTAACTTGCTGGAACTGATCTCTCAAAACATCTGAAAATATTTTGAGCATTTTTGCTTTTACTAACTGCCCAGATGGGAAAAAAAGAAAAAATAAGCATGCTTGAACTTGGGACATCCAAGCTCTAGCAAAACTACAAAACACTTGAAGAATGATAACATAATCACATCTCTGGGCAACAGCACAGGAAGTGGGGATGTTCCCTATATTCTAAGTAACTGTTAGAACCCTTTGAATTGAATTGAATCCGACACTAAACCAATTGCAACCGACACTGAGCTTACTCTTTGTTCTCCCCTAAAAGAAATGTCTCCCTCAAACAGATATTTGAACAATCATAAACAATACAAGGCTTACAATACTCCTAATAGTTCACTATCTTCAAAAACTATTGGCAAAGTACTTGTCTAATATATTTGAATTTATTTCTCTATGAATTAAACATTTGACATAGTTAACTTTTAGAATATGATTCCACCATTCTATCTGCTGAAGAACATAAACCTTTGAATTCAATGAAAGCCATTTCATTATTTCCTGGGAAATTTTATTGGCCTTGCTCCACAAAAGAATGGAAGTGTTCCTTGCATTTCATGATGGGTGTAGTTTTTCATATGTTTTTCAAATAGCCTGAATTATGCTCATTATTAACACCAATAGAGCAAACAGGCATCAGTGGACTTCTCCTATATTAACTCTCTTTTTCTGAGCAACTCCTATACATGCCCATCTTACAAATGGACTTGAAGCAATGACTGGCCTCTACCACAGGATACTTGCAAACTCATGATTAGGTGTAAAAACCTTGACCAATTCTGTCAGTGCTGTTTAAGATGAAGAATTATTTGTCCTTTTTGGAAGTCTATCCCAGGTATTCTCAATATAAGTATTAAGCCTTTGCTCTCTTATTTTGAGTCCAAGCTTAATGCTTAAATATATCATAGTAAAATAAAAACAGCTACAATTACTCTCCCTTCAACTGAGACAACAGTGTTGAACAATAGCTAAACTCTAGCTAGAGAACATTTAACTCTTCATTTTCCAATTATTCTACCTGAAGAAACTAAGATATTGAATAGATCAGTGATGGCGAATCTTTTAGAGACCGTGCCCAAAAACTGGCCTCGCCCCCACTCTACCCCCTGCCCCGCCCCCNCTCTGTCCCCCCTGCCCCGCCCACCTGCCCACAGGACCACTCACCATCTCCAGGGCCCGCCGATCACCCAGGCAGCCCAGCAGCAATATGGTGGCCACACCCTCTGCCCGCGCCCTGCAGCATCAACTGCATGATGGGGTGTGAGGGCAGAGCCTTGTCTACGCTGCCTGGCTGCCATGTCCTTGGCTGCACTGCTCGTGTGGGCCATGCTCGGAGGCGACTCTCCTTCAGGGGGGCTGCTGGAGAGGAGGGGGTCATGGGGGGGAGGCAAGGCTGGAGCAATGGCATGTGTGCCCACAGAGAGGGCTCCGAGTGCCGCCTCTGGCACCCGTGCCATAGGTTCACCACCACTGGAATAGATGATGATGATGATGATGATGATGATGATGATGATGATGATAATAATAATAATAATAATAATAATAATAATAATAATAATAATAACTCCCAATGAGGCACTACCTTGATGTGGTTGTGGGGCTTGTGTACTCTGAGGAAGATGAGAGCCATGCCAGAGGTTCAACCATATTGGACAGGTCTCATCAGAGGAGTCAGACAAAGATTGTCTCTCCCATAAAAAATATGGTGAGACGTAAATTTCAGAATGCCATACTGGTTCGGATGTTGCCCGGGTTAGCAAGGTCCATGCTAGATGTTGGAGTTCTTGGATATCTGGTGAAAAATGTGTTACAAGACTCAGGACTGTTGGCTGGGCAACCAAGGCCAGCAGCTGCAGAACTACTGGAAGAAAAGGTGCTTACCTGTCGCAAATACACAGTGATTGAAAACAAAGAAATAATGATCTGTTATTACAGATCAAGTCAACAAGAAGAGGATATCTAAAACAAATGCACCAGTTCTGGAAAGAACAACATCCAGAATCAGAAATAACAGAACAGAGGCTAGCAGATCAATGCTGATTTATAATACGAAATAAAGTATTCACAGAAATAGAATTGGATGAATTGCAAAGGTTTACCCAGGGCAAAGAAATCAAAGCTTTGCCAGAAGTAATTCAGAATGTAGAGGCAAACCAGGGGGAGTTGGCAGTGAAGGAATCCAGCAGAGATATACAACTGTTCTCATTTGGAAATCAGGCACCTCTTCCTCAGGAAGAACAAAGCCCTCTAACTAAAGAAATAAATGAATTGAAACAAAGAATAACTGAGTATCTAGAACAGCACAAAAACAACAGAATAAGGCTGCCTGCATTGAAGCTTGTTCCAAAGAAACAGCTAGCACAAGCATTAAAAGATGCAAATACTGCAATATCAAGTATAAGCACCAATTCACTGCAAGAAACAAACCAACCAATGTACAACACAGCTGCAGTTATAACTGAATACCTGGGATGCAAAATCAACAAAGAAGAAAAACAAACAAACAATGCACCACAAAAATGGAAGGTTAGGCTAGAAAATAAGATCAGCAAATTAAGATCACATGCAAGCAAGCTAGAACAGATGAAAGAAAAGAAGCTGAAGAACGAGAAGACCAAAGAATATCTAATCAAGAAATACCACTTAGAAACAAGGAAGATCAAGGAAGCACTGGAAATAATAAAGCAGCAAATAATAGCTATAGCCAGAAAAATCAGTGATACGAAGCTCGACTTGCAAATTATAGGCAGAACCTCCAATTTCAATCCAATCAGAAACGTTTCTACCAATCCATCAATGGAGAAACTGCAATGAATCAGTCAGTACCTGGCAAGGAAGAAACAGTGCAGTTCTGGAAGCAGATATGGGATAACCCAAAGAAATACAACAAGGATGCGGCTTGGTTAAAAGAAGTGGATGCAAATAAAACAGAAGGTGAAATGAAAGAACTAGTACCGTATTTTCCGGCATATAAGACGACTTTCTAAACCTTGAAAATCTTCTCCAAAGTCGGGGGTCGTCTTATACGCCCAGTCGTCTTATACGCCAGAAAATACGGGTATTCTATTTTATTCCTTTACACATGTGGTTTGGCATATTACTCATCAAGTTTTCTCTCCCCCCCCTCTCTCGCTCAAACTCTATATTTTAACTGGAAAAGTTGGGGGTCGTCTTATAGCCCAGTCGTCTTATACGCCAGAAAATACGGTAATAACAACAAAAATGGTAGAAAAAAGAGCAAGGAAGATCAAAAATTGGTCAGCACCAGGTGAAGATGAACTGCATGGGTTTTGGTTGAAACATCTAGCTGTTCTACACCCACTCGTTGCCAAGCAGTTCAACAATATACTACAAGGAGGAGAAATTAAAAAGTGGCTAACAACTGGGAAAACCTACCTAATAATGAAAAATCCAGCAAAAGGGGCAACACCAGGCAACTACAGGACAATTACCTGCTTACCAACAACTTTCAAATTACTAACTGGTGTGTTAGCTGACGCAGTACAACAGCATCTAGTTGAAAACAATCTCTTTCTACCGGAGCAGAAAGGAAACCACCCCAATAGCAGAGGAACAAAAGATCAACTCCTAATAGATAAAATGATCTTGGAAAACTGCAAGAAAAGGAAGATTAACCTGAATGTGGCATGGGTTGACTACAAAAAGGCAATTGACTCTCTGCCACATGAGTGGATAATCAAGTACCTAGAAATAACAGGAGTCAGTAGAAACATCAGAAAATTTGTGCAAAGATCGATGGCACAATGGAAGACACAGTTGCAGATCAATGGTGAGAGACTGGGAGAGGTTAACATCAAGAGAGGAATATTTCAAGGAGATTCATTATCACCATTACTATTTGTTATTGCACTGTTTCCTCTGTCAACAATACTGAATAACTCAGGACATGGCTATCAAACATCAAAAACATCTGCCAGACTATTCCACCTCCTTTACATGAATGATCTGAAGCTATATGGAAAAACATCATCTGAAATAGAATCGCTGCTCAACACTGTCTGTATATATAGCCAAGATATTGCAATGGAGTTTGGCTTGGACAAATGTGCCACACTTACTATCGTGAAAACTGAAGGAATCAAGATGCCCCACAAAAATAACATTAAGAGTCTGGATAAGGAAAATTACTACAAATACTTGGGTATCCTTCAAGCTGACAACATCAAGCACACTGAAGTCAAGAAAAAGATTAGAGGTGAATACATCAAGAGAGTGAAGAAGATCTTAAAGTCCAAACTCAATGGAGGAAATACTATAAAGGCAATCAACACCTGGGCAATTCCAGTCATTAGATACACAGCTGGAATAGTGGACTGGACTCAAGCAGAACTAAAAGCAATGGATAGGAAGACCAGAAAAATAATGATAATGAATCATGCCCTTCATCCACGCAGTGACATTGACAGACTTTATCTACCATGGCAAATAGGTGGGTGTGGAATGCTGCAAGTACATCAGATGGTTGAAAAAGAAAAAATGGCTTTGGAAGAATATCTGAAGGACAGTGATGAAGATGCACTGAAATTAGTATATCAGGAAGGCTTACTGACTACTGGAGAGACCAAACTGGCCTACAAGAAAGAGCAAATGAAGAACAGAATAGAGGCATGGGAAGACAAAGCACTACATGGCCAGTACATTAAAAAAAATTGCTTGGAAAGCAGATAATAACAAGACCTGGCAATGGCTAAGAGCAGGAAAATTGAAGAGGCCTCCAGCACCTGGATCGGGCCACTGGTGCACCACAAAATCACCCCGCAGCCATGGATGCGAGCTCCGGAGCTTGGAAAAGGTGTTTTCCAAGAAGCAGTGGCAGCAGTGCAATCAGTGTGGCGGATGGGGGGAAACAGCAGCGGCCGGTTTTAGCGTGGTGTGGCTGTTTGCCTCTGGCTGGATGCAAACAGCCACCTCATGCATCGCAGCAAATGTCTGGTTTCAGCTACAGCTTTGGTGGCTCTTTAGGCAGAGCTGTGAAGTTCTCTGGCACCTCTGCCTACAGAGCCACCAAGGCAGCAGGTGCTGGGGCTGGGCGGGGGAGGGCCCAAATTTGCCCCCCAAGGCTGTCCCGGAAATGGCAATAGACCGGCCCCTGCTGCCCCAGCCCTGGCCCATCCCAACCTGGTTGGGCGCTCTCCCGGTGCATGCACAGGAAATGGCAAGTGCTCGGGGGGCTGGTGGTTTGCAGCAGCTGCTGCAGCTCATTTATCTCACCCCACCCCTCCCAGCATCACCTGTCATGCCCGGCCATTCCCCGCTTTGCCGGGCCTCTCCTCATCTGGCTCTGCTGCACCATGCCTTTCCTCACTTGGGCCTTGGCGTTCTGTAAGCCTAGCACCCCAGGGCATGCCTGGCCTGTGGGATGAAAGGTGTGGAGATGGGAGAGCACAGTGGCACAAGCTGAGCATCGGCCGACTCTCATTCACCCTCTCTGCCACATTGTAGGGGCGGAGAGGGGAATACAGTAGTCATGCAGAGCTGCAGCCTGAAACTGCTGGTGGCCAGCAACATGTGGTGGCTGGAGAGAAAGAAGGAGAAGGAAGAGAAAGCAGGAAGGGTGTGTGTGTGTGTGTATGTAAGAGAGAGAGAGAGAAAGAGAGAAAGAGCCAGGAGGGGAAGGGGAGGAGGAAGCTGAGGTCTTACAAAAAAAGGGAGCCTCCCCCTTTCTTCCCCCCTTCTCTTTTTTTTAACCTCCTCCCACTCCGTTCAGGTGCAGCTGGAGGAAAAGGGGGAGAAGGGGGAGAAAGCAGGGGGAGTTTTTGTGTGTGAGGGAGAGAAGAGAGATTGAGCCAGCAGGGAAGTAAAAGTGTGGGGAAAGGAAAGCATTGCAGAGTAAGCAAATTTACAAAAAGGGGATCTCTCTTTCTGTCTCTCTCTCACACACACATTTTCCCCACCCCTTCAATATCATCTCTTCCCCCACCCCCTTCAATATCATCTCTTCTCTCCCCTTCACAGGACCCAGGCAATGCCTCTCGCAGCTCCAGCTGAATCTCTGCCTGAAGACTGCATGAGGCTGCCTGCTACCCCCAATCAGCTGGAACTGCACACGCTGATCCTGGGCTCTCAGCAGGACCCAGGCAACATGCAGTTCCAGCTGACTTTCCCACAAGCCTGTGCGGCGCTGCTGCCGCTTCACCTCATCCACTTTTACACTTTTTTAAACATTTTTTTTATAGTGCTGTTCAACCCGTCGTATGCGTACCATCTGCCAGGTGCCAACGTACCACCGATTGAAAAGCCCTGTCGTGGACCACAGTTCCCATAATCCTGTGGCTATGCTGGCTAGAAATTCAATACCTTATTTTCTATGCAGTATGCTCCTAGGAGGCAGTAGGTCTGTGGGATTTAGATGTATTTAAACATTTGTTTCTTCTGCCTAATTTATTAAATCAACATCTAATTCGAAATTAAATGTTTCTGAGAAATCCAGGGTGGTTTACAAAAAAAACTCTCAAAGACAGCTATTGTAAAGCATCACCGGCACTGCTTAAAACAATATTAAAAGTATGTATTTTAAGAAAGAAAAATATTAGTAGTAATTTATTTAGTGCTGTTTGGCCATAAAATGTGGTTTTGTTCTACATATGCCTGGCTGAACAGTGTTTGGAGTTGCCTCTAAACGGGTGAGAGATGCACTGTTCATATTTTCCTTGGAAGAAAGTTCTATAATTGGGGTGCTGTCTCTCTGAGAAGGCTCTGCTCGTGGCCACTGTTCTATAAACCAAACCAGGGGGACCATCTGGTCTAAATGGATGGTAAACATAGATGATTAAGGGGCTGGAGGCTAAAACATATAACAAATGTTTGTGGGAATTGGCTGTGTCTAGCTTAGTGAAAAGGACTAAGGGTGGTGATATGATAGCAATGTTCTAATATTGATGGCTGCCAAAGAGAAGAAGGGGTCAATCTATTTTCCAAAGCATCAGAAGGCAATAATAGATGGAAACTAATCAAGAAGAAAACCAGCCTAGAACTAAGGATTTGTGAAAACAACTAACCAGTGAAAAGGCTTGCCTTCAGAAGTTGTGGATGCTGCATCACTGGAGGCTTTTAAGTAGAGATTGGATATTCCATTGTCTGGAATGGCATACGTCCCCTTCTTGAACAAGGACTTGGACAAAAGCCTCAAAGGTCTCTTCTAACTCTCTTACTCTTTGAGAGAAGCACTACCAACCTCTCCTCCTCCCCTCGTCCCTTCCTGGGCACAGAGGGAAGGAGGGAAGGAAGGAAGGAGGGGAGGAAAACAGGAAGGAAGGAAGAGGAGAAAAGAAGGAAGGAGGTTGGAATGAAAAGGAGGGAGGCAGGGAAGGAGGGGAGGGAAGGAGGGAGGGAGGGAGGGAGGAAGGAAGGAAGGAAGGAACGAAGGAAGGAAGATTGAAATAAGAGAGAGGGAGGGTCTGAGGGAAGTCCTGCCTTAGCACTTGGCCACCAGCAGCCCTGTTGCCCTTTTGCCATCCCATAGTGGTCTCCCATCCTATTGCTGAGGATGCTTTGGTTACAAAGCCAAGTCTCCTCGCATGGAGAGGGAGTGGGCCTCCCTCTGACCCATGCACTTTGCCCTCCTGCACCCACCATGAGCAACCTGGCCAAGGAGAGTAAGCACAGAAGCAGTAGCCTTGAGGAGGAGGTAAACGCAGCTGGGCACCCCCTCAGGGAAGTGCGGTTAGGGTAGGCAGGGCTGTGGGGTCCTGGTGCTGTGGGAGCTCAAGGGCCGAGCTGGGCACTTGACTTCCACTGCCCAGGGCTCTGGGCAGTCCGTTCCACCATCCAGGGACCCCCTGTGTGGTCTCATTGAGGCTCCTCCAGTGGACCATGCCCTGGCACTTGGCCCAGTCCCACCCCCTCTGCCAGAGACCCTCAGATCCGCCTCAGTCCTACGCAGGCCCGCATAAGTGATGCAAGTGATGCTGAGCTGCCACACCCACCCAGTAGGCCACACCCATGCCAGCCATGCCCATCCAGTGGGCCATGCCCATCCAGTACCCGACGATAAATAAGTGGGGTTTGGGTTGCAGTTTGGGCACTCAGTCGCTAAAAGGTTCACCATCACTGACCTGTACTATACCTGTGGATTTGGTTTTTCTTGCCTAAATGTAGAACCTTACTTTTTTCACCATTGAATTTCATTTTGTTAGATAGCGCCCAATGTTCAAGTCTGTCAAGGTCCTTCTGTATCTTAAGCCTATCTTCTGGAGTGTTGGCTATTCCTGCCAGTTTGGTGTCATCTGCAAATTTGATGAGTTCCCCATTTATCTCCTCATCCAAATCATTGATGAAGATGTTGAAGAGCACTGGGCCCACAACAAAGCCCTAGGGCACCCCACTACACACTTCCCTCCATGTAGATGCAGTTCCATTGAAGACCACACCGAGTGTGGCCGATCAGCCAGCTACGAATCCATCTGATGGTGATGCTGACTAACCCACATTTTTCTATCTTATCAAGTAGTAGGTTGTGATCTACTAATTTACTTATCCAAGTAAATTATATCCACAGCATTTCTCTGGTCCACTAATTTTGTTACCTGATCAAAGGATGCAATAAGATTTGTCTGGCATGATCTGTTTTTGACAAACCCATGCTGGCTTTGGTAATGACTTTGTTTGCCTCTAGGTGTTTGCTGATTCGTTGCTTGATTATCTTTTCCAGAATCTTCCCAGTTATTGAGGTCAGGCTGATAGATCTGTAGTTTCCTGCATCCATTTTTTTCCTTTTTTGGAGGAAAGTTTTACCAAATGCCTATGAATGAGCAAGATCCCATTCTGAAAAAGCTGGAAAAAGCATTTTATAATTTAACCTTTAGTACCTACTGCTAATAATAAAGATTCTGGGAAATTGTTTTCTCTCCCAGCTATTGTTACACTTTTTCTCATCATATTAGTGTACTCTGTTCTAAAAATTAATACCTCAATGCTTTTTTAATCCTCTAGACATCTGCAGGAAAAAGAAATGAGATGCAAGGAAGATACAGGAAGCATAGAATGTGTTTCAAAATATAATAAGTTCATTTCAAAACCTTATATTCCTGGACTAGCCTCAAATATCCACATCTGTGACTATGCCAAAATTTTAGTGATCAATCCATCAATCTCACATTGATGCTAAAATCATTAGAATCAACAACAATCCTTATTCCCAGGAAACATGTTTCTCTCTGATGATGCACTGCATTGATTATGTTATCTAATACATCACACCTAAGACACACTCAGTCTCGGCAATTTTATCTTCTCCCTATTTGTTCTTAGATAGTTTAATGTAATTCCTGTTTAAGAAATTTAATTTTGAGTAAGACCAAAATGTCATTCTCCCAGGCTAAGGAGGAAGAGCCATGTTCTTCTTCTTCCTTAAAGTGATTCCCCAGAAGGATAACACTCTCTGTAGATGTACCATATATGTATATGTATATGTATATGTGTAATGTTTTATTATTGATGTTTTAACTTTTGATTAGGGACCTTCCCCATTTGATATGATATGGGTGAATAAATGTATGTTTTAAATAAATAAATAAATAAATAAATAAATAAATAAATAAATAAATAAATAAATAAATACTCAGACTTGTTCTCTCCACACACCCCAAGTAATTTTTCTTCCTAAGAAGAAACAGTCAATGCATACAGAATTGCACTGTGTAGTCTGTTTCCTGGTTTGATTTACTTGTAACAGTGTAATCATAAAAAAAACATGAATGTATAGATCATACAAACTATGATAAATCGTGATTTTGTTAAGCTGTCTTTGCTAATGATAGCTCTATGTTCTATGAATATATCTAAAAGCTTTCTAAAGCTAGCTATCCCTATTACATTTAAGTTAATTATGTGTGAAGAAGTACTTTATTTTGTCAGTCCAAAAATTACTGTCAGTTTCACAGTTGATCCTGAATGCTGATATTATGAGAGGAAGACAAATACATGTATTTGTGTACTGCTCTCACATTACTCATTTAATATAGTACATTAAAAAACTTGCTTTCCCTTTTACTCAATAACTGAAAAACTGATATGAGATTTCAACATAGCTGAGAGACCAGGAATTTTGTATATATTTAGTTCACCATATCTTACCCATGAGGCAATGCCCACATTGGAAATCAGTAGGTCCAAAGAACTGAGACCTCAAAAATGTACCCTCACCTAAAAGAATTCTTTGAATGATGTCCTGTTTATGATACATTTTGCCCACAAGAGAAATCTGACCCAAGATATCCTAGAATGACCTAAATTAGGGCTTCTACGCTTTTCTTTCTAAAAGCACAATCACACATTTACCACCAAACGATTGTTATATTCACAATTTATTTGAAAAATTGATATGTGGCACATTAGTAGTCATAATAGACTAACTCTGTGGTCTCCAATGTGGTGCCTCGAGAAAAACCTTTTGAATGCAAAAACTTACTGAGACTAACAGGTAATTTTTCTCTTTCACTGTGAAGAAGAATACCACCAACCTCCCAAAAAATGACACTGATGCTGGAATCCTACGTCTCAATAAGAACCCTTGCAGTATCATACATTTTAACAATGTGTGGATATTTTTCTAATTCAACTACCTTTCAAATCATCTGGAGATAGGTGGCAGCTATAACCTGAAAGATACTCTGAGAGTAATAAAATCCTTAGAATGAGGTGATCAGAAGAGGAGAGTTTCTCGTCATATTCTGGATTTTAGCAAAGCATTGGCTACAGTTCAACATAATGAGTATATAAAAAAGTTGTACAGCTAGAACTTAACCACTAATGGTTCAGTGGATAGGAAGTTGGTTCAGGGATAATTCTCAGCGTGTTAATGGGGCACTGTCAAAGGGCAGATCACTAGGCCTTTTTCTGCTATTAGTTTTCTACTTTTCTGTTCAAATGAACTAATCCATTAACTGAGAAGGTGGAATAAATTTCCTTTTTTCTTCTTCTCTTTTTCTTGTCCTAATTCTGTTTACTTTTCTATTTTCCTTTTTTTGCTGAAAGGAAAAAGTACAGTACCAACTCTTGAGAGATATGACACATAGCTCATCCTTTAGGTTTAGATTAGGAAAAATAGAGGATGATGTTTTCCAGATAAATGAGAAATATCTATGTTCAGTTAAATGCATGCTCCATTTATTAATTATTTTGTCATCTCCATGTTATCTCTCACATTGAGTAGGAAATATAAATGTAGAAGTTGTAGAACAGTAAGACTAGCTGTCAAAAACACCACTTCATTCCAAGATTGAATGAAACTGAAGAAAACAGTTGAACAACTGTGAGCAAAAAGCAAGTATAAATAGTTTAACATTTCCACACAATCAGTTCTGTATCTTATTTTAAGATATGTTCTAATAGAACTTTGAAAAAATATATTAAAAGATATGCTGTGCATGTCAGTTTTGGAGGGTACTGGTAAACAGATCTTGAGAAATTAGTGAAATTCTCCTCTGCAAAGTAGATCCCACAAGCCTGAAGTCTGCTATTATCTAAAATATATACCGTATCTATCATGTGAATTGAAAACAAGAAATAGTTGGACTCAAACTGCTGGTAAAGAAAGACTCAACTTTGAATATAATGTCTGTTTTCATTCTATGCCTTAGCAAGCCCAGCATCACTACTGCCTAATGTATATATTTTGCGTGAACAGGGTTTAATTCTATTTCCTGGTTCACTTAGTGCAACACAAAGTAATGATGAATGCCAAACAGCTTTCTGCTTATAGAACTGCTTTCAGACATCTTGGCGAGACAGAAATAATCAATAGCATTCCCTTTGAAATCAGGTTTGGAAAATATTATGTGCAGCACAAATGTGATTAGTTTGCTTATGAAAGAGCTTGCAAGATTAGTTAAATCATCATGGAAGGCATTAAAGAAGAAAAAAATATGAAAGAGCATCTGGCACATAAGGGAGGCTTAAGAGCAACAGCAAGCTTGGTCTTCTTTAAAGAGATGAGGCAGAAGGATAGGAAAGCTCCAGGTGATTGAATTGCTATAGAGAGAAAAACCATCTGAACTCTGTGCATTTAGGAAAACTTATAGCTCAGGTATTAAAATCTGAAGCTACAACCCAAAATTAATTAAAATTATCCAAACAATTGGGATCTGGTTTGAAAAGGAGCCATGGAATAAAGATGATATTGTCATACTTAGATAAAAAGTGTAGGGAGGGAGGTGTTCAAAAAAGCTTTTTAATATCCTTTTTTAAGAAAAAGCTTATTGGAAGGCATATACTGAAAAAAGTGCTTAAGTCTAATGTTCTGTCTTAAATGTTGACAAGAGACAGTTTTGTAATATTTCTGCTTATAACATACTGTTAGGAATGTGATTTGAATCAAAATATCTGTTAGTTTAATCATGTCCACATAATGGGGATAAGAGGCAGATTTCAGAGAAGAGAAATAATTTTCCTCTTATGAATTTTTCAAAGTTAGCAACCAAGCACATATTTTGGTTGCTAAGAAACCACCAAGATCCCTTATCCTGGAATGAGACGAACAGGTGGTTATAAAACTAAGGTCATCTGGGATAAAGAAGGGGGAAATCTGCTATTGGCAACAGGGTTCTCTTTAAATGCTTGCCATGTTAGGTAAATTTCTTTGATTCCCAATGACTAGCCAAAAGCAATGTACTGAATTGCTTGCTCTCCCTTGATGCTAATCATGGCCTTATTAAGAGTCAGTCCTTTCACTGCATCTCTTATTTTAGAAGATTAATTTTTCTTCAAACACTATCTGTTCTGTGTCTTCATTATGAACAAAATGGCTATCCTGTGGGTCCCCTCTCAATTATATTAAGCCTCAGGTAATGTTAGTTAATGGCTCACTGACCAAGAGAAAATCAATAGAAGATAAATATTTGGAAGAAAGAATGGAAGGCAGCAGATGCTGAAATTCAGAGAGTTGAGAAGAGATTGGTAAATGGAAAATTCAATGACTAGCAAAAGGTTCCTGATCCTTTACCATCAAATGCACACATGCATACACAAACAAAAGGCTTTGATGGAATTTGATAAGAAAAAATTGATTGGATGTCTATTAAATGAATATAAACTTTAAAAAAAACTTTAAAGTCAAGGCTAATGAAATTTAATTTAATTCCTATCAGTGATGCATTTTTAAATAAATATTTCCCTGTGTTCTATCCAGGTTCATATCAAGAAACAAAATACTAGGCAGATCCAAGCAGGTTCAAATATAAAGTCAAGTCTTAGCAGCTACCGTTCATTTCTATGGTCAGAGTACAGATGGGCAAGTCCTGATCTATATAATGTGATAAAAGATAACGGTTTCCCTGTCCAGTCGTGTCCGACTCTAGGGCATGGTGTTCATCTCCATTTCTTGGCTAAGGGAGCCAGCATTGTCCAAAGACATTTTCCATACTCATGTGGCCAGCATTGCTGTACGCCAAAGAAACATGGAATGCTGTTATCTTCCCATTGAAGTGGTATGTATTCATCTACTCGCATTTGCATGCTCTTGAACTGCTAGGTGGTTAGGAGCTGGGTCAGGAATGGGAAATTACTGACTTCCGGTTCCGGATCGCGGCGTTTGCAGACTGCTCTCTTCGCCGGCTGGTTCTCTGCTGCCGGTAGACCCTTAATCGGGTCGAAAAGCTGCCTTGGAGGGGCGGCTACCGCTGAGGAGGTCCTCGTTGATCCTGGGAGAGCGGCAGCTTCTTCCATGATCCGAGATTGCTCCTTTGGGCCGACGGTGGAAAGATAGGCCAGTAAAATGGCCAATCACTTTGCCGCTGTAACCAGAAGTCAAAGAACATCTAAGCGCAGGACCCACCATGGCTGAGCCGGGTGAGACTTTTTGTTTTCCCTCTCTTGGTTCTCCTTTCTTTTTTACCCTGTAAAAAGCATTTTTGAAATTATTTCCCTGTTTTAAGAAAGCGGCGTTTGAGAGTGTGGGAAAAGAAGCTTAAATGGACTGAATTAATTTAAACAGACTTTTTTTATTATTATTCACTTTGGGGTCTTGGAAAAAACTTCCAATATTGAATTTACTACTGGATTTAGTCTACATGTGAAGAATTTTCTCTTTCTTGCTTTTTCTGATTTTGTTAACGTCATTCCTAGTGTCTGGGAGGAGATTTTATGGTCTGAGGACATCTGGTGGAGAAAGTTAAAATTGCAACTGTCTTTTTCTCTGATGGTGAGATTGACTTTGACCTTCAGATTACTATAAAAGGGGAAAAGACAAAGAAACTTAATAGCTGTATTTGTGGGGGTGGATACTGACTAAATGTTTTTGGAACACAGCCTCTACTAAAAGTTAACAGACTGTTTCTAATCATTATTGAAATGGAGAAACCCTTTCCACAACTTGACTACAAACTCATATTGGGAAAAATTTATGAAACTACTGAGCAAATATGTTTGCAAATAAAAGAATGTACTATAGTAATAAAAAAACAGAAACTCTACTTTGAACATACAAACTGACCTCCAGATTTTATCTGAGCATTCTATAGACCAAAAAACAACAGAAGCAGAATCAAGCAATATTAAAGAAGATTCTACTTTACTTCATATGCACTCTAATGAGATTTCCGAGGAACAAAAAAGGAGTGTAATTAAACCACTTACAATTTTAAAACCAACAGAAATGGATATACAAGCTCAATTAATTGAGAACTATGATAGCTTGGATAAGCAATTATTAACTACAAAGTTGGACATAACCGAGTCTCCTATTCAACAGATCCAAATGTTGAGACTTGAATCTTTAAAACAACAAGGGACTATTTACAAAGGAGTCAGGTCTCTAAAACAGAAAAGGGGACGCATTTGCTTGACCCAAATGATACTACGAGGCACAAAAAGAGACTTGTTCATCGATATAGAGGCATTGCTATGGAAACCTGCCAGGCACAAAAAGAAAGCTAGAATAAGATTTAAGAGTGCGATCCAAGCTTCTACATAATGAGTTTAAAAGGCTTATTAGATATGGACTGATTTATGGTTTAAGATAGTTAAATAAGATGTTAGATTAAATAAAATTAATTAAAGATTTGAATTTAATAAGAAGATGTTTGTTTGTGTATTAACCTGTTTGTTGTGGATATAGTAATTTTGGGAGGGGGTTAAAGGAGTTTGATACAGATATTGAGGGACTGATAGATCATAAGGTATAATAGAGTAAAAAGATATTTCTTTTTCTGTTTTTTCTTCTATTTTTTTTTCTTTTCTTTCTGAACTAATACTTTTGTTATTAGGAATGATAGTTATTTTGTGAAAAACAGCGATAAGTCACTTTTTTCAATGCTGTTGTAACTTTGAACAGTCACTAAATGAACTTTTATAAGTCAGGGACTATCTGTATTTATGATTTCTGTGAAGTATAAATCAATTTATTTAAATTGAATGTCATCAACATCATTGCAAGTTGTTTTTATAGGATCTTATATGAATGTATTGTGTGATTTTATATTATTATTTTACATGTATTTTAGTAATGTGAGATTCTTAAAGAACAGACAATAGGTAAAGGACAATGAAATATATTGTCCTTTAGGACTTCCGGTTTCCCAACGCGGATGCTGCGGACGCTGGAAGACGAGTTCCGTCTTCCACGTCCGATTTCACACTGTTGGGGGACCCTAGAAAGGGTCAAAAGTCACCATGTAGGGGCAACAAGCTTGATCGTGGGAGGGCACTAGCCCTTCCACTTGATCCGGGGCAGCCCTCCAAATCAGCAGATGAAAGACCAGCCATAGAAATATGGCCCGTCACTAGGCTACAGACAGCCAAAGTCAAACTTACCACCAGGCACATATAAAGCGGCGCGGATGAGACTGGGTGAGATCTGAACCTCTCTTCAATCCTAATTATTTTTTCCACCTGTATAAGCTGCCCAAAATATTTCCCCCCCTGTGGAGAGAGGGAAGGGAAATTCTATCCCACCCTCTAAAAATAGTGGTGACTGACTATCCAGGGGAATTTAAAATGCTGAAAGAATAATTTATTTTAACTGGATTTTTATCTTTCTAAAATTTGAGGACTAAAAGATTTCTTATTCTTATTGAAGATTTGGGTTTTTACTTATAAAAAAGGAGTAAAATTGAAAAAGGATTATAAAAATTTTGGATTTTAAAAAAACAAAAATCTTAAACAATGTGGGTGACATCTTGTGGCTAAACCTGCTACTACAACTTGTTATTGTCTAAAAGAGACTTGGCTTGAAGCCCAAACTATAGATAAGACTTTTGCAACTTTGACAGATATCAGCTGTGAGAAGCCCAGCTGTGTTCTATACTCTTTGACAAAATTATTTTCATTCTCTGATTGCAAAGCTTTTAGTTTAACACACCACTAAGAGAACATGGATGAAGATCAGGAACAGATTATTTTTATGTTGAAAGCAATTTAAGAAACTATTCTTATAGCTACTGATGAAATAAGAAGCTACAGAAAAGAACAAGATGTCAGCCTAGATATATGAACCCAAACTTTGATTACAACTAAAGAATCAGCTACACAGAATATAATAGAAGAAGTGGAACAATTAAATACTATAATAGAAGATTAACTGACCAACAAACACAGTTAACGGAAAATACTATATTATTAATTAGATGATGTAAGATGGTGAGAAATAGAATATATTCAAATAGATAAGACATATATCCTGAATATTAGACTTTGTGATGAATTGTGATAAAGGGAGCTTTGGTCACTTAAAACTTGGAAATTATAAATATTAAATGTTAAATTTAAATATTAATGGGAAACTAAAAATTGGGGAAAACTAATTAGGACATTGATTGTCTATAAAGACTGAATGTTAAAATAACCAGGATTTGTATAAGCTAAAAATTATTGATAAATGTAAGAATGTTATTTTTATTTAATTGATATAATAAGAATTGTATTAGTTTAAACATGAGACAGTAAATACTAAGGGGAAAAGAGAGGAAATATTTAATGTGGTAGTTTGAGACTTGTACTAAAGATACCTGTATGTCACTGAATTCTCGATTAACTCAACCGCCACATTGCTTTTTAAATACTGAAATGTAAAATTAGAAAATCAATAAAACATTAAAAAAAAGAAATATATTGTCCTTTATTATCTGGACCTGCCGATGCAAATAAGAAGAAACAGACTTTTGATTTCTTCTCAAATACCTGTCAGGCACATTGTGGAGCTTAGCATCCCTCTATTGATCCATAAACACAAAGTCAAATGAAGTCCTGACTCAATTGAGTTGTGCTCCTTTTGGAACGAAAACAAATGCCTCACCTTGTCTTTAAACTAACATTTGTCTCTATAGAAATTGGACACCAACAGCCATCCAAACACCAAAGTCCCTGCTGGTTTTATTTTTATTTTTATTTTTTTAAGGCTCTATGTTGCTTCCTTTTTTAAAATGAAGCAAATTCTGCCAGATATTTGGAGGAGGAGGAAAAGAAGAGAGCAGCAATTCACAGTTTCTCCCATTTCTCTGTCTTGATGAAAGAAACTGAGATGAGACATCCTGATTTGACAGCTGCTATAATGATAATTAGTTAATGTGTCTTAAGTGCTTCAAAGATCTAAACTAGGGATGTCAAGCAGCCGGCCGGTGGGCCGGTTGCATCTTGAGGAGGCCACACCCACCCCAGCTCTGGCAATGTGAAAAAAGTCATGATACGTTGCGACACATCATGTGACGAGGCAAGTTTGACACCCGTGATCTAAACTATCACACTAAGAAGTCCTTACTAGTTTAGGAAAGATGTGAGAAAAACACTATTTACAAATATTTGCAATATTTTTATGAGGAAGCAGGAAAGAAGAACAACTAAAATGGGATGGCACCTTAAAAGATAATTGCTATACAGAGAATGTCCTAGTACTGAGGACAGGGAAATCAAAAATCTGACAAGACAGTTCCACACCAATTGAATGCGTCATCATGATGACAAAAATACAGCTTCACTTATCAGAGGAGGCAATGCTGGATAGGCCCATGTTCCTTATCTCATCATACAACCATCAGCTAGGGATCTTGAGGCTTTCTTTCACATCAACCGTTTCTCTCACATCAACCTAAAACTTCTAATAACTTCTATTAATATCTGTTTCCCATATCAATAAGCCATTGTGTGTTTAACCATGGTTTCTTAAACATGCCACTGTTTGTAGGGTCTGCACAATGTTCTAAATCAAACCAATTGCATCATTACTTACAATCTTAGATACTTGTGTATTTTCAAGCAATAATACAAGCAAACAGGAGAGTTTTTATATCAGAAATGTTCCAATTAAATTATACCTTTCTTAGAGAAACTCAGTTGATGGTTACATTATTGTGTCCCAGGCACAGATATGACATTTTTATTCATTTTGGCATTTTAAATTAACATGATGTTTTAGATCTGGGAGAAAAGGAAGCTAGATTTTAAATATTTAAATGGGAAGAATTAATTATAAGCCTTTATTAGTTAATCCTACTTTTTAAATTAATCTTACTGCAGGGGATCTGGAGGGACAGCTTTAAAACTTAATAATGAGTTCATTTTTTAAAAAAGCCAGACACTCTTTTTTGAGCCACATCTACTTTTTGTACCTTGCTCCATCACATTTGGAATGCAGCTCCATGTCTTTAAAAGTTGCATGCAATCTAAGCCACCCAGAAGCTGCACACACTGTTTTAAACACTATAATGCATTTTAGCTCAGGTATCCCCTTAATTTATTAAAACAATGTTTGAATGAACTATCTTGTTTTTCAGTGTATGATATTTCAATTATACATCTATATCATATTGCAACATACTAAAATTTTCTGAGATTATTAATACAAAGAAATCAAAGGAAATAAACAAACATCCAAGCAAAATGTCAAGCAGGATGGTCTACAGATGTCTGGAATTCAAGCTTTAGCAAAGCTGGATATATATTTTTTTCAGTCCTGCACTTTATAAGCTTGTTCTGCCATGCTATTTAACTTTAAATGTATATATTTACATGCAGTGCCAAGTAGGTAGAAAAGCATCTCTCTGTGGCAGCTCCTGCTCTCTGGAATGACCTACCCCCCGACCTATGTACAACTGCGGACCTGCGCCTTTTTCGCCGAGCCCTGAAAACTCATCTATTTCGTGCGGCCGGCCTGGTGTAGTCTTAATTAGGTTTTAGCATAGGTTTTTTATATGGGGTATTTTAGAGCAGGCCTTTATTTATTTAATTTGATTTTAGAATAGATATTTATTGTGATTTTTATTATCGCCTGTTCACCGCCCTGAGTCCCGTAAGGGAGATAGGGCGGTATACAAATCTAAATAAACAAACAAACAAACAAACATATAGGTACACATACTGATTTTGGATATTGGAATGATCTTTGAGCAGAAACCTCACTGTACAGTATAAGCATAAGTTGAAGTTTATAGGAAAATAAGAGTTGTTTATATTTGCTATGGATACAATGCAGTGACATGCAGTACAACCTGGTATATAGAACAGTAAACATTAGAAATTGATTAAGGCATTTTTTTCTAAAATGTAATATAACATCCATGCATGAATCTTATCATGAATTCATCTGAAGATGAATATGGAGTTGCTTGGCACCTACTTGTATCTTGTAACCAATAATTTGTTTGCACTTTGAGTCTGTAAAGTAGATATACCCTGTATTTGATGATTGGAAGTGGTCTTTGTTAAGTCCTGGGAATAATGGCGCTTGAGATGATTCATCTGCAACAAGTCTTTATTGTTTGCTCCACTCTATGAACAACGACAACCCCAGAGGCGCGCAAGCCTCTATATATACTCTCCAATCCCCGGACAATTCCCCCCAGTCACAAGGTAGTCCTTTCCCACCTTGCGCATGCGCGCAAGGCCGGTGCCGGTCAGTCTGGTCCCAGGCAGCTTTTGCAAATGCCCGGGACTCTTGCAACTTCCCACGCCTGCTTCTGCAGGCACGGGGCACAACACCCCTCCCCCCTAGAATAAACAATGCTGCGCCCGACATGGACGCCACCTTTGGTAGAAGGGTGTGAAGGAGCCGCCGTATCGTGGCAAATCATGCTGTCTAGTAGAAACTCCTTCAGTCGACCCAGGCAGCTCGTAGCGATGTAGCCTTTATTTCCGCACGCTTCTGGCATCCACCACGTCCGATGCAATGAATCTCAGCTGGGCCCTTGTCCTGACGATGCTTGGACCTCCTCCCAGCTGCTTGGTAACGCTTGTCCACCTTCGTGTGGATGGTTGCAGTCACTGGAGCGCTCCGAGTGGGCCGCCGAATCTTGGCCACTCCAATTCCAGATCTCTCAGTTGATTTCTCCAGCTCGCTGATCTCTCTGTTGAAATGTGTGCCTCCAAAGCCCTGGTCGAGGATCAGGGTCGTCTCTGTAGCCGCACGCACCCTCCAGCGATTTCGTACTGGCAGGATAACGCTGACTTTCACATCGTTCGAGGATCAGGGTCGTTTTCTGCAGCCGCACGCACCCTCCAGCAATTCCGTACTGGCCAGATAACGCTGACTTCTTCGCCGTTTCTTTCCCGGACTTCATTGGGTGAGTCTTCTAGCTTTTCTTAGTTGTAGAGACTGAATCCCACCTTCGTCGCCAGTGTTAAGTCCTGGGAATAATGGCGCTTGAGACAACTCATCTTCAACAAGTCTTTATTGTTTGCTCCACTCTACGAACAACGACAACCCCAGAGGCGCGCAAGCCTCTATATATACTCTCCAATCCCCAGACAATTCCCCCCAGTCACAAGGTAGTCCTTTCCCGCCTTGCGCATGCGCGCAAGGCCGGCGCCGGTCAGTCTGGTCCCGGGCAGCTTTTGCAAATGCCCGGGACTCTTGCAACTTCCTGCGCCTGCTTCTGCAGGCACGGGACACAACAGTCTTTAATCTTGGGAATATTGCTAATGTATCCTTTGTGTGACTGACAGGCTTTTCAGACTGTTACAAATAAACTATCTGGAGACTGAGTATTGATTTCATAACCTTGAATGAGTAGACAAATAGATTGGGATCAACTTTACTATATTCAGTTGAGAAAGAAGAATTGCAGATTAGTCCCAACTTTTCTCTCCAACAAGTTCAATATGAAGTTAGTCCTGAAAGTCATCTCTGAACTTTTTGTTTAAAATATAGACCAAATAAAATCCTTGATTATATCTAGCTGAATCTAAAAGGAGAAGAAAAAGATTACAAACCCTGCATTTCCTCCCAAGTTCCTCTAAACCCCAGCCATATATCTTCTTTTAAAAATATTGAGAGCTTCAACTGGCATATACTATTGTCATTTATGTACTTGCTACCTGTAACTTTGTCCTTTCAAAAGTGACAAGGAGGGCAGAGAGGGTGGTTTCTTGTATCTAAGAGCTGAGATAGGATTTTCCTTCTAAATAAAGTTGGAGGCAAACTCAGTTTTTACATCCCAATAAACTGATTACTGCCACAACATAAATATGATCTGTCCTCATCGCCCCTAAACACTTCTGAGTAAGATAACCACTCAACTCCTTAGCTGGGAAAAGACAATCATGTTGAAATGTAATAAGCTGTTTCTTCTTGTGATTTTAACAAAATGCAGCTTTTCAGATTTAATTTACTTCATGTAGCACATTAGTAACTAGCAACTGATAGGAAACTATTTGTATCAAGATACATACAGTGGAAACTATTGACAGAGCTAAATAAGTTACTAACAAAAGAGAAATTCACAATAAAGCTATTTTGAAAAAAAGATTGACTCTCCTGGCTTGGGGAGGTCTATTCTTGGAGTGACCATTTAATAGTAAAGAATATATTTATAATTTATATATTTATACTTTCAATTTATAAGGTCGCCCTAATTCATAACTGACTCTGGACAATATATAATTAAAAACCAATATACTATCTCAAAAAGCAAAAAAGGTGGGGGCAAAAACAAACCTAGGTTAATGGGGGGGAATATATATCACAACTAAAACAAACAATTCTTATCAAACGAGGCACCACTGAACTATTCTTCTTGTATTTGAAGGAGGAGAAGCTGACAGAGAAATTTTTGTTAGGCCCCAGATGAAAAAAGTACTCCTTAATATTTTCTGAAGGAAGGAGAGCCTGAAGGGGTTTGGATCTCAAAAGGAATAAAAACATTCTATTGAGTTTCAGATGCTGAACAAGCAGTTTGCTTTGAATTCTCTTGCAAACCTACCCTACCATTTTTCTTGCTGAAATTGGTCTCTAGGGTTTGTTACAATCTTATGGGCAACTGCATGTTATCAAACAGGGCATGCATAGATCATATTCCTCCTGAACAGGGTTACCATATATGTGACAAAGGGAGGATGTCATGTCCTCCATTCAGCAAGCAAAGTCTTAAAATCAAATAATATCTGGCTTTTGAGGATTTATTTTATTATTTTCACAACAATAGTCATTGAAACTTTCATGTATTGTGACTTTGTAAATTAGGTGCTTCATTCTTTCCCTTATCTCTTGACAGACTCAACACCCTAGATTTACATTATTTACATTACATTATTTATTTCCTGATTCTAGCAATCGATTTCAATCTAGTCCCTTCAGATCTATGATCAATGTATTCTGTAGATCCCATGATTCATCACACATTTCCAGGATGAAATTTGAAAAGCATTGTTGATTCTCTGTTATCACTAGCATATGTTCTTAAAAATAAAGATTTGTTGGAAAAATATTATGATGGAAAAAAAGTTTTTCTGATCCTGGGAAAAGTAATTTCATATAAATGTAGGTCTAAGTACATTTGTTTGCAGTTTTTCACTGTAATTTTTGTAGTGAATAATGTTCTTTGTGGATTGGATTCCTTCTTCAGCCAACTGTATGCTCCATCTCAACTATGATTTTTTTAAAGGGTTTCCAATGTGCTTCAGAATCTTCAATATTTTGCCAAATCTGAAACTGATTTGGCAACTATATTTGGACCTCTTTTTTAACCAGCTGTATTTGGAACTCTTTTTTTTTTTACTCTTTTAGTCTTTCAACAGCCAATGAAAAAAATGTTTTTTATGTCTCTAATTTTTTGAGGCAAAGACTAACTGATCATATCAAGAGATAATGATCAGATACAATATCTTGCAAGGATGACCTCCACTATTTACTAACACATATGTAGCCAATCTCATTCTTTGTTACATCATCAGGTGATATCTATGTCATGAAAGTTCTCTATCATCTTGTGATAGAGATGTTTCAAACCATCTCAATCTCAACCAATCTGAGCAGTAAATCTCTAAGTACAGGCAGTCCTTGAATTACGAATGTAATGGAGCCTGCCAATTATATTTGTAACCTAAGGATTCATTCGAGTGAATCACGTAAAGTGAATGTAAAAACTCCCTGCTTTCGCCCATGCATTTGCTAATCAAATGTGTGAGGTATCTCAGGGTGGGGAAGGCCGGGGGGAGAGCTAGTGATGGAACAGGCCACTCAAGGATTCCCCCGACCCACTGAGATACCTCATGCTCCCTACAATTGATCCCCCCCATCCTGCCACACCAGGTCTCACTTACTTGCGAAGATTTAGTCAACTATCTCCTCTCTGCCGCAGTTTGCCTGCTCCCGGCACTCCAAAAGCAGAGCGGGGAGAGCTGGACGACCTGGCCCTGCTCAGCTTACGATCTCCAATTAGGCTCAAATCATCTTTGAAAAAGCCCTTCCTGCCAAAAATGGAGCCCAGGTGTTGTGGCTCCATCCTGTTGGTCCCTCTCATCAGAGGAGGAAGGCTCTGAACATGAAGGAGGAGATGGCCAGGCCTCCCTCTCCAGGACCTTCCCCTCTGGTGCGGCCTTCGGTGCCTTCCGACGGAGAGGAGATTGGCCAGGAGCCCGGTGCTTCTGGGATTGGCCAGGAGCCAGGTGTTTCTGGGATTGGCCAGGAGCCAGGTGTATCGGACTCCGAGGATACGTCTTGGCTGGATCCACGCCAGCATCGAAGGGACAAGCGTGCGCAGCAGCTGAAACACCGTGCCAGAGATTTCAGCTGAGTCACTGGGCCACACCCCACAGGCTATATAAGCAAGGGGTGTGCCGTTTGAAACTTTTGTGAAGAACAATTTTGCTGAATCTCCTGTTGCAGCACTCCGGCAATTTATCCTGGACTTATCGTATGTTTGTATTGTGTTATCAGTAAAAGCCTTGGCAGGCAGCCATGGAGTTGCTGCCAAGTGTTCATCTGTATTTGGCTGTGCTGAGCAGTTTCTCAGCCCTCGGCTGACTGGTTGGGGGGTGTGAGTCGGACGGGGGACAGAACATCTTGTTCGTCACCAGACAGAACCATCGTTAACCCACGATGGACCAACAGCAGCAGCAGCAGATTCAAAAGCTGATGGATGCTAATCAGCTATTGCAACAGCAAGTAGGCCATTTAATGGCTCAACTCGCTTTGGCTAATGCTCCTGCTGCTCCTCCCCCTCCTCCTCCTCCTCCTCCATGTTCAAGATGCCCCGTGAACGTGCCAGAAAGATTTTCTGGGCAGACGGAGCTGTTCCCGGCCTTCATGGGACAATGCCAACTCTTTATGGCGATGAGGCCGGAGGATTTTCCGGATGATCGGGCTCGGGTGGCGTTTGTGATCAGCTACCTTTCTGGCTCTGCCGCCCGATGGGCCATGCCCCTGCTGTTGCAAAACAGTCCGTTACTCCTAGACTACCAGGGCTTTCTGCAACACCTGCGCGTCATGTACGAAGACCCCCTTCGCGTGCAGACGGCAGCAAGGCGCATTAAGGACCTCCGCCAAGGGAAGCGCGCCTTGCAGGAATATATCGCTGAGTTCCGCCTTCTCGACCAGGACTCAGCCTGGAATGATGCGGCGTTGATGGATGCCTTCCAGGACGGCCTCTCCGATGACCTGCAGGATGAGTTGGTCTGACTGGAGGTGCCCCAGACCCTTGACGCTCTGGTGCTCCAGTGCCTGCGCATCGATGCCCGCCTTCAATGGCGACGGCCTCGTCGATCCCTGCTGGAACCACTGCCAGCGGCGGCACCCCCGCGTTGCGCACCGACAGGACCCCGGACCGCCCCACGCTTTGTGGCAATGGGTGAGGAGCCCATGGAGCTCGGAGCAGCGCGACCTCATCTGACGGCCCAGGAGCGGATGCGGCGACGCCAAGGGGGATTGTGCCTCTATTGCGGTGAGGCTGGACATTTTGCCGCCTCGTGTCCCAGGAAGCAGAGTGGGGCGCTCAAGCCTGTTCCGGAGTCTCGGCGTGATCAGCCGGGAAACGGGCCAGGCCTGGCCTAGGGGAAACCCTGGGTCAGGCACATGACCATGCCCCACCGGAGTCGGCGGCTGTGGACTATGAGCCCCCTCGGCACCTGATTCTGGACACCCGGGTGTTGTTGGCCAACCGGTCGGAGGGGCTCCAGGCACATGCGCTGATTGACTCGGGGGCCATGTCAAACTTTATGGACCAGGCCTTTGTGGCCCATTTTAAGGTCCCCTTGGTTCCAGTGGACCCTCCGTTGAAGGTCGAGACTATTGATGGGCGGGAGCTCGTGGCAGGGCTCATCAAATTCGCTACCCAGCCTTTGCACCTCACCATTGGGGCCCATGAGGAGGCAATTCAGTTTTATGTGATGGCGGACCTGCATTTTCCCTTGGTCCTGGGGATGGCCTGGCTTCGGACTCACGATCCTCAGGTGGCATGGTCGAGAAACGCCATCTCATTCCTGAGCCTGCAGTGTGTCAATCACCACCGCCACACCTGTGCCGGCCAGGACATCTCCACCCCAGCCGTCTCCTTGCCTCCTGAGCTGACGTCCTTCGCCAATGTGTTCAGCGAAAAGGAGGCGGACCGATTACCCCCACATCGACCCTACGACTGCCCGGTGGATCTGCTGCCCAACGCGCCACTGCCCGCGGGCCGCCTGTACTCCATGTCGGAGCCCGAGTTGGCCGCCCTATGGGATTTCCTGGAGAAGAACCTGGCCCATGGGTTTATCCGGCCTTCGTCCTCCCCGCTCTCGACCCCGGTCCTTTTCGTGAAGAAGAAGACGGGGAACCTACGCCTGTGCTGCGATAACCGGCGCTTGAACGCCATCACAGTGCGGAATTGCTACCCCCTGCCGCTCATCCCCGAGCTGATGGAGAGGTTGCGGGAGGCCTCGATCTTCACCAAGCTCGATCTCCGAGAGGCCTACAACCTGGTGCGCGTGTGTGAGGGGGACGAGTGGAAGACAGCGTTTGGCACCCGATACGGCCACTTTGAGTACACCGTCATGCCGTTCGGGTTGACCAATGCTCCCGCGGTCTTCCAGCACCTGATGAACGACGTGTTCCGGGACATGTTGGACCGGTTCGTGGTGATCTACCTGGATGACATTTTAATCTATTCCCAGAACCAGGAGAGCCACCTCCAGCATGTCCGCCAGGTCCTGCAGCGCCTGCAGGAGAATCAACTCTATGCGAAGGTGGAGAAATGTTACTTCTTCCAGACTTCCATAGAGTTCCTCGGGCACATCATCACCCCCGAGGGCATCGCGATGGACCCGCGCAAGGTGGAGGCTTTGCGCAGTTGGGAACCCCCACGTCGGGTGAAGGACGTCCAGCGTCTGCTGGGGTTCGCCAACTACTAACGGACCTTCATCCCGGGCTTCGCCACTCTGACCTTGCCACTGACCCAACTCCTTCGGAAGAAGGTCCCGTTCCAGTGGGGGCCCCCGCAGCAGCAGGCCTTCGAGGTCCTCAAGCGGGCCTTCATCACGGAGCTGGTCCTCAGGCATCCCAATCCACACCATCCGTTCGTGGTCGAGACGGATGCGTCCAACGTGGCGATTGGAGCAGTTCTGCTACAGGCTCCGGTGGATGGTGGCACTCTTTTTCCCTGCGCTTATTACTCCCGGAAACTCAATCCTTCCGAGCACAACTACACCATCTGGGAAAAGGAGTTGCTGGCTATCAAGGCCGCGTTCGAGGCTTGGCGGCATCACCTTGAAGGGGCCCGATACCAGGTGGAGGTGTGGACGGACCATCGGAACTTAGAGCACCTCACCACGGCCAGGAAGTTGAACCAGCGGCAGATCCGGTGGTCGTCGTTTTTCGCCCGGTTCAACTTCCACGTCACCTATGTTCCGAGCGGCCTCAATCAGAGGGTGAACGCGCTATCCCGCAAGCCGGAATACTTCTGCCCAAGGACCCCCTTCCCCCTCAGACAGTGCTGCCCGCAGAGGCCTTGGCCGCGGTCCAGGAACCAGCGGACCTGCGGGCTCAGGTGCTGGAAGCGCCGTGATGACTGGTCACAGCAGCGGAGAGTGGAAGTTGGCCCAGCGTCCCCATGGACCTTGGAGGACGGCTTGCTGAAGCACCGAGGCCGACTGTACGTGCCTACAAGTCCGCTCCGAGCCCTCGTCATGAACCAGTGCCATGACAATCCCGCGGCGGGGCACTTCGGGTTCTTCAAGACCTTGAACCTGGTGACGCGGACTTTTTGGTGGCCTAGGGTACGGCATGACATGCACGTTTACGTGACGTCCTGTGTGACGTGCCGACAGGCCAAATCTGCGTCCGGCCCACCTCCTGGACTCCTCCAACCGCTGCCGACACCGGAGAGACCGTGGGGTGCCATCTCCATGGATTTCCTGACGGATCTACCACTGTCCGCCACGTTCACGACCATCCTCGTGGTGGTGGACATGCTCACGAAGATGGCCCATTTCATCCCGTGCCGCGGACTGCCATCCGCCCGCACCACGGCCCGTCTGTTCCTGCAGCACATCTTTCACCTCCATGGCCTGCCGGACAGGGTGGTGTCGGACCGCGGGGCCCAGTTCACGGCCCGCTTCTGGAAAAGCCTGATGGCCGCGCTGGAGGTGCAGGTATGCCTATCGTCGACGCACCATCCGGAGACTGACGGGGGCACGGAGAAGGTCATCGGCATCCTGGAGCAGTACCTCCGCTGTTTCGTCAACCAGCAGCAGGACAACTGGGCCGAGTACCTTCCCCTGGCGGAGTTCGCATTCAACAACTCCCAACACACCTCCACCCAGATGACCCCATTCCACGCCAATGTCAGATACCATCCACGGTTTTTCCCGTTGGCGATCCCAAATTCCCCTGTTCCTGAGACCCAGGACTTCCTCTCGGAGCTGCAGGCGGTACAGCAACTGGTGCGACGGCAGCTGATCCGGGCGAAGGAGGACTATAAACGGGTCGCCGACTGCTCCCGACGGGCAACGCCACCGCTGGAAGTCGGAGATCGGGTGTGGCTGTCCACGAAACACCTCCTCTCGGACCGGCCGGTGAGGAAATTGGACCACCACTTTATCGGTCCCTTCCCAGTCGAGGCGGTCATCAACCCGGTGGCCTACCGGTTGACTCTACCACACTCCATGCGGCTCCACCCCATGTTTCATCGGTCCCTCCTGGTCTCTGAGGCCCCTGCGAGCCATCTCCAACGCCCGACAACACCTGCCCCTCCGGTCACAGCCGACGAGTACGATGCCTCGACGTACGAGGTGGACAGTATTCGGGACTCCCGTTGGCTGAAGGGGCGCTTCCAATACCTCATCGCCTGGAAGGGGTACGGGCCCGAAGATTTCAGCTGGGTGGACGCGTCTTCCGTTCAGGCCCCTGACCTGGTACGGGCCTTTCACGACCAGTTTCCGTCCCGACCACATCCCGACCGTCAGACCCGGGGAANATTTTGCTGAATCTCCTGTTGCAGCACTCCGGCAATTTATCCTGGACTTATCGTATGTTTGTATTGTGTTATCAGTAAAAGCCTTGGCAGGCAGCCACGGAGTTGCTGCCAAGTGTTCATCTGTATTTGGCTGTGCTGAGCAGTTTCTCAGCCCTCGGCTGACTGGTTGGGGTGTGTGAGTCGGACGGGGGACAGAACACCAGGAGTGACGTTCCAGCCCCTACTGAGCTCCATTCTTGCTGGCAAAGGATTTTGCAAAGGCTTGCCGAAGCTTAGAGGGAGATTGCATCCCTCTAGGCTCCAATCGTTTTTGGAAAAAAACAGGCTCCCGGCTCCATTTTCGGCAGCAAAGACAACCGGAGCCTACAGGGACACAATCGGCAGCAAAGACAACCGGAGCCTACAGGGACACAATCTCCCTGCAGTCTTCAGCAAGGAAACGGCAAATAGAGGGAAGGCCTGAAGGACCGAAGCCATCCTTCCATTTGCAAAGCCTTTTGCAGCATATCTCATCCAGGCTTCAATTTGCAGAGAACAGAGGTCTAAAGCACATGATTTCATACTACTGATCTCATGTGATCTTGTGGTACTTTAGGCCTCTGTTCTCTGCAAATGCACTGAAGCCCTGAAGCAACAAAGCAGGCAGAGAAACTGCAACAGAGAGGAGACAACTCACTAGATCTTTGCAAGGTATGTGAATGTCCACAGGCCCATTGCCTGTTGAGACCTGGCAAGGGGGGAAGAATAGGCAGTGCCTCTGCAATCATTCGTAAGGGTGAATGGCTGCCATGGTGCTGCAACATTTGAAACTTTAGGACCGTATCGTAACTTCAAATAGTTGCTATGTTGAACTGTCATAACCTGAGGATTACCTGTAGTAGTTTCAGATCATAGCCTGAGATTTCTTTTATTGTGTTTCTGCATCACCTTTTTCTTCACTTGGTGCGTAGGCTTGGATAATAACATTCCTTGATTGAAACTTGCCTATGATTATGTGTGGGGGAGGGGCTAATAACTTTCTAGCCCAGACATGTCAAACTCGTGACGTCATCTGACGTCGCACAGCGTATCGGAGCTTTTTCACTGTTGCCGGCAATGGAGTGGGCGCGGCTCCGGTATGATGAAACCGGCCCGCGGGCCGGCAGTTTGACACCCCTGTTCTAAACTATCAATGTTTTGCTTGCTTGCTTGCTTGCTTGCTTGCTTGCTTGCTTGCTTGCTTGCTTGCTTGCTTAGTATCAAAGTCACTCCATATTCATAAGGCCACACTACATCCAGTTTTGGTCACCACGATGTAAAAAAGATGTTGAGATTCTAGAAAGAATGCAGAAGAAAGCAACAAAGATGATCAGGGAGAGGCTAAAACATATAAACAATGGTTGCTGGAATTGGGTATGTCTAGTTTAATGGAAAGAAGGATTAGGGGTGACATGATAGCAGTATTGACACAAAGAAGAAGGAGTCAAGCTATTCTCCAAAGCACCTGAGGGCAGGACAAAAAGCAATGGATGGGAACTAATCAAGGAGAGAAGCAACCTAGAACTAAGAAGAATTTTCCCAAGCTTAAAAATACAACTTCACTTTTCATTTTTTTCCTCAGCCCTCTCTATTTCTCTTAATCCTGTCTTAGCCTTGACTTTCTGCTGCTCAAGTTCCATGATCGAATGGAAACTAAGTCCCTTTAGAGCCTTCAGCTGCTGTAAGGAATTCATATTAAAGGGGGTTAATTAGAATCATTTTTCATTGCAAGAGAAAGTGACCTCTATCAACAACAGATTTGCATCTTACACTCTATCTCAGTCTATCCTCATTTAGCCTCCTAGCTTGTCTACCTGTGGGTATTCTGTGGTGGAGAGAAAAGCATAATGGGAAATAAAAGAACAGCTAGGAACAGATGAGCCTTTTCCATTCCAAAGTCAGAGCCTGGTTATGAACCCCACAGAATTCCTCCATCCTCACTAGCTATTGCACAATAATAGAAGCATAAATATGGGTTTATAAAAGACCCATAAATAAATACACAAACTCTAATAATACATTTATTTTTCTGTTTCAAGGCTAATTACTAAACGCTAAATCATCTCTGATCCTTCTTGGGTGAGCAACATATTTTAATGAATTTCTGTTTCTCTAAGATTAATAATTAAAATCAGTGGCTATTTTTTCTTAAGAAAAGAGGATGGCCATTCCTGAAGGGAATGAAAGTTAGCAGGGAGCAAATATCAGATATAAAGGAGACATTTAAAAGATTTAGCTCCTCCCCTTCCACCAATCTTGAAACCAGATCTCAAGGGCAGCCCTGCTTTTTGACAATTGCTGGGCTGGGAAACAGAATTTGGATATAGTTTAGGCTTGTTGTGGACAACTAAAAGAGAAATGAATATAAGACTAGGTATGTGTACCAATTATTTATTTAGAAGAGTTATATTGTGATCTATAACTTTGGTGGGTCCCAATGGCATTCAGTAGCAAAGAATAAATATAACCAAGAGCATTCCACAAAAACATCATATTCCAATTAGAGAATCAAAACACCTCACTGAGTCTACAGTTACACTTGCTAAAGTTCCTTCCATTTTAGCTCAATGTCTGGGTGTAGAGACAGGCCATCTTCACACTCTTTCAGAAGGCCAAGCTAAATCCATAATGAGAATTGTTGGCTTAGGATTTTTTGTGGTGCTATGGTGTATAAACCACAAATGAGGGTTTTTTATATATAAACCTCGTTTGTGGTTTATACACCATAGCATGTAGCACAGTAGAATTCTTGAGTTTTGAAAGAGTTTTGAAATTTTACAATTTATTTTAAGCTCAAAAGAAAAAGAAGGTAAAAGAACTGGCAGGAATGAAAGGTTGTTTTTCCCCCCTACCAATTCTTATTTCCAAATGACTTTTACTGGGCTGCTTTCTGTCATAATAGATACAGGGGAAGCAATTGAAAAGTATGATGGATTTCAAATGAAGTAAAGTTGGGTGAAGGACAAACTAAGTAAACTAGTTTCTTCCTCTTCTCCAGCTCCTGATGGCAGCCACATCTGCTCTATTTCAGCTAACAAAGAAAGTCAGAAGTTCATTCATATGTCTTATCTGCTCTTGAGGGTTTTACCATTACGTTGTTTGTTTTAATCCTTTCTCTACTCTAAGGGAGACATTTATAGGAACTAAAAGATCAAGAGAGTGTCATGGTTCTGATCAGTGCTTTTGTTCTAAAAAGAAAAGTGCCGGAACTCACACATGTCATACAACCCGCCTTGCCTACCCTACAAGGTTCCATCCAAAAAAGGTGCCGGAACTCCGTTCTGGCCGTTCTATGAGAAAAAAAGCCCTGGTTCTGATAGATGAAACCAATTAAAGCAGAACTCCAAGGCTTGAGTTTTCCTCTAAGAACATGTTTATTGGTTACAAAGTATCAGCACAGTCAAAAGTGAAACCAAGGCTAAAATTCCCTCCAAAAAGTTACAATATTACCAAGTTAAACTTCCCACCCCAGAAACTATGCAATCAACTATGTTTTCCAATAGAATAGTTTGGTGGGCTTTCTAACATTAGGCTCAATCCACAGTCTAACCAACAGAAATGACCTTGGTTCCCGTAGGACAGAGAATTGTTTAGACTAGCATTCCTCCCCCCATTCTTGTGGCAACCGAAAACAAGCAAGATGGCTTCAGTCAGGTTTGTTGCAGAGTTGACAGAGAGATTGAAAGCAGCACTGATAGGCTTTATTTACTCTTTAAATTATTTATTCTAATAAGGAACTCAGGGCAGCATTTCTACTTCAGAACAATGTTTGTGTCACTTTGAGCAGCAAAATGGGTGGCACATAAAATAAACAAACAAATAATTCTTGTAAGGAAGGCTCTCTCAGGGGCTGTCAAACTGACCCCTAACTGTTGATTACACAGTGGAAAATATTGCATGGAGACCAAAGGTCATATACAGAGGTAACTGAAGCTTCAGTGATCATTTCAGGAGCCTGTATTAGAAAAACATACTGAAGACAAATCTGTATATTCATATATTTATTTATTAAGAAGGGATGTGTGTGTGTGTGTGTGTGTGTGTGTGTGTTCTTTTTCTCTTTCCAATCTCTCATCTCAGGAACCTTTTTCCCAGCCTTGTTCTATAAACTATAAACTTGTTCTATAAACTAAAGCAAAGTGGCCCAGGGAGATTTGTATGATTTCTTTATTACATACTTTACATAGGAATCACCAAAGAAACCTCATCAAAGAAATCTCATCTGAACCTCCAAGACTGATTTCCAACTTTTTTATTCAACACCAGTTGCTGAAGGAGGGTTATCTGCCAATTTCACTTATAGACATATATGGAAGGATTATCAAACTTTTTATTGAAATGTTTATTGAAATTACTTTAGTTACCTCATGGGAATGTTGATTCTCTAGGACAGACATGTCAAACACAAGGCCTGGGGGCTGGATGTGGCCCGTGAAGTGGTTTCATGTGACCCGCGAAGCCATCCTGGAAACAGTGAGGGAATGGCCCCCGCTGCCTTGGCCCTGGCCCAGGCCAGCCGGGAGCTAATGTACAATTTTGTGGTGGCCATCTATGCTGAAACGCATTCAGTCTTAGCTCCACAAGGCCGTCTGGAAACAGTGAGGAACCATCCCCTGCCGTGTCGGCCCCGCCCCCTGGGTGCATGCTGGGGAGGTGTCACCCTTTGTGAGGAATGAAGAAATGCACCATTGCCTGGAAGTGGCCAGCACATGGCCCTCACCTACTTCACATATTCGGCTTGATGGGCTCCGGGGGAGGGGTTTCGGCAGGCAGCGGGGCGCTCTCCTCACAGCGCCAAGAGGCTGAGTCAGGCAGTGTGAATCCAAAAAGAAGCACAGCACCAACCAGTCCCCAGCCTGCCTGGTTTTGGCAAGCAGCCAGGCGGTGCAAATCTGATGAGAAGTGCAATGCTGCCTAGCCCCCAGCCTGCCCAGAGGCTGAGCCGGGTGGCGCAAATCCAAAAAGAAGTGCCTGTTTTTCTCCCTCCTTCATCTCAAATATTTCCCCACCACTCTGTACTTAGGAAGGAAGGAAGGAAAGAAGGAAGGAAGGAAAGAATGAGAGGGAGGGTCTGAGGGAAGTCCTGCCTTAGTCCTGCCCTGCTGCCCTTTCACCATCCCCTTGCCCCTCCTCCTGGCCTATCCTGGGGTCTCCCATCCTATTACTAAGGAAGCTTTGGATACAAAGCCGGGTCTCCTCCCATGGAGAGGAAATGGGCCTCCCTCTGACTTTGCCCTAGTACCCATCATGAGCAACTTGGCTAAGGAGAGCAAGCACAACAGCAGCAGCCTTGAGGAGGAGGTAAGTGCAGCTGGGTGCCCCTTTGGGGAAGTGGGGCTGGGCTTGGTGCCGCAGGTGCTTGAGGGCCAGGCTGGGTATTTGACCTCTGTTGTCCAGAGCTCCAGGCAGCCTGTGCATGGCCTGAGAGGAACAGTGAGGCTTCTCCAGTGGACCATTCCTTGGCACTTGCCCTGGTTCGACCCCCTTCTGCCAGAGACCCTCAGATCTGTCCCACTCCTGCCCAGGCCCCCACAGGCACCCTTGACGCGAATGATGTAGAGCTGGCCATGCCCACCCAGTAGGCCACGCCCATTCCATCCACACCCACCCACTAGGCTGCACCCACCCTGGCCACACCCACCTAGCTCCTCGAGGGCAACCGCATTGCTGATGCGGCCCTCAATGAAATTGGACACCCCTGCTCTAGGACAACTTTTAAGATGCTCAGGGAGTACTATTCTATCACTTGGCATTTATATTACAAAATTCTACAGTCTTCTATTCATCCTCCTGTTGTTCAGCAATATCAACACAAAGCCAATAGTCATTGCTTAGAGCCATGGCGTGAAATACATGTAGGTGATATCTGAATTTTTGTGGTACTTATATAGTAATTAACTAGATAAGGGCTAGAAAACTGAGACTCAGCTCATACAAAATCATGACACAATCAGTGGTAGTGGTATGTCAGTCAAGGATCATATACTGTAATTGGCAAAATCAAGGAAGCACAGACAAGGCAGATTTCAGGAAGATGTTAAAATGTTGTTAATGCTAGTCTATGGTAAATACAGAATCTTGAAAACTGTTAGCCACAGTTATAGTGAGCTAATAAAGGAGGTCTCTTTGAAATGTCTCATATTGCTCAGCAGCTGAGATGCCTTTTCTAAAATCAACATTCAACACTTTATCCTCTACTTCCCCAAATCCCTCATGCTGGCTGGTAGATTGCAGTTCAACTGTTCCAGTGAGTTTGCACTCTGATCTGTTCATAGTCTCAGGATGCTTTTTTAATCCAGCATTGTCACAAGAGACAAAGAAGTTTCAGTTATCTGAATTTCCTCTTACCAATTTAAACCGATCTGTTAAACTAGTCAAGGATAATCTAGCCACACTCTATTAATCTTTCATAAAGTACTATACGATGGGATATCTATGTGGCATGTTTGAAATTAGTCCAGAATCCTGAATTCGTTCAAAAGAGTGAGATTGAACACAATACAGATAGTCCTTGACTTATAACTGAACTCAGAATTATAATTGTAAGTCATGCCAGTCATTAAGCAGTTCACTATGTGACCGTGTCCAATTTTATGACCTTTTATGCAACAATCATTAAGTGGTTGTTAAATGAAATGGTTGTTTTTTTGTCAGAAACTGGATGTAAACATTGGTTTTTGGCAAAAAAATATAAATTGCAGTCACGTGACCACAGGATACTGCAAACAGCTGTAAATGGAAGACAGTTGCTGAGTACCCCAAAAGTGATATGATTGGGGGTGGAGAGGCCATCAGAAGTTCAAATCCAGGTCATAAACTGCCCTGTGGAGTCCTGTTGCAACTCTGAGTCATCAGTAAATAACCAATCATAAATCAAGGACTACTATACTGTTTTCACTGGTGATTTCAGACTATTGCCCAGTCTTGAGGCATCAAATTTCCATTCACTGACACCTTCCCATAGACATTATTAGTGCTTTGTCTTAACTTCATTCAGCATCTCCATCCACTTTTTGTCCCAAGTTTTTGGAGCACTAAATGGCTTCTATTATTTTTTAAAAAATATATATTTTTCCTTTCCAAAGGCAGAATTGATCTGTATTGGTCTTACAAAGCAGATTGACTCAATGAGCAAATTTAGTAAATGGTGTCCAGTGAGGATAATGTCTATAAATTGAAGGAAAGAAGGAAACTGCTTTGCTGCTTGATAGCAATTAACCTGATAGTCCATAACACGAATAAAAGTCTCTGAACTAGGCAGCTTCATCCTTTGTGCTTCAGGGTAACAACAAGCTAGCACTGTGAGGCAAGCAACTTGAGTTTAAAATGAATATGGGAGAATCATAATAAATAATTCATTCTAAGATGTTCAGAGGCTAATGGTGACTGCTTAGTGGTAAGGAAATAGCCTTCTGCACATGTTCAGCATTCCTTTCATTCACTGTCTCATATGTAATAAAATCTGTACCACATTATGTTCTGCTCCTGTATGTGCTCAAAGCCTCATTCTCATTTGCAGATGAAAATAGATTCTTGAAAACAGTCCCTAGCTCTTGCCTATATTATGATTTCCAAGACCAAATGATGCTTTTATTCAAGCAAAGTGAAAACCTTTCCCCCACTTTTTTTATAATCAGAATTAATTTCTCACACCATATGTTTTTGTTGAATGCACACCAATATTCAATAAATTGTGTAAAGGAGCTGATAGTATGCATTGAGAATCTACCATAGCCTATTGTACTGTGGGAACTCAGCCCTCCACCCCCCTAGAGAAGGAAATATTGAAAGGGCAGAAAAAATATATTTCCTCAGGATCTTGAAGAGGCAGGAAAGCATGCCCAGTTTTCTTAATAGCCCCAAGTCTGCCTCTCCCAAGTAGAAACCAGCTCTGTAGAAATGCAGATGTAAACCATCAGAAAGGCCCCAGCTAGGAGATCAAGAAGACAAAGAGACCTAAAATCTGCATACCCCACCTGAGACAGGACATGGTAGGATTAACTCACAACCATCAAGAATACCAGAAAGGCACACCCAGACTCAGGTCAGAATACGTGACACAGGAAATACAAAGCCTGAAACAGGAACAGGAACCACTTCAAACAAAAGGCTAGAGAGGGTATAAAAACCTACTACCCATGTGCTCAGCCCTTCTTTTCTCTGGTCTTTCCTACAAGAACCATCTTTCTGGCTCTTCAATAAACTGCAACCTTCTTCCCAAAGCAGTCGCCATGTTGTTTATTTATCCCCGGCTTGGATGAACCAGGATGAAGACTTTTCTTTCAACAGTACTTTTGAAGGCAAACAGTTTGGACTAACTGTAAGAGTGAATGATGAAAACCTCTAAAAGAAGTCCAGTAGATAGGGTAGGATAGAAACTAGCATGTGTTCCATATCAGATAACTATGAAGGAATTCACCTCCTAGCAGAGGGGGGGGGGAAAAGTTTCCCAACCCTAGTTTGCAAATAATTTATATTCTTACAGATAAAGCAAACCAGCAGTTCTCATTTTTCTTGGAACCAAGCATTTCAAGAAGGAACACCATTTGATTATTTTTTACAAGCTGAAGCTTTTCATATTCCCCAAGGAATGTCCCTTCAATTATTAGTTCCACAGAAAGGTCATGTTTCCAGAAACTCTTCCTGCTAAGTGTGAAGCACAGCTGTTAAACAGTGCTTTGTATTCCATGCAGACACAAGTTTGTTCAAATGTTGGTGAGAAGAGAAGTGTTTGATCTCTGTGGAGGGCCCAGCAGGCAAGAAGCATCTAATTATAAAGGTAGTTGTTGCAGGCAGTCCATGGAAAATTTGAGGGGGGGGGGAGAATGAGGAGGCAATCAAAGTTTATCAAGGTAACTCCTCCCAAGTCTTATTTTTCTTCTCAGCATGAACTTTCTGCGGAACAGCTGTTCCCATTGGGCTTGTTCTTCCTTTCAGAATATGAATCATTTACAAGATGAAATCTGTGAAATTTCTCTTTCAAGCACTGCATGGGGGAATCCCAGGATGTATAGAGTACAAGGCTAAAGGAAATTAACTTAGAAGCAATTTATCCATTTCCTTGGCTAAAAGAGCCAAAGAATTAAAATGGAGAGTTTACAGTCCAGTTAAAATGGGGCTATTAAATTATAAGGGTTCAAATTCCTATAGACTGCAATTATTTGAGCACATATTTAAATTTTACATACCAAATTCCATAGGATTTTAAAATGCTTAGTTATGATGGGAAACTAACCTTATTGATTCAGGGAATTCTTACTTTCGGTTTAATGGTAGTGTCCCATAAAGCTATCAATTTCTTTCATTCATAAAAGTTAATGGCAGCAATGCTCTTACAGTATATGAGATAATAATACCAGATATATTTGGAATCAATTAAGGTTTTTTTCTTATATTTGCATACGTGATTTTGGTTTCCTGATCACAGTAGTGTGTGACTTTTAAAACTAGAGATAGGGAAATGATGCTCTAAAACCTCCATGAGCATATCTTTTGCTTTGTTCTATTTCTTCAACTTTGGCAGTCTCTTTTCACATTCACCCTTAATGACTTATTTATGTTCATTCCATAATTCTATCAATGAAGGCTGGGCTTCAAATGATTCCTTAGATTCGCCTTGAAAGTGATAGGTATAACTTCAAGATCTGAAATAGACTGTGACTTGAAAAAGACTTGAAAAAGAAGAGGAAAAGCTCTAGGCCAATGGTTCTCAACCTGTGGGTCGGGACCCCATTTGGGGTTGATCGACCATTTCACGGGGGTCGCCAAGCAAGGCTGTCCGCCATTTTTTTTTGTCCGCCATTTTTTTGTCCGCCATTTTTCCCCCTTTTCCGGCGAGTGCCTTACCTCCCTTGGGCTGGGCCAGCTGGTGGTCGGCCTGCTCCGTCTCTGCCGCTTGCCAGCTACGCCTTGGCCGGTACAGGGGGCGGAACCACGCATGTGTGGCGCTCCTGGGCAGGGAAAGTCCTCGACTTACGACCGGTTGGGTAGTCCTCGACTTACGGTCGGTTTAGTCCTCAACTTACGACCGGTTTAGTCCTCAACTTACGACCGGTTTAGTCCTCGACTTACGACCGGTTGGGGTCGCGGCATTAAAAAGGTTGAGAACCACTGCTCTAGGCAGTCAGCAGAAGTAGCCTGCAGTACTACATTCTAACCACTGTGTCACCAATGATAGTAATCATGTTAAAGGTTTATCCACAAAGTCTGATTAATATTATTTGGTCATTGATTGCACCGTAACCAACTATTATTCTTACTATGCTTCTTCTAAGTATAAAAGGAGTATTATTTGTATTTATTTTTGATGCCTGAGTAATAAACAGTGTGACCCTATGACTATAGTGGCCAGTTCCAGTTCATCTGAATTTGTAATTTTTTACTTCATCTTTCACTATGTTGAGCTTTCTTGTGTTCATGATTCATACATTTCAGGTCCCCACTTTAGTTCTGTCTTTGCAGCTTCAGAATTTCTTTTCCTGTATGGCAACATTAGCAACTAGATAATACCCAAAGGTATTATTCTAGCCACAGCATAAACACTATTAGTATTCCAAAAGGTCCTCGGCTCTTCCTCAATTGATATTGAGTGCCATCTGACTCGAGAGGCCCATCATCCAGCATTATATCATCAATCATTTTATATTTCTATTTAGAAGACAGAGATAATGGTCTTATAGGACAAAAGGAAAAGCCACTACTACGATAAAAGCTCTGAGTTGGGGGCAAGAATGTAACATGAGTAAATGTTGAGATAACCTCCTTTGAGACAAGATAAAGAGAGAGAAGAGGAAGCAAATTCAGACTGGCAATATTCTGTTAATATAGCTTTATACTTTAATATAGCACCAGAGGGAAGGACGAGAAACAATGGTAAGAAGCTGATCAAAGAGAGAAGCAACCTGGAATTAAGAGAAACTTCCTGACAGTGAGGACAATCAACCAGTGGAACAGCTTACCCCCAAAAACCATGGGCACTCCATCACTGGAAGTTTTTAAAAAGAGACTGGACAATCACCTGTCTGAGGTGGTATAGGTCCTCTTGCTTGAGCAGGGGGCTGGACTAGAAGACCTCCAAGGTCCCTACCAGCTCTATTCTATTCTATTCTATTCTAAAAAGTAATCATGATACACCATCAAACATCCACATTTGCCTATCCCAGATTCTTGGGAAGAATTTGATAAGTAGTTAAAAATGCCAAGTCCAGTCTGAACATCTGGCTGACTGTGCAACAAACCATAATTTATTAAAGGGGCGTTGGTCTTACCTGAACGCCTTTTCTCAGTACGGAGACGGAGACTCCACCAATGGGTTTCCTTTGTCTGCCTGCTCTTGAGACCAAGTATGCAAAACTTGTCACGCCCCTTCCTGCTGGTAATCCAGTCTTAACGAGGGCGAAGCGTTTGAAGATTGATGAGGCATTGGCTCTCTGCACCCTAACACAATT
>NW_015386388.1:6268742-6269760 GCF_001527695.2 Protobothrops mucrosquamatus
GACTTCACCAATGGTAGTTTGTATTTGTCTAACCTGATCTAGCAGAGAGCCAAGCCAAAACGAGTCATCAAGAGCGGAGACCAAGTTAAGACTGGATTACCAGCAGGAAGGGGCGTGACAAGTTTTGCATACTTGGTCTCAAGAGCAGGCAGACAAAGGAAACCCATTGGTGGAGTCTCCGTCTCCTGTACTGGAGAACTTAATGTGCTCTTGCCTCTCAATGACTCTGGCATTGGTTCTCTTGTCTCATCTAAGGGCTGATATTACACCAGTATAGGTTTTTTGGTAAAAATACAAGAGTAGTTTACCACTGCCTACTTCTGTCCAGAATGAGTTGAAGCCTTTGTACAACATTGTCACTTAAGTGATCATCCAGCATTTTGCTATATCACTGCTACCCAACATAAGGTATGCTTAGTTAGAAAATTGGGATGACCTTCATACCTTGAGTGACTCTTATCTATTGGAATATACAGTATATTCATGGTATACCCCCATCACGCATGGGGGAAAAAATGGAATGGCTCAAGCAGTTTCTTTATTGTTGTTTGCCTATAGACCAGAATTTTGACAGATTAAAGCATACTCTGCATAACAATCAGATAAATGATGTGAAGATTCAGGGAGGATCCTTTCTGTGTTTCCCTTCCTGCATGCTAAAGACTCAAGACTAATTTGTCTCTTTGCTCCCTCCTTTTTATGACTCAGTGTCAGATTCCACCACACCTTCCCAACATTGTTTGTTCATCCGTCCTAGGAACAGCACCACCATGACTACCGTAAGGCAGCACAGCATGACTTCGGGAGCTATATGCATACCTACAGGTGAAACTCGAAAAATTAGAATATCATGCAAAAGTTCATTTATTTCAGTAATGCAACTTAAAAGGTGAACCTAATATATGAGATAGACTCATTACATGCAAAGCAAGATAGTTCAAGCCGTGATGTGTCATAACTGTGATGATTATGGCTTACAGCTCATGAAAACCCCAAATCCACAATCTCAGAAAATTAG
>NW_015386388.1:6270679-6277896 GCF_001527695.2 Protobothrops mucrosquamatus
TGCAAAAGGGGCCCAAACCAAGTACTGAGTACATATGCATGCTTATACTTTTCAGAGGTCCGATATTGTTCTATGTACAATCCTTGTTTTATTGATTGTATGTAATATTCTAATTTTCTGAGATTGTGGATTTGGGGTTTTCATGAGCTGTAAGCCATAATCATCACAGTTATGACACATCACGGCTTGAACTATCTTGTTTTGCATGTAATGAGTCTATCTCATATATTAGGTTCACCTTTTAAGTTGCATTACTGAAATAAATGAACTTTTGCACGATATTCTAATTTTTTGAGTTTCACCTGTATGTCTAAATTAATTTGCTATTAATGTTTCCCTGACTCAGACCTTTAAGATCCACTACAGGTTTGGAGACAGGCGCATCTCTGAGCATCTCTGGGATTTGGGATATATGTGTGCATTTCTGTGTGCATTAAGTGGCTCTAAATTAAAATCTGATTATCAAGTTTGTATAAGAATAAACACTGTTTTTCTAAATTAGTGACTGCTATGCTCATTTATAATTTCTATAATATGTATCAGAACATAAAAGATACAATAGAATCCATATTACAAAAAACACAGAAGATCTTCTCTGGAGTGATCAAGCAAGCTACTATCCTTTTATTACTAGTTTGAAACCAAGCTGCTTTTTGCTGACTACTTGGAGACTTTCTCCTATGCATGCCCCATCATGCTGTCTCTATGCAGATACTGACCTGGGTAATCCACTGATACTCCAACCACTACATATCAATAGTCAAGCAGAAAACTTAACAGCAAGCACATTATGACAGTGCATTTGAAGTAAAGAACAATTGTACATTGATGGAGTTAATGAACTGAAAATGCAAAATTACAGACTTAGAATCAAACAAGGATATAGGATTATCTTCTTATTTTGCTATTAACAGCATTCTTCAAGGCTTTGACAGTTTGCTCCACATTTCAGTTATTCAGTGACACACTCTTTCCTAGGCCTAAGGCCCAAAGAATAGGATGAACATTGGAGCACTCTCTGATCAAGATGGAGAACTTTGGATCTGCCTTCTTCAAAGTGACATAGTGCTATTCAATGAAATCTCAGACTCCTGGCTAACCACCAAGTGCTAGCAAAAGTGGATCCAGATTTCCTTGAAATTCTGGGCTAGCTTGTCCCCAAAGGCTTGGACAACTGTGATGTCCACCATCATGACTGCCAGCCACAAAAGTCCCATGAGCAGACATTTGGATCTTTTATACATCAAATACTGTATTTGTATCTGTTCTGAAAGACTAAGCCTCCCCTTCAACTCACCCTTGTCATGTTTCTCAAAGTGTTTGTGGAGGTCTCCATATTAGCTGGGTGGAAGGGAGGCAAATGACAACATGTGTCAAAACATCAGCATATAAATCATGCAATTTACAGTATGTATATACATCAAACATATTAACATTCTGATCTACTTATATTCCATAGGCTGCTGTGAAAGTCCCACTTAAATGAACCAGGTCTATGAAACAATTATTAAAAATAAAAGGATGGTGGAGTTCTTGTTGTTGTTTTGACTCAGAAATTTTTGGGTAGAGAAATTGTGCCCAAATAATTGCTTGCTCAAATACCAAAAAAAAAAAAGAGAAAAAAAAAGATACTGCTAACTGCCTGGCTGCTGAATTCATTTAGTTAAATGAGCTAAACCTGTCATTTTAAATGTTCCCTTTAGAATATTCAGGCAGCACACCAATGTGGCTAAGATGAAATAAAATGAATAATAGCAATAGCAATAGCATTTAGACTTATATGCCGCTTCATAGTGCCTTACACCCCAATCTAAGTGGTTTTACAGAGTCAGTATATTGCCCCAACAATCTGGATACTCATTTTACCAACCTCAGAAGGACAGTAGGCTGAGTCAACCTTGAGCTGGTGAGGATCAAACCCCTGGAAAACAGCAGAATTAGTCTGCAGTGCTGCATTCTAACTAACTCGCCACCACAACTAATAGATGGAAGCAACAAAACATAATGGTTTGACAATATTAAGAAAACTGTTATGTTTCTAAAAGTCTTCAGAAAAGATAAGAGTATAATGAGGAAAACCATAAAAACCATCAGTTTAGGAAAAGAAAGAAAACTTCTGCCAAAAAAGGCTAAAGTACTTAGAGCTGGAAGACTGGGAAATGGAGAAGAGGTTGGCAAGAGACAGTATGAGAGATCCGTGTAATTTATAAAATTACAAAGCTCATTAAAAGAATGGATGGAAAAAATAATTTTCTCTCTCACATAATATCAGAATTTAGATCTACAGCAAAGATGGTGGGTTATGGGCTAAGGAAAGACAAACTCAATTGTAAATAAATAGGTTTCATTGTACACCAGTTATACCTCATACAAGACAAAATAGACTTAGCTTCAATTATTGCTGTGCTGGAGACAACAGCAGCCTTTGAAGATCATTTAACTGATTCAAAATAGAAATGTGAAAATAGGAGGATACTGACCAGTCTTATATTGCATTAATTGCTCCAGCTAAATATATTACTATTTGTGTTTTTTCCTACAGCCTGCAGCAATAATTACCAGCAAAAACAGTGTTATCATGTGTACTATTTGGAGTACACTAGAAGATAATTTGGAAAGGCTGGTATTGCTTATTCCATCAAAAGAAACTGTACCTTTTAAAATTCCATTTTTATATCATCTATCAAAGATATGTTGCATCTTCAGGGCTACAATCTATATTGTCTCCCTACTAAGGTAGTTCAGAAGGCACCTGTCTTATTATACAGTATGCTCAAGCTCATAGTCCCTAAAGTCCCAAACCCAAGTGATTTCTAAGAATGAAATCTATACATCGGAATCTAAAATTTCCATCACATATCACATCATTATAATATTATTGCTTAATTTTGAATTTTGTCATTATATTTTTGGGGACAGAAAAACTGCAATAAATTGAGTTAAATTCTCTATTCATAATGTCTCTATTCCTTACTTGCAAACAGGACAAAATGCCTGACTAAAATGATAATAAAGACATTAGTGATGTCATAAAACAGCTTCTGTGTGACAAAGGAGGGGAGCAATGAACTAGGGCCTCTGAGTGTCAGCAGCTAAGGCAACACAAAGTAAGTTGAGAGAGCACAGGTAAGTGAAGGTTCTCACCACTAGAACAAGAGAACAAGAATTTCAAAACAGAAACATGCAGTGACTAAAAACTGTTTAAAATACTATGCCTATCTGGAAGCTGAACTTTCTAACCCCACCTTGTGGGGAGCTGACTCTGGTAATTCAGGTAGGAACAAATGGTACTTTGTATATTCACACAGGCACGCCTATGTTTGATTGATGTTTAATTTCTTTTCATCTAATCTGAACCATTAATTAATCATCATCAATTATTTAAACTCAAGTCTGAACAATAAAAAAAGATTTAAACATTTAGTCTGACGATCCTTGGCCCAAAACAGAGATGTTCAGACAATAGGAGGCAGAGGCTACTGAAATTAAAATTGTTTTCAAAGTTCTTGCAGGTTGCTAAAATCACATGCATCAAGTTAATACTACAAAAGATCTTTTTATTTATAACTTCAGCACATACATCTATATATATTATCTCAACTATTAAAAGACTTGCCTTTCTCTCATGGAATACATATATACAAAATTTTGCTCAGTCATAAAATTTAGTACATTATATCCTAATTAAAAAGACACACTACAGACAACATCCATCTTTAGGGAACTGTAGTTATTTGGAGAAAGAGGCAGGGATTCCCAATCATGAAGTTAAGAATGATTTGACTAAATACTCAGTACAAACCACAGGCACAGCTAGAGAATCACATTAAATTGTAATCCACAGTCCTTTGGTTAGCAGAAAAGTAGGCTGGCATAAATGTTATTGTCCTGATGTCCATGTTCTCTTATGCCTCAGCAATAAGGCAGAAAAATGTGATGTCCTTGCAATTTAATGCGAACAAGTTAAGGAAAGTGATCAATAGATTCCTCTGACTTTATTTATTCTCAGTAGTGGGGGAAAAAAAGAACCAATGGCTTTTTACATTAAAAACAATCACATATTAATTGTAAACAAAAAAGTTTTGATGAAAAAGGCCACAGTAAAAAAAAATACAATTGCTAAAAGTTGCAGTCTTGAAATAAATTTAGCAACAACTTCCTGATGAAAAAAAACACCCATATTTTGCTGCTCATCTAAGATGAGTCGGCAGTATGTTTAGGCTGCTATTTATGGGCCACTGCTAGACAAATCCCATTATCCAAGGTCTCCTTTTCCTATACTGTAAAATGACATGGGGTTGTGGCAGTTGCAAAGCCACTTACTCACTTCAGAGATTTCTAAGCAATTGTTAATGGGAGAATGTGGAAACCAGATCTCCTGAGAATCTCACAGAGGTGGAGCCAACCTTACTGAAAAGAAAGCAGATATGAAGCTGAGGGCCTTAGTTCTTCTTAGTGACTAAGAAGAACCTATTTTATTTCATATATTTTTCAAATGAAACAGCTGGTTGACAATGGACAGTTACCTGAGCACCAAGTAACTTATTTGATAGATGTTGCCTCTTATATTATGATCTCCTTTAAACAAGAAAATCTGGACTCTGTCCTTTATACATATAAGTCAATAATACTAGTACGATAATGAACCACTTTCAGGCTGATCTGGGAGTATCATGAAATGACAGCGCAGACTGCTCTGTTATTGACAGCAGGAGAGGGAAAGTATGTTTGGTTCCCTAGAGCAGGGCTTTTCAACCAGTGGTACACGTACTACTAGTGGTACGTTGGCACCTGGCAGGTGGTACGCATACGGTGGGTTGAACAGCACTATAAAAAAATGTAAAAAAGTGTAAAAGTGGATGAGGTGAAGCAGCAGCAGCGCTGTACAGGCTTGTCGGAAAGCCAGCTGGAACTGCACATTGCCTGGGTCCTACTGAGAGCCCAGGATCAAAGCGCGCAGCTCCAGCTGATTGGCGGCTTTGAGGGTGGCAGGCAGCCTCACGCAGTCTTTGGGTGGAGATTCAGCTGGAGCTGTGCGAGGCATTGTCTGCCTGGGTCCTGCTGAGAGCCCAGGATCGGCATGCACAGCTCCAGCTGATTGGGGGTGGCAGGCGGCCTCACACAGTCTTCAGACAGAGATTCAGCTGGAGTTGTGCGAGGCATTGCCTGCCTGGGTCCTGTGGAGAGCCCAGGATCAGCAGGATCAGTGCACACAGCTCCAGCTGATTGGGGGTGGCAAGCAGTGTAAAAGTGTAAAAGAGATTCAGCTGGAGCTACACGAGGCATTGCCTGGATCCTGCTGAAGGGGAGAGAAGAGAGGATATTAAAGGGGGGTGAGGACTACCTGTACTTTATCACTTTTTCTGTTGTCATCAAGTTTTTGACACCTTGCTAGGCAGCTGGTGGTACTTGAATATTGCCATATTCTAAAAGTGGTACAATCTGTGAAAAGGTTGAAAAGCCCTGCCCTAGAGCAGCAAATCTAAGGCATTCTGAGATGATCCTGTAGTGCAGATCCAAATTTACTGTTCTGAATGTTCCTGCTTATTTTTTTCCTCTGAGGAAAAATACAAATGCATGAAATAAATAATTCCAACTCTATTGCATAAACAATAAGCATCCCTACAAAGAAAGTTTGCTTTTTTACTTGTTGAGTGAAGATTTCTCAATAATATTATGGAAAGAAATCATGGAAAATTTAAGTTTTCTGCATAAAATCATTATGATTATAATTAAATAATAGGTCATTATGATACTTTCATGTTATAATTTAAGTACTTCAATACCTATGTCATTGATGAAAAAGTTTTCAAATTCAAATGGAATATGTTCCAAGGGTTCCAAGATATGCAAAATATCCCAATTTGAACTCAAAAGAAGTTTGGAAAAGTGATTTTCATTTGCACTTCAAAGTTTTTCACATATAACTTAAGGTTTTATTGCATTAAAATAAGTTTTGCAAGTAAATATTCACATGAACACCAATTGGCAGTCAAAAGGCATGATGAAAATTCTTTAATTTCACAACATATAGACAGATTTAACTATAGTTTTATTTGGGGAAACCAAGCCAAATCAAAAAATGCCAGAGAATTTCTAGAAGCCTGGCACTCTGACAAATCAGCCATCAACAGACACATAGACATCAACAACATTTATAGACTATGCAAAAGAGACAATCAACTAGTCCAAAAGAGAAAAAGACTCCAGCACCTCCCCACCAGTAATCACCACTCAGATCAACATAGATTAACTCCAAGGTCAACTTCAGACCAGCAATCAAATAAACAATTCCCCAATCAAGAAACTGCCAAAGAGCCATTAGTAAACAGCCCAACCAAAGAATCCCTAAGACCGCCCCCACCCACACAGACAGGCAAGATACCAGAATATAAACTGACAGCAAACAGCACTTCTTACTAGCACTGATGATGTTACCTAGTTAGGGTACAGTATAATGAAACGTCTGCAAGGAAACAAGCAAGCTCAGAGAGCACCAAGGACCCCTCATATTCACATCTGGATCCCAGATTAGCCACATTTCTGACTGGCATTTTTTCCCTTACAGCTGTAACAGTTTTGAGGTGCTGGGCCTGAAACAACCTGCACAAGGAGCTTTTTCTACAGGAGAATGGAGTCACTCGAATGCCTATTACAGCAGGGGGAATATGAGATTTTTCAAAATTCCCCCATGTTTGAAAGTGATTTCTTCCAAGTAAGTGATTTTTCTCTCATAGAGCCCTTGGGGGAAAGGAGGTGAAATGAGTCAAAGGCAACAGTTTATATAGGTGGGGAAATAATTTAATTTCTAACAAGAAAAGGCTCTTAAAGCATAATCCTGCTTAAAAGTTATACTTTATCTTTTATCACAAATAAAGAGAAATTAATTACTTGTGATTAGTACAAACCAATACAATTTGGAAACCATTAAACAAAATGTGATCCGAAAGCTAAGTTTTAAATAATTTTGTTGTCTTGGTGATCTGTGTCTTTTGATTTTGAATATGAATATACCCAAGACTCATATTTTAAAGACTATTTTAGATATATAATATATATGTGTATATGTGTGTGTATGTATATTATATATTTGTGTGTGTGTGTGCGTATGTATAAATGTATGTATAATATATGTGTGTGTGTGTGTGTGTGTGTGTGTGTGTGTGTGTGTGTATATATATATATATATATATATATATATATATATATATATATAT
>NW_015386388.1:6278970-6301825 GCF_001527695.2 Protobothrops mucrosquamatus
AGCTCACCATCTCAAATCCCCCTGCAACTCAGACTAACCTGAGCACAACAAAGCCCCCACCCAAACAGAACACTCCCCCATCCAATCAGAGCATAGCCAACCCCCCATCCAATCAGAGCACAGCCAAGCTCCTTAACCAATCAGAACACACCTCCACCCAATCAGAACACAGCCAAGCTCCCACCCAATCAGTTCAAACCCCACTGGCAGTTAAAAGGAAGAAACAGCTGCGATCACACATTACTCCTAGAAGCACGAAGCTGAAAACACCAGCCTGAAGATGACGAATGTGACTTCGTCGAAACGTCGCCAAGACACTTCCAATTTTATGCGGGAGAAAACCCGAATAACCAAAGACCTACATATATATGTATATGTATATGTATGTGTGTGTGTGTGTGTGTGTGTATACCATATTTTCCACCACCATTACTACCTTTTCATTGGATTGGATCAGACAAAATAAAGTGTACTTTAATTCTATTGAAGCTGTGTTGAAAAATGAAAAGTGGTATGAATCATGAAATGTATATTTTAAATAAACAAGGTTAGACAGATTTCTGAAGCATAGTCAAAGGGAAGCTGGGGGTTGTTGTTGTTGTTGTTGTTGTTAATTGCACAGTCAGCCAGATGTTCAGACTGGGTTTGATATTTTTGACTACCTATCGAATCCTTAACGAGGATCTGGGATAGGCAGATCTGATGTTTGATCGTGTTACAGATATTGTCGCAGGATGGAAGCTGTTTCCAGTAAAGCCACCTTTTGCAATTGACTGATGGTGAATTTGTCAGTGCCAATGGTGTTCAAGTGATGCTCCAGTTGTTTTGAAAGAAAAGGTGTTTACCTGTCACAAATATATAGTGATTGAAAACAAAGAAATAATGATCTGTTATTATAGATCAAGTCCAACAAGAAGAGGATATCTGAAATGAATGCACCAGTTCTGGAAAGAACAACATCAAGAATCAGAAATAACAGAACAGAGGCTAGCAGATCAACATCAATTTATAATATAAAATAAAGTATTCACAGAAGCAGAATTGGAAGAACTGCAAAGGTTTACCCAGGGCAAAGAAATCAAAACCTTGCCAGAAGCAACTCAGAATGTAGGGGCAATCCAGGGGGAGAAGAGGATTCCAGCAGAGATATAAAAGTGTTTTCATTTGGAAACGAGGCACCCTCTCCTCTGCCTCAGGAAGAACAAAGCCCTCTAACTAAAGAAGTAAAAGAACTGAAAAAAGAATAACTGAGCACCTAGAATAGCACAAAAATATCAGAATAATACTGCCTGCATTGAAGCTTATTCCAAAGAAACATCTAACCCAAGCATTAAAAGATGCAAACATCACAATAATAAGTATAAGCACCAACCCACTGTAAGAAACAAAGCAACTTACATACAGCACACCTGCAGTTATAACTGAATACCTGGGATTCAAAATCAACAAAGAAAAAAAACAAACAGTGCACCACGAAAATAGAAGATTAGACTGGAAAATAAGATCAGCAAGTTGAGATCAGACTCAAGCAAGCTAGAACAGATAAAAGAAAAGAAGCTGAAGAACAAGATCAAAGAATATGTAATCAAGAAATATCAGAAACAAGGAAGATCAAGAAAATACTAGGTAAGATCCCGGACCCAGATGGATTACCTGCAGAGCTTCTACAAATCATTACAAGATATACTAAGCTCAATACTGAAAGAACTATGTAATGAAATACTTTTGGAAGCTAAAATACCAAGTACATGGACTGAAGCTAACATTACCTTACTACCTAAAGAAAATTCTGACTTGCCGCAAATAAAAAATTACCGACCAATATTGTTATTAAATGTAGACTACAACATTTTCGCTTCAATAATAGCAGAAAGACTAAATAATTTTTACCTGAATTTATACATACAGACCAAAATGGCTTTTTACCTAAAAGACAGATAAAAAATAATTTAAGAATGATTCTAGATGTTTTAGAGTACTATGAAATTCATCCTAGATGCACAGAAAGCATTCGATAACGTAAACTGGCAATTTATGTTCCAGCAACTAGAGGAAATGGATTTTTGAGAAAATTTTACAAAGTAATTAAAACAATTTATCATAAACAAACAGCTAAAATAATTGTAAATGGAGATTTTACAGAAAACTTTGACATTAAAAAAGGCACAAGACAGGGATGTCCACTATCTCCACTATTATTTATATTAACACTGGAAGTATTGAATAGAAATATCAGGCAAGATATAGAACTTAAAGTACTGGAGATAAAAGATGAAAAATACAAACTACAAGCATTTGCAGATAACTTGGTTTTCATATTAGAAGAACCGTTTGAAACAAGCTTTAAGCTTATGGAGAAAATAGAATTTGGAGAAGTGGCAGGGTTGAAAATAAACAGATAAAAGACTAAAGTGCTAACTAAAAACTTAACAGAAAAACAAAAAAATCAACTAACAAAAAAACAAACCTTCAAATAGTCAAAAAAGTTAAATATTTGGGAATTTATTTAACAGCAAAATGTGCAACAATAAAAGAAGACAACTATGTAAGATTGTTAAAACAAATAAAATTGGATCTGGAAAAGTAGAAACACTTACAACTTTCAATGATGGGAAGAATAGCAACAGTGAAAATGAATATCTTATCAAAAATATTCTTTTTGTTTCAAATACCTATAAGACTGGGAAAAACCTTGATGAACTAAATACAACAATACTGAAATTTATCTGGCAACATGTAAAAAACAAGAAAAAAGTGAAGGAAATGATTGGTCCATTAGTGGGTGAAAGTGGCAAGAGGGTGACAAGCAATAAGGAGAAAGCAGAACTATTTAACTGGTTTTTTGCATCTGTCTTTACACAAAGGGAAAAAACAGACCAACCTATCAAAAATAGTGCCATAAAAAACAGTATAGAAACACAAGTTAAGATAGGCAAGAAAATGATAAGTGAGCACCTGTCCAGCCTAGACGAGTTCAAATCACCAGGACCAGATGGATTACACCCCAAGGTTCTCAAGGAACTGGCAGATGTGATCTCAGAACCACTGAACTATATTTTTCAAAGATCTTGGAGCACTGGGGAACTACCGGAGGACTGGAAAAGAGCTCATGTAGTTCCCATCTTCAAAAAAGGAAAAAAAATGGATCCAGGAAATTACAGACCTATCAGCCTGACCTCAATACCTGGGAAGATTCTGGAAAAGATAATCAAACAACGAATCACCGAACACCTAGAGGCAAACAAAATCACTACTAAAAGCCAACATGGGTTTGTCAAAAACAGATCATGCCAGACAAACCTTATTGCATTCTTTGACCAAGCGACAAAATTAGTGGATCAGAGGAATGCTGTGGATATAATTTACTTGGACTTCAGTAAGGCATTTGATAAAGTAGATCACAACCTACTACTCGATAAGATAGAAAAATGTGGGATAGACAGCATCACCACAAGATAGATTCGTAGCTGGCTGACCGGCCATACTCAGCATGTGGTCCTCAATGGAACTGCATCTACATGGAGGGAAGTGTGTAGTGGGGTGCCCCAGGGCTCTATTCTAGGCTCAGTGCTCTTCAACATCTTCATCAATGATTTGGATGAGGGGATAGATGGGAAACTCATCAAATTTGCAGATGACACCAAACTGGCAGGAATAGCCAACACTCCAGAAGATAGGTTTAAGATACAGGAGGACCTGGACAGACTTGAACACTGGGCGCTATCTAACAAAATGAAATTCAATGGTGAAAAAAGTAAGGTTCTACATTTAGGCAAGAAAAACCAAATGTACAGATATAGTATAGGGGGTACCTTGCTCAATAGTAGTAACTGTGAGAGGGATCTCAGAGTCCTAGTGGACAATCACTTAAATATGAGCCAGTAGTGTGCTGCAGCTGCCAAAAAAGCCAACACAGTGCTGGGCTGCATTAACAGAGGGATAGAATCAAGATCACATGAAGTATTAATACTTTACAATGCTTTGGTAAGGCCACACGTGGAATACTGCATCTAGTTTTGATCACCACGATGTAAAAAAGATGCTGAGACTCTAGAAAGAGTACAGAGAAGAGCAACAAAGATGATTAGGGGACTGGAGGCTAAAACATATAAGGAACGATTTCTGGAATTGGGTATGTCTAGTTTAATGAAGAGAAGGACGAGGGGGGACATGATAGCAGTGTTCCAATATCTCAGGGGCTGTCACAAAGAAGAGGGAGTCAATCTATTCTCCAAGGCGCCTGAAGGCAGGACAAGACGCAACGGATGGAAACTGATTAAGGAGAGAAGCAATTTAAAACTAAGGAGAAACTTCCTGACAGTTAGAACAATTAACCAGTGGAACAACCTGCCTCCAGAAGTGGTGAATGTTCCAAAATTGGAAATTTTTAAGAAGAGACTGGACAACCATTTGTCCGAAATGGTGTAGGGTTTCCTGCCTGAGCAGGGGGTGGGACTCGATGACCTCCAAGGTCCCTTCCAACTTTATTATTATTATTAAGGAAAAAAAGCTAGAATTAGACTGAAAATGTTACAAGAAGAAAAAGAAAATGGAGGACTTGGACTGCCGGATTGGATGCTATATACTACCAAGCAACTATATTAACATGGCTAAAAGAGTGGATAATGCTTAGAGCTAAAAGACTATTATACCTAGAGGGGCACGACCTACAACCTGGATGGCATGCCTTTCTGTGGTATGGGAAGAATAAAATACATAGATATTTTCAAAACCACTTTATAAGAAATGCACTTCTTCTAGAATGGGAAAAAATAAAAACGAAAATCTATATTAAAATATCTGGATGGCTTTCAACAATGGAAGCATTTGCTTACCCAAATTTAATCAATTACAAGAAAGTTGTGACCTATAAAGACATTTTAGACAATGAAGGGAAATTGAAAGACAGACAAGATTTACAAGAATAAGGTATTGAACTATCATGATGGCCATACTTGCAAATTCAAATGAGATATGAAAAAGATGCCAAAACAATGAGATTTTATAAAGAACAGACAGAATTTGACCAGGTACTGCTAAAAATAGATGAAAAACTGATTAAGAAACTCTATAAATATTTGTTAAACTTAAAGATGGAAGAGGAACAAGTAAAAGAAACAATGATAATGTGGGCAAAGAACTTTGGATATAATATAGAATTAGAAAACTGACAAAGATTATGGGAAATAAATGCTAAATTAATGAAAGCGGTGGCTTACAAAGAAAACTTACACAAAATTTTTACAGATGGCATCTAACACCGGTGAGATTAGCAAAAACGTTCAAAAATACATCAAATAAGTGTTGGAAATGTAAATAAAAACCAGGCACTTATTATCATATCTGGTGGACATGCCCTAAAGCTTAAAGATTTGGGTCAAAAATACACACATGGTTGGAAAAAAATGACTAAAAAACATAGCCAGAACTGTTTCTGTTAGGCATAATAGGCAGAAACTTCGAGAAAGATTGTATATATTCAATTTTACATGTATTAACTGCAACAAGAATTGTATTTGCCTAATATTGGAAAAATGAAAACTTACCAATGGAAGAAGAACTAATTAAAAAAATTTTAGATTGTGCAGAAATTGACAGATTGACTTTAAAGATAAAAGAGAAAGAAGACTCAGTGTACTTTAGAACATGGGACAATTTTTACCAATAGCTAGAAAAGCGAGTTAGACAGAAAGGAACATGATATGTACTATTTAACATTGAAAATACACTAGTAAGAAAAAGACTATTGAGCAATTAGCATATTGATTATGATAATATAGAAATTAACTCTTACTTATTGTTTTTTTAAATACATGAACCCAGACAATATGCTGTTTGCTAAATATTAAAAATGTTATTTTAAAAAAAACCCAATCTTAATCCTAACCAAAACCCTAACCCAACAAAAATTAATAAAATATATACAAAAAAAGAGAGAGTGACGAAGATCTTAAAGTCCAAATTCAATGGAGGAAATACCATCAAGGCAATCAACACCTGGGCAATTTCAGTGATTAGATATACAGCTGGAATAGTGGACTGGACTCAAGCAAAACTAAAAGCAATAGATAGGAAGACTAGAAAAATAATGACAATGAATCATGGTCTTCACCCATGCAGGAACATTGACAGACTCTACCTACCAAGGCAAATAGGTGGGCATGGATTGTTGCAAGTACATCAAATGGTTGAAGAAGAAAAAATGGCTTTGGAAAAATATCTGAATGAAAAAGATGCACTGAAGTTAGTATGACAGGAAGGCTTACTGACTACTGGAGAGACCAAACTGGCTTACAAGAAAGACCAAATGACAAACAGAATGGCAGGGAAAGATACATGCATGCATGCATGGATGGATGGATGGATGGATGGATGGATGGATGGATGGATGGATGGATGGATGGATGGATGGATGGATGGATGGATAGACAGACAGACAGACAGACAGACAGACAGACAGACAGACAGACAGACAGACAGATAGATAGATAGATAGATAGATAACCTTTATTGTCATTTTTACTGTGGGCACAATGGCACACATTATTAGTTGCTTGCTTCAAAGTGTATACATACACAACACACATTTAAACATACTATATACAACATGTGTATAGACCACAAAAGAAAAAACTGGGAGCTGCAACAGGAGGCTGGATTGAAGAGTGGAGCCTAAGGCAAGACATGCACCGACCCTGCCCCCATCCAGCTCTTGTATGGATGGCTCTGCCCTCCTGGCTTCTCCTCCTCTCGGAAAAGACTGCTCTCCCCCTGCCCCGCACTCTCCCTCTCTGGGACTTTCTTCTTTCCTCCTTTTGGCATGAAGGTTCCAAGGGAGTGGAGGAGGAGGCCAACAGGGAAAAGGAGCTGCTGCGGCAAATCTTCCAAGGCGGCAGCAGACGGCCGCTTGGGCTCGCCTATCTCTGCCTGCTGTGGGAGGCTGGAGTTGAGGCTTCTGGCTCGCTCTGGGAAGGGTGCTCGAAAAAAAGAGGATGAGAAGCGGAAAGTGGAAGGAAGGACATCTTCCAGCTCTCTGGGGTTCTTTCGCTGGGAGGGCGAGGAAGCAGAGGGGAAAGACAGCTCTGGAGAGAGCTAATGCAGCATGCATCTCTTTGCAAACGAATGCGAAAGGTTTTGGGGTTTTGCTCGCCCGCCCAGGTGGAGACCCTGCGCCACCCCTTCTGCGGCCGGGGAAAGAGGGCTGGCTCTGAGCCTGTCCTGGACCCCCCACCCCTCCCCCAACAGCCCAGGCACTGTGGCTGTGCAGCAGGAGGGAACTCTCCAGACCTTTGGTTGTCCTGGCTTGCCGGCGAGGCTTGCAAACTCGGCTCCCGCTGGGGAAGCAGCACCTTTTGGGACAGGGGCTCTGAGCAATTGCACGCTTCGGGGAAGGAGCATGGAGGCCTGCAAGCAGGCAGGCAGGCAAGCAGGCGCTGGGCAGCACAAACTGAGCGGCGGCAGGAGGGAGGCGGGGCCTTGGCTTGTTGCTTATCAAGACCGTGCTCAGTTAGTGCTGCCCAGCGTCTCTTGTTCCATCACCGCTCAGGCTTCTTTTTCATCGTTGGAAGCATGCCTCATTAGCTGGCACCAGAGGGGGTGGCCCCACGGCAACACCGACAGTCCGGGCCACGCGCCACCAGCGTCTCAGGTCCCGAGCCGTGAGCCGCAGGAAATATCCAGGCCCGAGTTGTCCGCTGTAAGGACACCCTGCCCACAGCAGCACCGCCAAACCACCTTCTATGCTGCTGGTGTCCCCAGGCTGGAGCAATGAAAGCCAGTCCGGCTGGTTGTCGGGGTGCAGAACTGGCCCGCGGATGGCAGGCCTTGCTCACTGGCAATGCTGGAGCCTCCCATGCCGACCAGTAGGTCTTCCGTGTCACTCCACTTGGACTGCCGGCTTCTACCTGCGGGGCTGCCTCCCTCCAGAGCTGTCTTCCCCCCCTCCCATCTATGTCGAGCCCATGGGACTTGACAGGCAGATGGCATCCCACAAACCAAAGAAGTTCAACCAATCAATTCAAACTTTGCGAGTTTTTTTTCATGAGAAGTTTGAATTGATTGGTTCAACTTTTTTAGTCCCACTTTTTTTGGGGGGGACTGCACATGGCTGGGAGCTGCAGGAGATGGCTGAAAGAGCCACATGCAGCTCTGGATCCATGGGTTGCCGACCCATGGTATAGACCTACAACCTTACATATATGTAACATAGAAGTATTAATCACTGTCCATCTAGAATACATAGTGGAAGGAGGAAACTTTAGAGTTCACAAGGTTAATACAAAACTGTGACTGAATCTGGATGTTCTGCTTCAGATACTACGTAGCCTCCTCCCAGAAGGTAACAAGAAAAACAGGTCATGAAGAGGATATGTAGTGTCCCAGACAATCTTGCGGACCCTGCTCAAGCAACGTTTATATGCTATGTTGTGGATGGAAGGGAGGGAACTGCCAATAATCTTTTCAGCCATCCTCACCACTCTCTGTATCGCCTTTTTGTCTGAAGCAGTGATGCTTCCAAACCAGACTGTGATGCTGTATGACAGGATGCTCTTGAACCTCCCTCTGTAGAAAGTGGTAAGGACAGGGGAAGGAAGATGTGCTTTTCTCATATGATACAGAAAATGCAGGCCCTGCTGTGCCCGCTTCACCAGTGTCTCACTGTTGAGCAACCAAGCCAGCCTACTTGTTAACTGCACACCCAGAAATTTGATGCTAGTAACCACCTCCACAAGTGAGTCATTAATGCACAGAGAAGTGTGGCTGTGCCTGCCTTTTTTGAAATGATCCCTTTGGTTTTTCCAATGTTTAAAACTAGGCTGTTTTCCTTACACCAGTTCACCAAACCCTCAACCTCCTTGCGGTAAGCACCCTCATTGTCACCTTAAATAACATACTGTTGTATCATCCACAAACCTCACAATATGACTGGTGGCAAACCTAATACAACAGTCATGGGTCAGCAGGGTGAACAGCAGCAGACTTAGGAAACAACCCTGAGGAGAACCTGTGCTCAAGAAAATGGTGTTAGAAATATTTGTTCCAGCTTGCACATACTGGGGCCTGTTAATAAAAAATCAAGAATCCAGTTGCACAATGGAGTGTTTAAGCTTAAAAGGCCCAGTTTGCCTACTAGATGCTGGGAAATGATTGTGTTAAATGCTGAACTGAAGTCGACAAACAACAAAGGCACACGAGTATTTATTTCCTTTAAATGATCCAAGCTGAGTTGAAAAGCAGATAATAACAAGACCTGGCAATGGTTAAGAGCAGGAAAGTTTAAGAAAGAGACTGAGGGACTAATTTTGGCTGCACAAGACCAAGTCTCAAGGACAAATGCGTACAAAGCCAGAAATAAGAAGACGGGAATAGTAAGTAAGTGCCACCTATGCAAAGAAGCTGAAGAAATAGTGGATCACCTGGTAAGCTATTCAAGAAGATCACCCAGACTGACTACAAGCAGTGGCATGACAAAATAGCAACAATGGTGCATTGGAAGATCTGCAAGAAATATCATTTGCAAGAACTGGTGGGACTAGAGAAAGTCATAGGAAATGAAGAAGTTAAATTGCTCTGGAACTTTAGAATTCAAACAGACAGTCACCCGCCGCATAATACCCCAGACTTAACAATTGTCGATAAGAAAGACAAAAAAGTCTAGATAGTGGATGTGGCAGTGCCTGGAGACAGCAGAATAGAAGAGAAAGAATTGGAGAATATAACAAAATACAAAGACATAGAAATAGAATGACTGTGGCAAAGACAAGCAAGGGTAGTACCAATTGTAACAGGCACCTTGGATGCAATCCCAAAACAACTGGAGCACCACTTGAACACCATTGGCATTGACAAATTCGTCATCAGTCAATTGTAAAAGGCATCTTTACTGGGAACAGCTTCCATCCTGTGACAATATCTCTAACACCATCAAACATCCAAATCTGCCTATCCCAAGTCCTTGGTAAGGACTCAATAAGTAGATAAAAATGCCAAGCCCAGTCTGAATATCTGGCTGACTATGCGATGATTAGTAGTAGTAGTAGTAGTAGTAGTAGTAGTAGTAGTAGTAGTAGTAGTAGTAACAACAACAACAACAACAACAACAACAACAATAATAATAATAATAATAATAATGTAAGGACTCAATAGGTAGACAGAAATGTCAAATCCAGTCTAAACATCTGGCTGACTGTGCAATGATCAATAATAATAATGATTTGACAAAGTTTTTGAAAATGAGCATGTCAAGATCCTGTGGGATTTTCTGATCCAAACAGACAGACATCTAGCTCACAACATACCTGACATCACTTTTGTGGAAAAGAAAAAATCTGGTTCATTGATATTGCAATAACAAATATTGTACAAATTGAAAAGAAACAGACCTAGAAAAAAATAACAAAATATTGTGATTTGTAAATTGAAGTTGAGCGATTGTGGAGGAAGAAATCAATGGTTGTACCAATAAAATAGTAATAGGAGCCCTTGGAGCAATACCCAAAGGCTACCTAGATACATGGAAATTTTGAACTTATAAGACCTGAATATCCTGATTTTGCAAAAAAACCACCTTACTCAGAACTGCTCATATATTCAGACGGTACCTTAATAGCTCTTAGGTCCTTGGTTAGGACTTGAATTGTTAAATTTTTACCAGTCCCAGATTGTAAATTGAATTGAAGATTAAATCTTAAATAATAATATAGCAAACAGTTCCCCCCAGATATGTTTCTCTATCTATTGACTGAGAGATTGAATAATATCTGGACAGGAATAAAGCTAATTGAAAAGCAATAAAGGAAGGGATAATAAGTTTTCAAAAATCAGGATCATGTTACAGTAAAATATAAATGTATTTATAACCACTGTTAAAAACATTGGAAGTATTATTCTTTTTTTCCCCTTTTCTATTTCTTTTTCATTTCTTGTTCACTTTTCATTACTTTTCTCATTTGTCTTATCTTTAACTTAAAATTTTGTACTGTTCTTATTCTGTGTAAAAAAAACTGCTTTAGTAAAAATTCTACATCTATCTATCTATCTATCTATCTATCTATCTATCTATCTATCTATCTATCTATCTATCTATCTATCTATCTACCAGTAACAAGTTAAAATTGGCATTGTTCGAGAACCAGCCTTCTCCCCACTGTGTACATTTTACAAGCCATCATCTTCTATCTTTTTTTAACTTCTATTATCTACCCCACCCTAATGTGTTTGGACAATCGCCCTTGTACCACCATGGATGTATCGATTTTGCTTTTATTTTCACATCTTAAGCTTTTTCTAGTAGCATGAATCATTTGGTGGGTTGCAAACAGACGCTATAAACTGCCTAGAGTCTGTCTGGATTGAGGTGGAAAATAAATTGCATAAATAAATATAAACCATTGAGGGTTAAATATTTTATATACAGTATTATGACAATAATAAATTCTTTTAATGTATCTGTAATATATTTAAATACAATGTAATATTAATATCAAAAACCTTTATCATGTAACTTAGATCAACAAGGAAGGTAAACCAACTGACGTCCACAATAAGAAGAAAATCATTACACTTGGAGTCACTTCTACCATTCACATGCAACCAGTCCCTAATACCCTGCTTCTGGCAAGCGCTATTGTTCCACCTGAAGAACATATTTTGAATTCCACATCCTTATTCCATCAGCACACTGAGGGGAATTTGGAACTTAAAAGGTGAGTCTTTCAATATTATCACAATCATGTCCAGATGATAACATTCCATATTGAAGTCATTCTAAGATAGTAACTTCTGAACTATCATCTTATCATCTAGCCTGCTAAGGACCTCCTTGCCCCTAATGTTCTTCCCCAAACTCTATCTTTCATAACCACATTGCTCAGTGCATGCGGTTCTTTCCTTTTACACAAAAACAACAACAAAGGTGATTTTGTTCTAGTCATGAGCCAGTACAAAATACCTATTTTTAATATACAATATGACTGAAAGGAATACACCAGTGCTTAATCCGAATTAATAATTCCTGAATCTATATTCAGAATTGGGTTAAATACCTACCATTGGATTGATATAATATTGTTACAGGGTTATAATGTGTTAACATAATACAAATTTGAATTGGATGGAATGATAATAGAGCAATTTCTCTTTATAGAAATTCAATTTTATGAATTGTAAATCTTGTAAAATCTTGTTTCATGCCTTAGATTGCTCTAACTGAAGAAAATTAACTTTTTCTCTATTCTTCTGTAATTACAGTATTTTTGCCTTTATGACCAAATAATAGGAGAGTGCAGAATTAATTAATTAATTAATTAATTAATTAATTAATTCTGAACTCTAATCCAAACTCCCTTTAGCAACTGCAGACTTTTGAAATAAGGAGATCCAAAGTAAAAAATTTATTAGGAACTCAAATACAATTTTCATAAAACAGTTTCCTAAAATTTTGCACATACCTTTTTCAAAATACTGTATACCCTGTTAAAACTATACATTGAATGGAGTAAGAAGATAACCTTGTTATAGATAAATAGGATCTGCAGCTTAGGCAAAAGGGGCAGAATCATTTTTAACGTCTACAGCAAGATAACATTCTGAAGCTATATCTCCCTCATATACTGAATTATAAAGAGAAGGAAGAGATACAGAAACAATGAGAGTTGCAATTGATGTTAGCTTCACTAACTAATGTTATACTAGAACAGCTAATCAACTATTAGGCTAAAAACACATTTATTGGGACTGAATATAATAATGGAATCTTGAAAGTTTAGGGTCTGGAGTACTTGGTACTTTGTGGGCTTGGTGACTTTTTTGCAAACCTTTCATTACCAAACTAGGTAATATCATCAGTGCTTAACTCTGAACTATTAAAATATTCTCTTATATCGGTGTTCTGTATTTCTTTCTCCTTCTTGTTTCAGTGAATTAGATAGCACCTGCCTGAGCTACTTCTGAATATTGTCTTGTTGAGGATTTAAAAATGTTTCGACAAATTTTGTCTAAGCAACAGATTCTGTATCTCTCCATTAGTTTACTCGCTAAAATACTGAAGCACAAGATATTGATCTATATCAACACCCATCTATTAAAATATGAAGATGAATCAGCTGACCATAATTAATAAGGGAATCTGAAATGCTTTCCTACATGTGAACCTTTTAAATACTATCTTGAGTGCATGAATGTTATTCAATGTTTCAAAACCATTTTGTATCACATAGGTTATTCCCTTTGTCCTTGGTCAAGATCTCAGTTCACAGCTTGGAAAAGAAGCAGCTGAGACTTAAACTAGTCACAGGCCGCACGTACTACCTTCAGCTGTACCCTCCACCACATCAGCAACTAGACCTTTTCAGCGGCTGGATCAAGCTTGTGCAAATACTACGACCATCTTCAGAAATAAATTCCAAACAGCAGAAGTTGGAGAACAAAAAATTGAAGAATCCTGGTGCACCTCCAGTTCCACCTCTGAAACCTAAAGTGAGATCCCCTTCAGTGATATTAATTCTGAAGTCCTGGGAATTATCAGGGAGCACAACAAAGAGAAAAGAATCTTTCATTTCCCTTACTGGAAATGAATGGACCCCTTACTTACAGATATATATTTAATTTCCAGAAAATGGATCTTTGTTTCGAAGCACATAACTTTCTGGTACGATTGGAATCAGTTAATTGCTCCAGGAATGTACCTGATTTGAGCAAAGATCTCAAGGCCAGCCAAATTTGCATTTCCACACAAGTCAACTGGTCTTCATCTTTTTCTCTCCCATCAAAAACTGTAACAAAATTTGAGGCAAGGCACTCACTTAATATGCAGAGTTACTTCTCATACTGCACGATACTGTTTGCAAAAGAATTAAGTAGCAGAACAGATATAATGTACTCTAAAGTTGCAAAAGAACAATAATGGAAGAAGGCTATCTCCCTTTTGTCCTGCTTATGAATTTTCTGACTGCATCATATCATTGTTTTCCACAAAACGCTGAACTAGATAGATCTTTGACTTAATCCAGCAGGATCAGTGGTGGAATTCAGATATATGAACAACCAATTCTCTGTGTGGATGCCACTTCCAGAACTCCATTCTGGGCCTGGGCAACAAAAAATTAGCTACCAGTGCGAACTGACTGAATCCCACCATTGGGCAGGATGCTTCCTATGTTCTTAAGCGACAGTGGTATTGTAGGCGAGAGATATACTTCTTTTATATATTGCTAGGAACAGGGGCGAGGCTGGACTAAGTTCTCTGTCTAAGGCAAAGAACAATGCAGGTAGTCCCTGGTTAGTAATTGGCTTGTTTAACAGTCATTCACAGTTACAATAGTGATAAAAATGTAACTTTATGAGCAACACTCAGATTTATGATCATTACAGATCTGTAAAGAAAACGGAATCACAATTGTGGTTTCTCTCACTGACCATTTCACTTAATCAGTGTCGGTCCTGATTGTGGTCACTAAATGAAGGTTATCTGTAACCTTCTTGTGGCAATAAGCTTTTTTTGTTTTTTCAGGAATCACCATATTGATTAGCCAGTGATAGCATAGTGTCACCCAAGTCAAATTTTATGGTCTTCATTTAAAGGGATGCAGTATTATGGCATTTATTTTTCTCCCTAAACCCACTCAACTTAGAAATAAGCAACTCAAAATGGGGAGTAAACATTTTAGGAGATAAAATAGATGCCTTCAATTCCTGCAAGGCTCAATACATTAATTGCACACTTTAACCTTCCTCAACTCCCAAAAACCAGCAGAAAGGGTGTTGACCTTACTTGAAAAGTACTGTGAGACTTCTGGGATCTGCAAAGACATAAAGTGACACAATACTATCTCATACAACAGCTGAAGTAGAGGCAAAGGAGATTTTAAATCCGTTTCCTCTGTGCTTGTATATACATATAGGAGTTGGCAGCTGAAATACATAAAGAGTCTTAACAGAAACTGCAATTTGTCCTGCTGGAGAATGAATTAAACCTTTGCCTTAATCTCAGGTTAAAGTCATAGGCTGGGATGTTACAGATTAAATCTCAAATTGAGATACAACACAGAAAAATAGAGTTGGAAGGGATCGCAGAGATCTCTAGTCCAACCCTCTGCTTGAGCAGGAGATCCTATATCATTTCAGACAAATGGTTGTCCAGTCTCTTTTTGAAAGCCTTCTGTGATGGAATACCCACAACTTCTTTGGGCAAGCTATGTCATTGGTTATTTACTCTCCCCATTAGGAAGTTTCTCCTTACTTATAAGTAGTAGTTTCCAACCATTGTTTTTTGTCTTGCCTTTTGGTGCTGTGGAAAATAGTTTGGCCCCCTTGTCTTTGTAGGAGCCCTCAAACATTGGAATAGTCTTATCATGTTTTCCCCCCCAGTTATTTTTTTCATTAGACTAGACATATCCAATTCCTGTAAACATTCTTCATACCTTTTAGCCTCCATCCCCCTAATCATTTTTGTTGCTCTTCTCTGCACTTTATCCAGAGTCTCAACATCATTTTTGTATTGCGGTGACTAGAACTGGATGCAGTATTCCAAGTGTGGTCTTATTAAAACTTTGAAAAGCAGTATTAGAACCTCATGTGATCTTGATTCTATGACTTTATTAATGTAGCCTAGGATTATGTGGGCTTTTTTGGCTGCTGCTGCACATTGTTGGCTCATATTTAAGTAATTATCCCCTAGGACTCCAACAGCCCTGTCACAGTTACTGGCATTAGACTGGCATTCACCTAGTCAATATACTGGTATTCACTTAATCCAGGGGTGTCAAACTCACAACATCACGTGACGTATCGTGACTTTTTTTCCATTGTCGGCAATGGAGTGGACGCGGTTTCAGCATGACACATCCGGCCCATGGTCTGGCAGTTTGACACCCCTGCCTTAGTCTATACCTATGCAGTTGGTTTTTCTTACTTAAGTGTAGAACCTTACTTTTATCTACACTGAATTTTATTTTGTTAGATAGGGCCCAGTGTTCAAGTCTGTCAAGATCTTTTTGGATTTTGAACATGTCTTCTGGGGTGTTGCTATTCCTGCTAGCTTAGTGTTGTCTGTAAATTTGATGAGTTCCCCTTCAATTCCCTCATCTAAATAATTTATGAAGATATTGAAGAATATCAATATCTTAGTTTAGTTTAGTTTAGATTATTTATTTTGAAAATTCATATTGCCGCCTACTGACACATGGCAACTCAAGGCAGCTTACACAAATATAAAATCATCCTATAAAAGGAATAAAAAATAACAAGAAGAAAAATAATAAAATAATAAAATAATTACCCCACCCCAGCGACAACACACATTCAAACTAGCCATTTAATGGGCTCCATCTCACTCTGGGTTCCCCAGGCTCACTGGCAGAACCAGATCTTCAGTGCCTTCCGAAAGACTGCTAGAGTGGGGGGCAGTCTAATCTCTGAGAGGATGATGTTCCAGAGAGAGGGAACCACCACAGAGAAGGCCCTTCTTCTGGGTCCCACCAGATGCATCTCCTTAGGGGATGGGACCCACAATATTTCTTGCCTCCCCACTCTAGTAGGTCAGGTAGATGTGACCGGCAAGAGACAGTCCCTCAGATAACCTGGTCCCAAGCCATGAAGGATTTTAAAGGTGACAACCAGCACCTTGAATTGCACATGAAAGTAAATCAGTAACCAATGCAACTCCTGCAGGAGAGGTGACACATGTGCACACCAAGGTCTGCCCAAAATCATGTGGGTTGCTGCATTTTGCATCAACTGGAGCTTCCAGATGCTCTTCAGGGGCAGCCCCATGTAAAGCACATTGCAATAGTCAATACGGGAGGTTACTAAGGCATGAGTGATGATGAGTAGGGATTGTTGGTCCAGGAAAGGGCGTAAGTGATGCACAATCCACTGTTGCACAAAGGCTGTCCTGGCCAGGACTGCCACCTGCTCTTCGAGCAGGAGCCGCAAGTCCAGAACTACCCCCAGATTACTCACAGAGTATATTTGAGGCAGTGCCACCCCATCCAAGACCAAAGGTGGCAATTCTCCATGGGCCAAAGAACCCCAAACCCAGAGCCACTTGATCTTGCCAGGGTTCCGTTTCAACCCATTTCTCCCCATCCAGCCCCTAACAGGCTTCAGGAACTGTGAGAGGGAGGTAATGGCATCACTTAACTCACCACAGCTGAGTATCATCAGTATATTGATGATATCTCAGTCCATGGTGACAGATTATCTCACCCAATGGCTTCATGTAAATGTTAAATAGGAGAGGAAAGAGTACTGAGCCCTGCAGGAGCCGCAAAGCATTGGGCAAGGGCTGAATCTCTCACCTCCTTTAACACCAACTGAGAACAGCCTCAGAGGAAGGAAGTGAACCAGGATAGCACAAGACCCCTCACTCCCAACCCCCAAAGCCACTCCAGAAGGATACCATGATTGATGGTATCAAAACCCATTGAGAGGTCAAGTAGAGCAAGGATGGATGCACTACCCCATTCCACTCCCACCAGACATCATCAAAAGCACAACCAATGCCATTTGTGGCCCATATCAAGGCTTGAATCCTGAATGGTAGACATCTAGATAATCTGTTCCATTCAGAAACCTACGGAGCTGCCGTACAACCACCTTCTCAACCACCTTCCCCAAAAGGAAAGATAGGTCAGAAATTATCCAATAGGATGGAATCCAGTGATAGCTTCTTGAGAAGAGGGAGGACCACAGTCTACTTAAAGTGTTGAGGCACTACCCCCTCCTGTAGAGAAGCATTAATCACTGTCAGAGTCGACCTGCCTGTCACCTCCCAGGAAGCTTTCACTAGCCAGGAGGGACATGGATCTAAAACACAGGTGCTTGTGCGCACACTCCCAAGGATCCTGTCCACTTTCTCAGGAGCAACACTTTAACCTTCCTCAACTCCCCCAAACCAGCAGAAATGGTGTTGACCCTAGTTGAAAAATACTGTGAGATTTCTGGAGGCATAATGACATAACATGACACAATAGTATCTCATTCAACACCTGAAGCAGAGACAAAGGACATTTTAAATCCATTCCCTTTATGCTTGTATATAGTATTCAACAGTTGGCAGCTGAAATACATAAAGTGTCAGTATACTGGGATGTTAAGTCTCAAACTTACAAATTGTCTACTCCAGTTTATTATAGCAAATGGAAATTAAAATTCAATCTCCAAATATTCCTTTCCTCAGGGCCCACCTCCTCAGAGAGAAACTCAATATGCACCTGAAAAAAAGACAAAGAAAAAGAATAAAAAGAATCCCACTGCTCGAGCAAAGGAAACAAAAAAAGAAAATGATCCAACTGCTTTATTTTCTAAGAGCTCCCCTACTCCTGCAATCAAACCAACACATCTCAAAATAGAGAATGTTCATGAAGCCTTCTGTCATACAACCCCAGAGGAGCAGAACATCGCAAAAAAGTTAAAAGGGGAGAAAATAAAGAATCCTGGTCCTGCTGATGAAAAGGATAACTTGCATATTAACAGGTATGTGAAAATTAAACAGAGGTAGTGGGTTATATTATTATATTATTCTATCTCCCTCCTCAGAGCCTTTCAGCTTTACCCATTCTATGGGGCTATGGGGCCACAATAGAATTAGGACTTAAAATTGCAGGTGCGCTAGTCTCCTCCTTAAATGGGGAAGGCTCTCCTCTTCGAAATATAGCTGTGGTGCTCCAGAGCAGACAGGTAGACAGGCAGACAGACAGAGAGACACATACTGTGAAACAGTGGCCTCTGAATGCATATCAAGGAAACCCCGGAGATAGTCTATAGGCAACTCCACTATGTATCGACTACAGGCAGTCCTCGACTTACAACCACAACTGAACCCAAACTTTCTGTTGTTAAATGAGATATTTGTTCAGTGAATCTTGCCCCATTTTACGATGTTTCTTGTCACAGTTGTTAAGTGAATCACTGCAGTTGATAAGTTAGAAACCCGGTTGTTAAGTGAATCTGGCTGCCCCATTAACTTTGCTCATGAGAAGGTCATAAAAGAAGATCACATGATCTGGGAACACTGCAGCCATCATAAATATGAGTCCGTTGCCAAGCATCTGAACTTTGATCACATGATCATGGGGATGCTACAAAGGTCATAACTGTGAAAAACAGTTATAAGTCACATTTTTCAATGCCATTGTAAATTTGAACAGTCACTAAATGAACTGTATGAACTGTATGAACTGTTCATCTGTATGTAAATAGTCTATTTTTGAATTTGTAACTAAAGTAAATAGTTTCATATTTGGCATTGAGAATGTAATTGTGATGTGCTTTTTAACATTTTCGCCATATACTAAATAAAACTTAAATGCAAACCTTGAACACATTTTCACCAAATTCAAATGAAATTCAAATATAGTGATGTCTCTTAGGGATTGTGCAACACTGACTCCAAACTTTGTGAGTCAGAAAAGTAGATATATGGCATTTCATATGTGATAAAATTATACATTAGTCTTAATTTAAAAATGTGTGTGATCAGATCTCCTTATAATATTTACACAAACTTATTCATATAATATTTTGAGACTGATCACTAAACTCCATTTATTGGCTGCTGATAATAGGATGCTAAGTTCCATTTGTGCATGGTTCCTGACTCTAACAAATGTTCTTCTAAAGGGGAAGGTAAGATTTTTGCTATGGCTGCAATATTGACAATTCCACAGGCAATCTTAATATTCCCAGCCTACTGAAGGAGAATGAAATCTCTTTTTTAATGTATACTTTTTATTAAAACTTTTAATAGGGAAGAAAAAAGAAAAAGAAATAAAGTAAAAAAAAGTGCAAGGAAAAAAGTTAAAGAAAAATAGGAAAAAAATTAAAAAGTTAAATAAGTGAATTCCTGTATCCTTCACAGCAGTACTAAGTATAAATATATTTTAATCTGTCTCTAAAGTTACATCATATTACTAATCAAACCTGTCTAACCATCAAAATTGTAAGTCACAAGTTCATTTTTTTCCCATTTTTATGCAGAAGGTTCATAAGAGACTTCCAGTCTTTTCTCTAATCAAACAAGCTAATTTATCTATTTCAGAAAATCTGTCTGCCTCACAACCATTCTTCCATAGAGGGAGATCTTTCCATCTCCATGCATACAAGTAATCTTGCTATTGTGATCAGATTTTGAAATAATCTTCCATGGCTGTTTATCCATTAATCCTAAAAAAAAATAATTCTTCAATTGAATATTGATATTTGAATCTTCTGTATCAAAGTAAGCATTTGGATCCAAACCTTTTTTTAGCTTTTTTTATATATCCATCAAGCATGATAAATGTCCTGTCATGTTTTCACATTTCCAAGTGCCTTCTAGATAATTTCTACAGCATAATATAACAATCATACATCATTTTATAAAACCAAATTTTTATCTCAGTTTATCATACATTTTTTATCCTTTTCTTCCTTTATTTCAAATTTCAACCAAGGTTTGTACATTTTAGCAATCACATGATCATTATGAGTTCATAGCTGTATTTCAAATTCTGATTTATTTTGCTCCATACTGTAAGTCTTTGTATCTATTTTTAATCTTTCAAATAACTGTAAATGGAAGAAACATTGACAACTATATTATTCTGCTATTAATTGTTCTCTTGATTTGATTTTAAATTTCCTTTGGTAATTTTCCAAAAGATCCTGTTACCACAAACATTTATCTTTATCTGTTGTTCTCTTCTGTAATACACTTCTTGAGCTGAGATTCATAAAGGTGTTTTTGGTCACGAACTGGGCTTATATTTATTACACATTCTAAATAATAAAATGACTTTTAAAGTCCATATTAACTTTATCATACCATAAATATCCATGTGGTCCAAGCCTCAGGTTGTGATCTTCTAACTATAAACATTGCCTATTTTTCAGAAACATCTATTCTATAAAACAGTTACCCAACCCCCGGTCCATGCACCGGCATCAATCTGCGGCATGCCAGCAACCAGAGCACTCAAACAAGCAAAGTCCCATCATGGGATGCAGGCAGCACATGAAACCATGCCCCCTCCAGTTCATGGAAAAACCTTTCTCCATGGAACCAATCCCTGGTGCCCAAACATTTGGGAGCCACTGCTATAAAACACTGAGCAACAAAATACAATTTTAAATACAGTAAACCCAATCTTCCTCTTTGTTTTTGCATCTTCTAACACTAAATCTTGTTTCTTTCTCTTGCCATATGAAATTAAATGTATCTAATTCCAACTCCATTCATTTTTAAATAGATCTATTGTAAAATATGTTGTAAAATATAGTTTTGTTATTATTTGGGGCGTAGCGCAATCCCTAGCGCAATCCCGGTTTCATTCTCAATTAATCTCAACCTCACATGTGTCTTTGTTATCAGATAGTATCATTTTGATTGCAAAAATTCTTTTCCCAAATTTTTATAAATTCATTCATGTACAGTATGTTTCCTCTAGACAAATTACATCCAGTTTTAATTTTCTCAGGTATCTTTTTTCTTTTGGGGGGTTATTTTTCCCATTTATATTCCACATTAAACATTTAAATTCCATGCTTATTTTATAAACTTTGAAAATCTATTTCATATCACCCAATATAGAAGTGTCTTTCTCAGATATTTGCAGTGGTTAACTCCAGAGTTCCTTCCATTTTATTTCAATTTCCTAAGCCATACAATCCAACTACATTTTTGTCATCAATATTTCCAATGTTGGTATTCCAGTATCCAATCACAAGCAACATATCTGAGTTGCATATTTTGTCAATTTCAAATTGAACTTAATCATAAAATTTACAAGTCGCCTCCTTCTCTTCTGCATCTGTGGTTAGAGAATAAGCTGGGATAATGGTCATATTTAAGGTTTCTCCACAAAATCTTACTGACTTCATTATAGCCAAGGATCAGTCATGCTATATCCTTCCTAGCAATGCCAATCCCCTTTTTACTTTTTCATGTCTTGAGTAGTAATATAATGTCATGACTCTGGGAAAAATTCCATTGCATTGAAGAGCTGGCATTTCTTGGCAAAAGCCTAATAATTTAAAGGAATATTTCCTAGCTTTAAATCTGTTTCAGTTTCAATATATCCATCAGATCCTTGACTTACAACCACTATTGAGAGCAAAATTTCTGTTGCTAAGTGAGACAGTTATTAAGTGTGTCACAATCTTCTTCAACCTTTCTTGCCACAGCAGTTAACCACTGTAGTTGTTAACTTAGTAATCTGGTTGTTAAATTAGTAACATGGTTGTTAAGTAAATCTGGCTTCCTCATTGACTTTGCTTGTCTAAAGGTCGCAAAAGGTGATCACATGACCCCGGGACACTGCAACCATCATAAATATATGCCATTTACCAAGCACCCAAATTTTGATCATGTGACCATGGGGATGCTTTAATGGTCGTAAGTGTGAAAAATGTTCACAAGTCACTTTTTTCAGTGCCGTCGTAACTTCAAACGGTCACAAAGAGAAATCCTTAAGATGTCATTTACTTTACTTTACTTTGTACTTAACATTCACATATGAAAGAACTAATAAGAGAAGCTTAACTATTCCAGTGATTTTTATTTAGTGCACTATATTTTACTTTTTACTGCAATGGTGCAGATGGTTGTCAATTTTATTTTTCATTTTCTCTTTATATAGTTTATAATTTAATATTACCATGAGTCATTAAACTAGAATGGGGGAGGGTGTTGCAATATTCTATACAATGTATCAATGCTTATTGCTAAGTACTTTCTCAAACAAAAGCTAGCCTACGTGACCAACAGCTAGGTCACGTATGCCTAAGGTGACTTCCTCATTTCCTAAAGGGCACAAAAAAGACCGTATATGGTAGTAAGGAAATGTTCCCCTCCTCCTGAGATGTAACCACTCCCATA
>NW_015386388.1:6302460-6304709 GCF_001527695.2 Protobothrops mucrosquamatus
GTTTAAATTGTTTAGTTAGACCTATATATCCATCAACCAAAAGAAATGACTCGTTTTACTTAAGATTTCTAAATGTTTAACCTACTTAACAGAAATTTGTTTTCTTCTGAATGGTATTTGATTAACTTGGAATTTGACTTATTGACCAAAGGCAAACAACCTGGAGATCTCATTGTAGTTCCACTTGCAGCACTTGCCACAGTGGAATAAATTAATGACATCTTGAATACTCAATTTGTGGACAGAATTCTACATAAACATTTTCAGTTAACACTTTTGAATTTTCCTCCTACTAAATTACCTACAGGAGTTTTAGCTGTGATAAAAGTACAAAAAATATATTGTATTGAATGACTTTATTTACCCCACACCCCATCCCAAAATGTTTTAATTTTTCTCCAGATGGTTGCTGAAATGATAACCTTAGGACGCACACGAGCTTGCCATCAAAATGGAACTGATTTAATTAATATTGTTTTTTCTATTCCAAAATCTAATTTTCAATTTTATTTTCAGGATAACTTATCTCTTCAGTATATAGGCTGTATTTCATATCACCTGCCTAAAGATCTTTGACTTGCTTGTTTAATGACTTTTTCCTCTCCTGTCCATCCTCTGCTTTTTTCTTCTTCCTTGCCACAAGCTCCTACTGTCTTTAGGAGTAGGAGCTGGAGGGAGAACAAGAGGAGCAGTTGCTTACAAGGATCCTCATGATGTTACCTAAAAAGTGTCCTACACTGCAATACAGTCCTCACCACAATGCTCTGAATTAGCTGCTGCTATCTTGGCTTTTCTCAACAGTATTTTAACTTACTCTCTGACTCTCATTATGTGTGCCAACTTATTTTTAATTTTCCAGGTGCTTACATCACACCCAGGATTGACCCCAATTTTTATGACTTTGTTTTTCCTTTGACAGCAGCTGCTACAAGATATTTTATTTTTCATATGCGCAGTCATTTTTCCCTTCCTAGGCCTATTTTTTTTTAATGTTTTCTTAAACCCCGTATTTTTGCCACTAATCAACTATGGCAAATGGATGTTACCCATATTCTTTATTTATTTATTTATTTTTGGCTTCCTGGAAATGTGTTCATTGATCTATTGATACCTATTCAGGAACAATTTAGGCCACGCCTCACAGGAGACACAGCTGCACATGTTGTTTCTCATCAATTTTTTTTTGGCCATTACAGCCTTGGGTAAGCCCTTTTCCTTAAAAAGGGCCAGCCTATTTTTCAGTGGCCTTTTTACACTTGTGTACAACTTGGAATATTGTTTTTACTCATGGCTTTCCCTATCCTTCCACGGGTCAAGACATCATGGAATGTGCTAATTGGTCCTTTAAGAACTGTCTTCACAAACAAATAAAAAAGGACGGATCTATAGTAACACAACAACAAAAACATTACACCAATTGAATATTTCCATTCAAAATTTGACCACTTATCAGAGACACTTTCAACAAATAATGTATTTTGCTTATCTGAAATGTATGACATGAAACATTTGCTTTTTATATGTTTAATCTGTTTGTACCCCTTCTGCAGTAACTTCAGCTATGTCAGCAATTAACCATTTTAGCTATGAAGCATTTAGCCAAAGAAAGCGCTCGCTCACGCACATATATTACGCAAAATTGTTTAGCATTAGATTATTTGTTAGCAAAAGAAGGAGGTGTATGTGGGAAATTTAATCTTACAAATTGTTGTATAGAAATTGAAAAATGAAATGTTTGATTCTTGGTTCCCCAAACTTCCTGGACTCCAAGCTATTGTAGCTTTAATTGGACTGATTGCTTAAGGCTGTATAATAATACCTTGTGTTTTACCCATCTTTGTAAAATTCATGTTGAATAGTTTATCTTTGTTAGCGGAAAAACGTGCAACAGCTCAAGTAATGGCTCTATGACAACGCTCTGATCCAGTAAGATATCATCTTTTAACTATGGAAGCTGACCATGATGACATCAATACAGGAGACAGACTGTCTCATCCTGAGTTATCAACTGAAGGAAAACTTACTACCTTTAAAGCCAACCCATTTATCAAACTGACCAATGAATCAGAAGATAAAGATGACTTGACAAACTTTAGTCTGCATAGTACCAGCATGTATGAAATGCAACCAAAAGACTTTTGGGTTTAAGCTTAAAAAACAGAAAAGGAGGAGATGTTGGAATATAGCATAAGTTACTCCATTTTGTAACCTTCAGCAAGCTTAATAGTGCTTACATGTTAGGTTGCAAT
>NW_015386388.1:6305574-6311041 GCF_001527695.2 Protobothrops mucrosquamatus
CTCCCATACCTGCTATACTGGAATAAAAGTAGGTGCGTAGGAACTCAAGGGGTCTTTTCGCTCCTGCTTCTACACACCACACCAAAGAAAGATGTTGTCCGTGTCTTCTTAAGCCGCGTGCGAGGCCCGATAGTCAGCCTGACTATCGTACATCACCGGTTCCCCAAATCACCCTGGAAAGGGCCAAACGTATCAGGAGGGGATGTTCCGTATCTTGAAGACTGTTGTCCTGAAATTATAACTATATATAATTACATTAGAATCAATCCTATTTAACCATCTGTTAAATGGGGAGCAAGTTGTCTTGAGGAACGTTACAAACAACAAATTTGTTTACTTATTAGTCAGAGAAAAGAGGAAAACCGCTTATGGTATTTAGTAATAAATTTCTAATATTGCGCAATTATTCTTATTTCAGAAAATCAGATAGGAAGATTCACTCCAGTCAAAGCAGGTCTGGACACAGAGGTAAGAGATTATTAATGTGTTATTTTTTGTACAAAGAAAATAAACCATTTTTACTCTTAATCATTCCTGACTCTACATATAGACATTGCTTGGGCAACAATCATATACAAGCAATCTAAGCTAAATTATATTTCTTTGAGAAAAACCTTGTGATAAATTCTGGTTTTATGACCATATTACACAGATGCTTTATCAAGTTCACTGAATCACTATTCAATTTTAATCTATAAATACTTTAATCTATTTGCATGTTGTGATCATGTGATTACTTGCATACCCCATTTGTTTCTGGAAATTTTACTTTATTACATATCAATTCCTGCTTTTATTCATATCAGACTAAACACCCTCTAAAGATTTGAACTTTAAAATGTAGGCTAAAATTTTCTCATAAATACAATATTAAAAATTCAAATGTTTGCAAAAAAAATCCTCCCAATCAACTTCAAACTTGCTTGAAATTTTCCTTGTTTTGACATTATGTTTAGCTCTTGTACAAGATGCAGCTCTGGTTGGTCACATTATATCAAAAACTGTTCCAGTATATCTCTGATTTAAAGAGGACTGTGTTTGTGCAAGAAGAAAATGAGGCATTGCATCCTCTGTTTCTACTTTTCACTGGATCCTTACAACCTTCAAACTAGCCACTTCACTAAAACAAGAAAAAAAACTGACACACTTCTCTCTTGAAACAACAAAATTAAAGCTGAACTCTGAACCTAATGCAGCTTCAGTCTGCAACCATTGTACAGCAAATGGTGCTGTACAATGGCAGCAAAGAAGAATATAACAGAATGTCTAATTACTATCTTCACAGTCATTAACCAAACAGGTCACACAGTATCCACTGGTCCTTTCACTCACTGATACTAAAGCACATGAAAGCCTCAGCAGACAAAATATCACTGCCTCAGCCAATGCTTCTGTGAGCACAAGGGAATCCTAGCTGATTAAGTGTCATTTTTTTCTTTAAGTATTGCAGTGAAATGAGATGAACTAATACACGATGAAGCACAGCAAGGAAACGGCCTCCCACTGTCTCCCTGATATATTAAGGAAATTGTCTAACAATTCCTAAAGAATATATACAGACACGCAGTCAGTAGCCAGTCAGTATGTCAGTTATATACATTGGGGTATCCAATATTCTATACCAAATATAGGTATGTCCATCTCCCTTTTGGGTAGGTGTACTGGGTTTGCATGAAGGCAAGTTTGATATAGTAGTTAAGGCTAGAAACTGGGAGACTGTGAATACTAGTCCTGCTTTGGACACAAAACAGCTGGGTGATCTTGAACCACTCATTGTCTCTTAGCCCTAAGAAGAAAAAGGCAATGGCAAATTACTTCTGAAATCTTGCCAAGAAAACTGCAGGGATTTGTCTATGCAGTCATCAGAAATCAAGACTGATTCAAAGGCACACAAAAAAAACCTCCTGCAAAACCGTTGGCTTTGTGATCAGTGCAATTTGCTCCTAGTTCAGGATATATATTTGTTCCATTAAAGCCACAATGGAGAATGAAATGTTCAAGGTAGGATGTCTTAGAAAGGACACAGACCTCATGTGTATACTGTATAATATATAATGTATAATATACATTATTTTGCACTGGTTCCAATCCTTCCTATTTGGACAATTTCAGTCAGGCCTTGTAGGAGACTCAAGATCATGCCTTCAGGTACTCTAATACTCTGCTCACTCCCTTATTTCATTTAACGTCTACATGAACTGTTGGGAGGCATCATTCTTGTAGGGATCCATGGAAATTATCTTGGAAAAAATATCCAGGAGTCTTAAGTTGAAGCTTGCTTTTGTAGGAAAGTATTAGAAAAATATTCAGACCGGTTCTCCCTCCTTCCAATTGTAAGGGAAGGGAAAAAATAGGAAAACATGCATGATTTTGCTACTATAGCCTATCTTAATAAACTATAGTTTAGTCCCCCCCCTCTTTGGAGTTAGTTTCCTGATTTGGTTGATGATATCCAATTTTATACCTTAATCGTGGACCAATCATCACCTGACTGTCTAGATGGGAAAGAAAAGATTGAGGTCAATAGAAACAATACAGGTAGTCCCCAAGGTAGGAGCCTAATAGAGCCTGCACATTAGGCTCATAATCATCAGATGAATCAGACTCAATATTACAACATTTTAAAATCAAACTCATTAATTGAATCAAATGGGTCATTAAATGAATGAAGATTTGACTTATTATTTCCTCCAATGGCTGCCTGAACTGAGAGACTTTTCCCATCACTGCTGCAGGCTGTTTCTGACCGCCAATCAGCTGTTTCAGGTTTCAGGAACTACAATACTGTACTGTAAATTGCCTCCCAAGCAGGCAGCAGGCTTTAAAAAAAAAATTTGTTGCCAGGCAGCGCAACCTTCTTCAGAGGAGGGTGGAGAACTCTCCGATTGCAGTTGCCACTAAAGTAAGTAGCTTTAGCTTAAGCGCTTCCAGGCAAGCCTGCAGAGGGAGATAGGGATGGAGTTTACAGAACTGTTGGCTTGCAACAGTAACTGAGATGGAAGGGACCTTGAGGTCATCTAGTCTAACTCACTTCTCTCACAAGAGAGTACAGTACTGTACTGTATATCTGATAAATGCCTATCCAGTCTCTTCTTAAAAGCCTCCAGTGAGGGAACACCCATAACTTCTGCAGGCAATTTAAATTTAAAACCTTAAAAAAAACACTGCCCCTGATAAGCGCAAGCCTCTCCAGGCAAAATCCAAAATGGGGTGGGAGTGGGGATTTCTTTCCAGTAAAGGGTCAGCAGAATCTCTGATGGGTCTGTGCTAGGGAGAGGAGGCAGAAGCAGCCACATGCTATAAGTTTCAGGCAAATGCAAATAAACAATCTTGCAAAGTACTGTACTTACAAACACAATAAAAAGCAGAGTAGTTCCCAAAGTGATTATAAGCAATACAGTACAGTACTATAGAGCAACAAAAAAGAATATTTTAAAATACTTACAGAAGTAATTCTAGCTCTCTACAGTACTGTAGTCCTCAAGCCTAGCAAGCAGCAGATCTTCTATGCAGTTCCAGGAAAACAAAAACAAATGGTCGTGCCTGCTGCAAAAATCACCGGATCTTGCTTGGCCATGTGACCAGGCGCAAAAAACGCCCCCCACTTCTGGCTTCTCGTAGGCCCGAACCGGCCCAGGCAAGTCACAGAGTTAAAATGGCCACCACAGCAGCCAAGACTGAATCCAAGTCACATGGCTACAGAAGCCTGTTTTTGGCCGCAATTTTGAATTTCTAATGTAAGTACCCTTTCTGAATAACCTTGTTTTTGTGAAATCTCGCTGAATAAATGCTCGTATCTGAGGGATTAACTCTACTGAGTGGGTGTTGACTGAGAAAATGCTATTTCAGGATGGCACCAACATAAGCTTTAAATGTTCCTTCTTTATTAATAATTTAATGAAGTATTCTTTTTTTAAAAAGGAAGTGCAAGCAATAAAAAAGCATTGCTGACCAGTTCTGGTCCCTGCATTTAAGAAAGAGCATTGTATAATTAGAAAAGACTGAAATAAGAAAAAGCAACTACAATGACTAGTGTATTGAAACAGCTCTCCTATGAGGAAAGGCTAAGTCTAAACTATTCGATCCTGTTTAACTTAAAATGAAGAAAAAGAAGAGGGCACATGATATGATTTTATACATGGCATATATAATCCAGATATAAAGAAATGTATTTCCTTGTTTCACAATGATTAAACTCCAATCACACATTGAAAATAAATATAGGAAGTCTCAAGACAAATAGAAATACTTTTTTTCTATTAAATATAATGGATTTTTTCTTTTGACCAATTTGACCAAAACCAATTTGGATGGTTTTAAAAGGACATTACATGAAAGACCAGGTCTAATAGCTATTAATAGCTGTTTACTACCTCCCAAATCATAAACAGAATACTATATACTCGTTGTGGGGGAAATAACAATGGAATATAACTACTGTATCATCCTCCTATTCAGGTTTTTAGATTCTCAAATACATGCAGTAGCCCACTACATGATATAGAATGCTAGACAAGATAGCCCTGATCCAAACAGGCTTTTTAATGTTTTTCTTACTTTTTCTTATTTTTTTAAGATATAACCATGGCTTCCAGTTGTTGCTTGATGTAACAGGGCACATTCAATACACACATGCATGGAAAGACATGCTCCCTTGAGAAGATCTTTAAATTTCTCCCCAAAATTACTCTTGCATCCTTCTGTGCTCTTATGAACAGCCTATTCAGTGAGCTCCTAGCATCCATTTTATTCAAAGAAAGTCTTGTCTGTACCAGTTTCTCCAGGAAGAAGTGACAAAACCCCCATTTCCTTCCTTTTCAATTATTTAATACAGCAGAAAGATACATGAGCTAAACTTAAAATCATTTCAGAATGAGTGTGCTGATTTTGTAAAAAAATTCAAACCTGTATTATGTATTTTGAGACTCAGGATCTAAACAAGTTTGAAAGTCACAAGGAAAAAGAGAAATAAAGGAAAATGACAAATGATATCTATAAGACTTATCTAAGTGGCTTGTCTTACAGCTGGAAATACAATAGAGAGAGAAATAGAAAGAGAGAAGAACATACATACCAGCAGAACAAAATAAAAACAAAATAACCAAGACTGAAATCATTTTCAAAGCAAAATTGAAAGTCCAATTTCTACTAAATGATAGATTGCTGTTTCCTGGATATCCAATCCAATCCAAGATATTATGGCCTTGTTGTCCTAGTTCTAAAGTGGCCAGGATGCCATGTCCCATTCATCTTGTGACAGAAATGGTAATAAAATAATAATAATAAAAAACTGTTCCTTAAAAAAAATAAGCTCACCTGAGAGAGGATATCTTCCTATTCCTTACTGGGAAGGAGTAGGAAGATATCATATTTAACATTTGATTTTCTTAATTTAGACCTGTGATGGCGAACCTTTTAGAGACTATGTGCCCAAACTGCAAACTGCAACCCAAAACCCACTTATGCA
>NW_015386388.1:6311141-6341243 GCF_001527695.2 Protobothrops mucrosquamatus
TTTTTTTTTTTTTTGCACACGGTGGTGGAGGCCTAAAGCAAAAAGGTTTTATAAAACCCAGCTGAAGGCCTAGGACTGGGGCGACGGCGCGCATGCCCACAGAGAGGGCTCTGTGTGCCACCTCTGGCACCCGTGCCATAGGTTCGCCACCACTGATTTAGATTGTCTTTGCCCACTATCTAGATGGACAGATCAGATCTGATTAACAGATCAGGTTTAAGTTTAAGTTTTCACATTTGACTTCCATGCAGATAGCATTTCTTCCCATTCACTATACTCAAATGCAATTCCTGGCAATCTGTGTTCAGAGCAGCTGGCAGAAATGATACATTCAATGCAAAAAAGTATGTGAAATGCTGGACTAGAAATGTCTTGGTTTCAGCCTTGTGTTCTTAAAGGAAGATCAGATCAAAAATATTATTATTGCAGTGCCAGGTTGTTGTTTTTTAAAAAAGAGTTTTTTTAAAGCACTTGAAGAAGAAAAATGTCAGATCATTACTAAAGCTCCAGATTCCAGGAAAAGTTTATTTGTCCATCATATAAATACTATGCTCTGTACCACAACAGTATGTCCCATATGTCTGAAATTAATGGTTGGAAGACTTTGAAAGTTATACAGCTCTATGAAAACTGAATCCCCCCCTCCCCGTTCTCATGAATTTTCCATTCTGGTTCTGTAACAGTCTTGACTTATACATTCTTACGTTTATATAGTAGCTAAGATCCATGATATTTTAGAGTCAAAGATCAAAAATTACAATAGTACCACTCAGAATGAAAATAATGAAAATAAATTTCTTTTATTTTCATTTTATTTTCATTTTCTTTATAATGCTTCCTTGTTTTTTTTTTATCTCTCACACATTCCCTTCATGACTTTCCTCTCTTTCTGTGCCAAGATCAGGCCTTTTATCCCTCCTTTCCCTTGTGAACAGGTTCAGCTGGAGTTCTGCCTAAGGCAGCAGTTCTCAACCTATGGGTCGCGACCCCATTTGGGGTCGATCGACCATTTCACGGGGGTCGCCAAGCAAGGTTGTCTGCCATTTTTTTCCCCTTTTCCGGCGGGTGCCTTACCTCCCTTGATCTCGGCCAGTGCAGGGGGCGGAACCATGCATGTGCGGCGCTCCCGGGCAGGGAAAGTCCTCGACTTACGACCGGTTGGGTAGTCCTCGACTTATGACTGGTTTAGTCCTCGACTTATGACCGGTTTAGTCCTTGACTTACGACCAGTTTAGTCCTCGACTTACAACCGGTTGGGGTCGCGGCATTAAAAAGGTTGAGAACCACTGGCCTAAGGTCTATTATTGTATGTGCCACACAGACTGGGACAGGCATTAGATGGCTCCCAAGGGATTTAACATTTTTTTATGTCTTTGCTGCCATCAAATGATTATCTGCATTTTTAAAGTGAAGATATGGTAGTATCTTTGTTGCCAACACTAAACTAATCTGAATATTTTAAGATTCACCTTCTCCATGTAGGTCTAAAAATGAGATATTTTTATTCTCAATTCTTCTGGAAAAAGATCTCTTAAAGAAACTGGAAAGAAGCTTTTCAACAGTAGATTCTACTTTCCATCCCCCAAATTTGCCTTAGTTTCACAGCTTTAAAGTTAATGTAAAAACATTTATCTATAAAAAGCTTTTATTAGCATCTGGCTTTGAAGTATAATTTCAATGGCTTCTAACAGGTTGCCCCCTGAAATTTTCATGTCTTGTCAGCTCATATATTTTTAATTTTTTAAAATTTAAAATGTTAATTTTTTTACTTAAAGTACATGGATCTTGGAGTTTCTGGTGGTAAGATAACTCAAATATCCCTCATTTCCTCTATTTATTCTTCACCTTAACAAGATAGAACAATAGTTTACAGGCAGAACACACATGATTTACATGCAAAGTCCCCAGGTTTAATTCCTAGCAGCACCTCCTAAAGCACTGAAGAATAACCTTTTTCCTTTAAGAGTATATGGTTCTCCTGCTAAGATCTGGTAGCATCCACAATCTATCACTGGGCATATCCAGAATCAACTATGGACATAGCTTATGCACAAAGATTACTATCTTTCTAAAACTAGACTGAAGTCTGCATGTCTGGACACAGTTTCTGCTTTCTTGTTCTAATGTGGATAAACAAGTAATGATACAAAAAGAATTTCTGTAAAAAAAAACTGGGGGAAAACTAATGCTGAGCTAAGCAGAGCAGTTATTTTATATCCCTCAGATTCTATTCCTACAAAATGGAAGAAAAACTGCATTATACAAATAGTCTCTGTAGTACAGTTATGGGTCAACATGCTGCACAAGCACAAAAATTTTACAAGCTATGTTTAAACTAATCATTATTATGTGAAAATAGCCAGTAGGATTACTCCCAGAATTATTTTCACTTCTTTTACATATAATCCCTCCACCCATATATCTCTGTATGTCCCACAAGATGAAAACCCAGTTATAAAGATGTTTGCATCTAGCAGTACATAGCATTAGAAAAATCTAAAGAACTATCATCTTTATGCTAAGGATGCTGCCACAGCCCTATTCAATTACTGTATCCCTCATCCTCATCCTCCAATGCCTGGACTTAACTTTGGTTTTGGTTTTCTTTAGGTGCTGCCCGAAAGCCAAGCAAGATTACATCTCTCTTTATAGGCTGCTTCGGGTATTCCCAGAGGAAGAACAAAGGAAGCAACAAAGCTCAGAACAAAGGGAAAAAAACACTAGGCAGAGTAAAATAAGGAGCCTGGATACATCAAGAAAGGAGCTCTTTATAATGGAGCTCCATTATAATATAGTTGACCAATTATAAACTTCATCTTCCGAATTCAAGAATCTTTGTCATGTAGCAAGCAGAGAGCTAGAATTCATACATTCAGTGACCACTCACTGCTCAGAATATCCTTTGTCTTTCATAAAAGCAAGAAATATTATGTTATTCTGTTAAATTTCATAAATGCAGTTTTTCAATTAAAAAAATATTCTTATATTTGAAAACTACATGCAAAGGCCAGATAGCCTTACATGGTGATAAAAAAAATCAGGTTTTTTTTATATATGCGCATGGCATGAAATGGGAGTGGATGGTAAGGATTTATATTAATTTACCAGGTATGAAATGGGGAGGATTATCCTTTGTGCTAAACTCCAAGACCTAAGAAGTTAGGGGGAGGCAGGGTGTGATTAAATGACCTCCTTTGCTCCCTTATTTCAGTGTTTCAAGGTTGGCAGAAATGAGGCTCCTAACTTTGAGGAGTTGGGGAATAGGAGAGGGTAGGGGGATCTCTAAGTATGAGAAATGTTTTTCAATTCAACTTAGCAACAGACAAAAGTATTTTATTTATTGGATTTATTTATTAAATTTATTTATTTGATCTTTATTATGCCTTTATTATGTTCAAAGAAGTGAACATCCATAATATTCCTTCCTCCTATTTTTTCAAGAACAAGAACCCTTTGAGGTAGTTTGAACTGAGAGAGAATAAGTAGCCTAAGGTCACCCAGCCTGCGACCTTCCTTGTCTAAAGCAGAATTAGAACGTAACAGCCTCCTGGTTTCTAGGCCAGCACCTTAACCACTACACCAAACTACTGTAATTTTTTTCTCAGCCTTCTGACCAGGAGTGGGCAACATTTCCCGATACCATTTTTGTAGTGCCCAGATTAGTTCCCAAAAGATATGGCTCAGGAATGGTGAGTAGAAATTCAGTAGAAATTGTCAATGATACAAAATAACAAATTATAACACAGTGACATGGTCTTTTGCATGACAATACACATTTTATCTTTACCTCTTCTGAGGATGCCCATGTTAAGAGACAAAATAACATTTTGAACTAGTTAGTTTATTTTGTTATTTACCTATATTTTGCAATTTGGTCATAGAGGAAAAAATGTTCTCAAGGTGGCAACATTGTTTCCAATTAATATAATCTCATTATCAGGGCATATTTCTGGATTTTGAATGAAGGCAAGATTGATTCCATAACAACAAACGTTGCTACCATTCATACAGTTAGAGTACATGCATTATTTTCAACTGTACTTTGATTTCATAATTACCTTAAAACTTCCCATAAGTAGTAATTGTAATAACAGAAATCCTGTAAACATGTTTACACTGTTCTTAGAGAAAGAAGGCTTTTTTTCAAATTACCCAAATTCTATTGATTTTAATAGTTATTCATCATTAAATCTGGATCAAGCCTACTGCAATAAACCAGCAGATATGAAAAGTTATCATGAGAAATGAACCTTTGTCAATACTGGATTGGACATCCATTTGTCTGGGACAATATAAGGACTCCTGCCTTGGGCAGGTAGTTGGTTTAGATGACCTCCAAGATCCCTTCCAGTCTTATGATTCTATAGACACACACCATTTGCAACAGGGCAGTATAAAGCAATAAAGGAGGTGCTTTGAAAAAAAAACCCCACTAACACAGCATTAAAAACCTATCTTTAAAAGACTGAATTGCTGCACTACTGGTTCAAAAACTTTCCCTGGTTGCCAGTCTGTGGTACAAAATGTGCATACACAATATTTCATCTCGAACCAGCAGTGGGAAAAATAGCAGGACACAATTGGGATCAGTTTTCAAAGCAGATGCACAAGCCTTGCAAAGAATGGAAATGATTTCATGCTTCAGTGGAGTGTGCTCTGTTCTTTCTAACAGGTTTGTGAACCACATCTTTCAAATCTTTTGCACAGCCCTAATCTCCAAACACTTTCATTTCTGGCATATTTCTTCTAGAAGCTCTTCAGATATTTGCTGGTCTTTTCCTACCATCTAGTGGACAAATGCTGTAAGACAAATCAATTTCTTTTTAATAGGACATTTGAGTTATGTAATTTACTTCCAGCGAACATGACTTTAGAATAAATTGGCCCATTTTAAGAAATGGCTAACAATAGGTATTCTAAATTAATTCTGAACAAAACATAAGACCTGAACAGGAACAGCTGGATGTTTCTAAATAATCCTATGTTAAACAGAAAGTATTGGGAAAGGGGAATTACCGTAAAAAAAAAAAATACGGCTGATGAATTTACCTAAGATTTTAAAATTTAGAGAGGATTTTTTCCCCCAGCTATTATTTCCTTTTTTGTAAACCAATTTACACAAATGTATCTTGAAACATTAGCTAGTCTGCACAAAATAAGAATTGGCCAGCTAAAATTAGAATGTAAAAAAAAACACCTGTCCATGAATCAATAGACAAATTCCATTGAGCCCAATATCAGCATTGAATGGTTTATTAAATACCTGGCTCAGCTAGCATGTTGGAGCCCATTGCCTTCTATTCCCACTTACAATTTGAAGTTTTTACATTTTTTTCATCACTGTGTGTTATTTTGTCTCATGAATGTAGTCTTAAGAAAATGCCAAATTTCCTCCACTACCAAAAACATAACTATAAAAGACTGACTAGGAATACAAATTAAAATAGGCAAGAAAATGGTAAGAGAACATCTGTCCACTGTAGACAAATTCAAATCACCAGCATTTGATGGATTACATCCACAATTCTGAAGGAACTGGCAGATGTGATCTCGGAACCATTATACTATATCTTTCAAAGATCCTGGAGAAACAGAGAATGACCAGAAGACTGGAAAAGAGGTTGAGGGAAGTCAGAGCCCCAGAGAAGGAAATATTAAAAGGGCAGAACAATATATTTTTCCTCAAAAGGATTTTTAAAAGCAGAAACCAACCCAGCCCCCAAGTCTCTCTCTTTGCCCCAAGCAGCAGCCAGCCCTATACAAATGCAGATATAAAACTATCAGGAAAGCTGGAGCCAGGAAACCCAAGAAGACACAAAGCCCTAAAATCTGCATATCCCACCTGAGATGGGACATAATAGTATACCAGAGAGGCACACCTAAACTCAGGTCAGAATACATGACACAGGAAATAGCCTCAAAGTTCATGCCACAGGAACAGGAAACTATTCCAAACAAAAGGCTAGAGAGGGTATAAAAACCTACTGCCCATGTGCTCAGGTCCTTCCTTCCTCTAGTCTTTCCTGCAAGAACTATCTTTCTGCCTCTTCAATAAACTGTAACCATCTTCCCAAAGCAGTCACCATGTTGCTTATTTATTCCTGGCTTGGATGAATCAGGATGAAGACTTTACATCCAACATGATGATGTGGTTCCCATCGAAATAACAGAATAATAAAGTTGGAAGGGGCCTTCGGAGGCCTTCTAGTCCAATCCCCTGTTCAGACAGGAAACCCTACATTATTTGAGACAAATGGTTGTCCAATCTCTTCTTAAAAATTTCCAGTGTTGGAGCACCCACAACTTCTGGAGGCAAGTCGTTCACTAATTAATTGTTCTAACTGTCAGGAAATTTCTCCTTAACTCTAGGTTTGTTCTCTCCTTGATTAATTTCCATCCATTGCCTTTTGTTCTACCTTCAGATTTTTTGGAGAATAGGTTGGCCACCTTTTCTTTGTGGCAGCCCCTTAGATATTGGAACACTGCTATCATGTCACCCCCAGTCCTTCTTTTCATTAAATTAGACATACGCAATTCCAACAACCATTTGTTATATGTTTTAGCTTCCAGTCCCCTAATCATCTTTGTTGCTCTTCTCTGTATTCTCTCTTGAGTCTCAACTTCTTTTTTTACATTGTGGTGATCAAAACTGGATGCAGTATTACAAGTGTGGCCTTACCAAAACATTATTAAGTGGTATTAAAACTTCATGTGATCTTGATTCTATCCATCTGTTAATGTACTGTAGCCTAGGACTGTGTTGGCTTTTTTGGCTGTTGCAGCACACTGCTGGCTCATATTTAAGTGATTGTCCACTGGCACTCACAGTTACTACTATTAAGCCAGGTGTCACCTATTCTATACCTGTACTTTTGGTTTTTCTTACCCAAATTCTCCATTGAATTTCATTTTCTCAGATAGAGTTCAAATCTGTCGAGATCCACCTGGATCTTGAACCTTTCTTCTGGAGTGCTGATTATTTCTGCCAGCTTGCTGTTGTCTGAAAAATTGATGAGTTCCCCATCTATACCCTTATCTAAATCATTGATGAAGATATTGAAGAGTAAGACAGACCCTTGGGGTACTATCCTCCTTGTAGATGTAGTTCTATTGAGGACCACACGCTGAGTGCAGTTGGTCAGCCAGTTATGAATCCATCTGGTGGTGATGCTGCCTAACCCACATTTTTCTATCTTATCAAGTAGGAGGTTGTTGTCTATTTTATCAAATGCCTTATTGAAGTCCAAATAAATTATATCCACAACATTTCTCTGGTCCAATAATTTTATCACTTTGTCAAATAATGCAATAAGATTTGTCTACCATGATCTGGTTTTGACAAACCTATGTTGACTTTTGGTAATGACTTTGTTTGCCTCTAGGTGTTTGCTGATTCATTGCTTGATTAACTTTTCCAGAATCTTCCCAGGCTGATAGGTCAGGCTGATAGGTCTGTAGTTTCCTGGATCCATTTTTTTTTTTTTTTGAAAATGGGAACTGCATCATCTCTTTTCCAGTCCTCCCAGTGCTCCAGGATCTTTGAAAAACATAGTTCAGTGGTTCTGAGATCACATCTGCCAGTTCCTTCAGAACCTTGGGGTATAATCCATCTGGTCCTGGTGATTTGAACTTGTCTAGGGTGGACAGGTCCTCACTTACCATTTTCTTGCCTATCTTAACTTGTATTTCTAATCTGTTTTTTACGATACTGTTTTAGTAGGTTGGACTGTTTTTTCCTTTAGTGTAAAGACAGATGCAAAAAACCAGTTAAGCAGTTCTGATTTCTCCCTGTTGCTCATCACCTTCTTGCCATCTTCTCCCATTAATGGACCAATCATTTCCTTGACTTTTTTGTTGTTTTTTACATGCTGAAAGAAACTTTATTTTGTTATTTTTGACTTTTGTCGGAAGCCTTCTTTCATTTTTAACCTTAGCTTTCCTGACTTCATATTTGCAGGTTCAGGCTATTTGCTAATAGTTATGTGCTCCTCTTTCCACTTTTTATACTTGTCCTTTTTGTCTTTCAATTTATCAGAGAGTTTGTTATGCAACCACATTGATTTCTTTTGAGATCTCTTATTTTTCTTCTTGATTAAATTATGCTGGATTGGGCTTTTATAATCTCACTTTTAAAAATTTCCCAAGCTTTTTAGTTGGTTTGCCCTTAAGGATTCTCGTCCATGGAATTCTTCCCAGACTCTCTCTAAGTTTATTGAAATCAACTCTCTTAAAGTGATCCCCCCTCCCCCACATTGGTTCCTGCAACTTGTACTTCAACTTTATCATTTCATCTCTGCTAGTGAGAATTAAACTCCAATATGGCTGACCCCCTAATTTCCTTTTCAACTTTTTGGGAGACAAAGTTGTCTCCTAGGTTGGTCAGGAAACTGTTTGATATTCCACTTGGTGCAGAGTTTGTCTCCCAGTTGATGTCAGGGTAATTAAGGTACCCCATTACTATTGTGGTGTACTTCCTACATCTTCAAAAAAAGGAAAAAGATAGATCCAGGAAACTACAAACCAATCAACCTGATATCAATACCAGGGAAGATCCTGGAAAAGATAATCAAGCAACAGATCTGCAAACACCTAGAAACAAGTTATAATCACAAGCCAAAATGGGTTTGTCAAAAGGAGATCATGCCAAACAAATTTTATTTTATTTTTTGTCAATGTGATTAAAATTACTGGACCAGCAAAATGCAATGGACATAGTATACTTCGATTTTAGTAAGATAAGCTAGAAATATGTGGAACAGACAGCATCACTACCAGATGGATTTGCAACTAAGTCAACATATAGTCCTTAATTAAACTACATCTACATGGAGGGAAGTAAGCAGTGGGGTACCTCAATACTCAGTACATCAGTACTCTTCAATATCTTCATAAATGATTTAGATAAGAGAGTAGAAGGGGAACTCATCAAATTTGCAACACCCCAAAACAATCTTGACAGACTTGAACACTGGGTCCTAACCAATAAAATGGCTTTTAAGAAGAGACTGGACATCCACTTGTCTGGAATGGTATAGAATCTCCTGCTTGGGCAGAGTGTTAGACTAGAAGATCTCCATGGTCCCTTCCAACTCTGTTATTCTGTTATTCATCCACCATAACAAAAATTCTAATATTAAATACACATCCATCTCTACCTTCTTATAAAAATCTCATTTTAAAAAGTTCACCATAAACTTCATTCCTTAAGCCCATACATTTACCAATAATGAAAATTAATATCATATTCCACTCTTGCAAGTTTAATTATTTTAGTTTTAATATTTTACTAATATTAATACAAAAAAAACAAAAATTGTTTGGAAAAGATAAAGATAAAAGAAGAGAGGTGCAAAGAGAAAGAAAAAAAGTAGTGACTTCTGACTTTTTTTCAGTGCAGTGGAATACAAAAACAAAATACAACCTCAGCTTTTTGTTTTACATTTCTAACTATTTCAAACCATTTTTATAACAACAAAGTCATTCTAGTCATCAATGCCAAAAATCAAAGTTTCATTTTTTTCAGTTTCAAGCACAAAGAAGTGGTTTCCAAGTAGAAAAAACTAGATAATATCTTCTCTATAATTAAATAGTTAATTATGCCAATTCTATCATCTTTACCATCCATTCTTTCATTGTGGCAATTAATGTTGTTTTCTATCTTTTTGCACATAAGATTGTCGCTACTGTCAGAATATATAGTAACCGAGTTCCAGTTTTTCTTTCAAGCTCTTTACCTTACAAATTTAATCTTAATTCACCATCAGTTTTATAAACACTTATATCTTAACTATAAACATCATTAATACATAAATCTCTACTGAAATCTATTTTGTCATCTAAACTCTCTATCAAATACACATTCCTTACAAATATAATTTTCCTTTAAAGGTCTCTTCTCATTACCAAAGAAATTTCTTTTCAACCAAAATCATTTATTCAGCATAGTCAATCCAAGAGAAGAATTTTCTTTTCTTTTCTTCTTGTCTTTTCTTTGAGGTCAACTTATTATAAATCTGTACCCAACCTTCAGTATAGCATGTCCCCAAAAAATAACGATTATAAATCTCTACATAACATATTTTAAATACGATGCTATTTCAGTCTTTCATCTTTTGTTTCCATCGAATGCCTCCTATGGATTCTTGATACTCTCTGAACTTTTAGTAGTTTTGTTGCAGACATTTCACGGCAAACTAGACAACATCATCAGGGCCAGAAGGAGTGGGATTTTCGGTGATTTTATATACTAGTGTCTTGTCCTGTCAGAGTTAGTGGGAATGTTCTCGGTGATTTCTTGATTATATTTGTTTATTGTAAGCTTCATCATTGAAGTTGGTAGTTTCTTGATTGGGGTATTGTTTACTTCTTGGTTGTTGGCTTAGTGTAAATCTGAATGTTAATCTCATCTAGGTGTTGATTGCTGGTAAGGAGATGTTTTGGTCTTTTCATTTCCTTTCTGATTTTTTGATTGTTTATGTCTATGTGCCTGTTGATGACTGATTGGTCTGAGTGCCAGACTTCCAGGAATTCTCTAGCCTTTTTGACTTGGCTTGGTCTAGGATACTCACAGTTTCCCAGTGGAAACTATGGTTAAGTCTGTCCGTGTGTTGTGAAATTAAGAAGTTTTCATTGTGTCTTATAACTTTTAGTTGGTATTCATGAATGCACTCTGCTAATCTTCTGCCTGTTTGTCCTACATTGTGGCTATTACAGTCCTTACACTGTATGTTGTAGATGACTCCTGCTTTTTCACCTGGGGCTGCTAGGTCTTTTGGTTTACTTGTGTTTTGGAGGACTTTAGTTGATTTGTGTGCTATGGTAACACCATGTGGTTTCACAGGTAATCCTCAAGGTATGACAAATCATTTAATGACCCTTCAAAGTTACAATGGAGTTCTCCAAAAGCTATATATGACCCTATTTCAAAGTTATGAATTCTAGAGAACCCACTGGTCATTCACCCTTATGACCAACCACAAAGAAGTACACTCACCTATTTATTTATCCTCCCCCCTCCCATCATCCTGCCCTGCCAGATCCCCAGAGGCACTGGGCCTTCTTTGCCTCCCACCGATTTCACACAGTCCTCCTTCATCCCTGCTTTGCTGTGTTATTTTGCAAAGCACAAACTTTCTCTCATCATACTGTGGCTCAGTATTTTGTGGCCACTCAAAATACACTCACAGGTATTTTGAAACCTGAGTGGCCTCTGCAGACACAGAAAACAAACAATGAATAGTTAAGAGGTAAAGAGGTGATGCAGAGCGAGGGGGAAGGGCTCTTTTGCCCAGAATTAGAACAGCTCAGGTTTCAAATGTGCTGAAGATAGAAAAAACACACCGCTGAAAATCACCCACATGGCCCAGCAACCAAGACCTGCTCTTCTTCCCTTCCCCCATCTCCTGAGCTCTGGAAATCTTCACAAGATAAGCAAGCATTGCGATGGGTAGAAGTAGCTGTGGGAAACTTAAGGGGTGAAAAATGGAGCATGGGCTGTCTGGGGGGTGGGAGGCCATGGGAGGCCCAAGGTAGGCATCCCTGAGGCATCCCTTATGCATTTAATGATCTGCACATTTGTTTAACATATGCATTTGGGAACACCGGGGTGGAGGCTTGTTCACTTAACATGATTCACTTAACATACTCCTGGTGCCAGGAATGGCAACTTCTAATCTAGATCTATTTAATTTAGTGATTCAGTACAATGCCCCTTTGGCTTTGACCTCCCAAGGAAAAACTAAACAGCATTCAACTGGATTCGAATCAACCACGGCAGGTGCCAATATTGAAAATATAAATGTGGACTGGTTGATAATACTAAATGTGACTCTGGGAACATCCTGCAAACATTATATTGTGACGGAATGATTCCTCAGAAGGTTTCCTGGATCTCTACATGAAATACATCATCTCAAGGGCACTGTTGACCAATGGCTAAATGATCTAGATATCCTGCCATAGGTTTAGCCATCCTAGTAACTGCTCATACATAATTTAATTTTATTCATAATTTTATCACTCATGCTGTGCGTTTTCAAAATGGTACTCTGCTCTGATGTTTTATATTTTGATACACATTTCATATGGTGTTTTTGTGAGTTTGTATGCATTAATGCTGCACTCTGTGATGTCATACAAAATAAATAAACTTAACATCCACCCAACTTCGAATAATAGGCAAGCAAAGTCATAGAAAAAGAGACTAGCACTGCAACAATTTCCAAACTGTATGCTATGTAAGTATTCAAGCCAATGAGAGAACCATACAGCAAACATAAACTCACTGGATTTTTGGAAGACTCAGAATGGATTCCTGCTAGCCATTCTGAGACTCAACCATGAAAATGAGGAACTCCTAGTAAAGGCAGAAGTCTCAATCCAAACTGAACATAGCAAGGAACAAGTACCAGGAAAAATAAACCTCTAGTCTGATAGCAGCATGATAATCAGAGGACAAAAAAAAAAGAGAGAGAAGACTGTCCTTACTGTCCAGTCTAGCCCATCCCACTAAGCTGAAGAAATGATTTCATATCCTCCCCCCCCCCCAGCAAATATCTGGAGAATGGACTTCATTAAGTGTTCCAGTGACAGTAAGAAAAATAGCTCAGACTTCCCCAAAGGAAAAAAGGCATGTGTTGGTGATTGGGACTAACTTCTCAGAGGAACAGAATCAGCAATCTATCAGGAGATATGCAAACTCTGCAGTGAATGGGAGACAGAGGGGGGGAGAGGGAGGGAGGAGGAGAGAGGGGGGGGGATAAAGGACCCCACCATTATTCCTTGAGCTGAAATAGTCTCTTCCATTGGTAAATGCCTCTACTTCCTCCAAATCTTCATCTCTAATCTCCAGGCTGTTGCTGACCTTGCATTGCTTTCTATCCTATTTCTATTAAACCTTGATCAAAATTTAATACATTTCTTACATAAAAGCCAATGCCTTTTGAATAATATAATTCAAACCTCAAGATCTGAAAATTAAAACGTCTTCCCATTTGATCTGATGAAATATAATCTTTCCTTTTTCTCAAACTACACAAAGAGATGTTTTTCAAAAGGGTTATACTTACGTTTTCAGCTTTTAATCTTAAATCAAAACAATCATAAGTTTGAGATACACAATAAATGTACATGTTGTACTTTTCCATTTCTGCTTAAAGAATAGGCACGTAGAGGCACTTAGCTTAGAAAAGGAGATGTAGTAAGCTGGAGGAATAAAGAGGGACTACGTATATACACTGACTCAGAGCATACATTTAGAATAGTGCACACTATTGTAGGATAGCATATAGTTTATGAATGACATATCCAATTTATACTAAAGTCAGTATTTTAAGATATAATCATATAGCCAAACTGTAGCCATATTTAACCTTGCTAAAGTGATGACATACACAACTTTTGGCTTGAAGCAGGCATTAGTTACATTGTATAGATAGGCAAAGGAATGGAGTTGAAACATTTGTATCATCCAGACAAACAGGCTTCTATTGTGAGCTGAGTTGGTTGAATGTTACAACATGAAAAGGGAAAGATAAAAAGGTAAAACAAAGGGGAATTATGAATTGTACAGCTGCAGTGTCTAATAATTTTACTCGGCGGTCGGAAAGCATGTGACCAGACTGGATCTATCAACTAGGTCTGGAAAAGAAGGATGTGGCATATTCTATGGGACAGGTATTAAGGTTTAGGCTGAACTAATTTGGGGGTGGGGTGTCTCTGGAATTGTATTTGCCAGGATCCACCAGCCTTTGCAAACACTTCAGTAAAACTTGTTTTGTTTTCCAACACCTTTGAAGTGAAATTTATTTTATTCCTAACATAAGAAATTTATTTCTGTACTTTTTTCTTTTGATAAACAACAGAGGCACTTAAAATATAAGATATATTTACAAATGTCCTTCCTTATCATTAATTTCTAGTTTATTTTTTATTTGTGTTCCATGAGAATCATACCGAATTTATTTAGTAATTTTTCAGTTTTCTCAAACTTGGCTTCATGTAATGATTTTTTAAATAAAATTTCCACCTCCAAGAATATTTTCATGTTTTCTTTTTTTCCCCAATGTAATAAATGGCATCCTCTAGTGGCCAAATGGAATAATTGCAGCTTATGATTTCTCAGGGGGGAAAAACAGGGAAAGAGCAAAGCTGAGAGCTCCTCCAATTATATTTATTGACAGATCCAAACCAATCAGCACTGAGCTAAGTAAAAACTAAGCAAAGTTACCCTGGAACAGGGGTAAGGAACCTTGGCTCTTTTATGACTTGTGGACTTCAACTCCCAGAATTCCTGAGTCAGCATGGCTAGTTCAGGAATTTTGGGTATTGAAGTCCACAAGTCATAAAAGAGCCAAGGTTCCCTACCCCTGCCCTGGAAGGTTAAAATTAGAAAAAAAGAAGAATGTAGTCCCAAATATAAAAGATGCAGAATCTTCAAAAAGTAATTTTTAATCCTTTAATAACAGTTTAATCACAAAAATATTTTAAAATCTAAAACTTCATTTTTTGATCTATGAGCTAAATCCAAATCCCAAACTGAATTCTTTTAGTCTAAAATTACTCCTGAAATATAGAGAATCACCAAAAGAGACACAACTTTATGATAGAAGTATAGTCTTCATCCTGGTTCATCCAAGCCGGGGATAAATAAGCAACATGGCGAATGCTTTGGGAAGAAGGTTACAGTTTATTGAAGAAGCAGAAAGATGGTCCTTGCAAGAAGGAGCAGAGGAGAAGAGAGAAGAGACTGAGCACATGGGTAGTAGGTTTTTATACCCTCTCTAGCCCTGTTTGGAATAGTTTCCTGTTCCTGTGGCATGAACTTTGAGGATATTTCTGAGTGTTTTTCTAGGCCTTGATATCTGTGGTTTAATCCTATTATCATATCCTGCTTCCCAGGTGATGGGGCTAATGACTCCTAGAGTTTGGGTGGGGCATGCAGATTTTCTCTTTGACTTCTTGATTGCTCTGGCTTCAACTTTCTGATGGTTTTACATCTGCATTTGTATGGGGGCTAGCTCTTGCTTGGGGCAGAGACTGGGGGGCAAAGTTGGTTTCTGCTTTTTTAAAATACTTTTGAGGAAATATATTTTTCTGCCCTTTTAATATTTCCTTCTCTGGGGCTCTGACTTCCCACTTTTATAACTGAGTGAAGCCCATGTTCATCTTAAAGTTTAATAAGCTAAATAAAGTGCTTAAGGAAGGTGGCGGTCAGATCCAGTATTCATTTGTCTCAGTTAAATCAAAGAACTTGAACTTCATGGACCACTCACCAGGGCATTTGCTTTGGAGGACCTTGGAGGACACATGTGTTGATTCTTGGACTCTCCTTACATTCAGAGAATTCTTCAGGCCTCAGAAACCTTTCCTGAACCCAAAAACCTAGCTGAGTGTGTACTGCTACTTCAGGAAAACCCTTCAATCCGCTATTTCCCCATAGGAGTTCCCCCAAACAAATTCTGCATCATTGTATTTTTTTTCCCATTAAGTTTTCAGCTTTCTTTTCAGTTTACTCTTATGTAAATGTCAAATTACTTAGAGAGAGAAAGAGAGAGAGAGAGAGACCTTAAAATGATCATTCTAATGGCTACTAAGAGACTCATTCAGTTAATATTATATTACACTTACATTTTGTCCTATATAGGAACATAACATTTATACCAAATCAAGGTATTAAAATTGGATAATGCATGACAAAATTATAATAAGAGAATGAAATATACAGTATAAAGAACTTTATCGTTCATTTCAATGTTTTTTTTATTTTTTAATGTCTTTTCTTATCTCTCTCTCCACTTTTGTCTTCTTTCTCATTTCATATTTTTTTATTTGTTTCCTTATACCAGAGCTATAAAGTCTTTAGGCTTGCATGTACTTTTTTTATTAATATCACAACACTAGTCAATGACCTAACACAAAATCCAGTAAGATTATAAAAAAATCCAAACAAGGAAAATGTTTGTACAATATATATAGTTAGTACCCAAGTATTGCATTAGGACTGGGAAGACATGAGTTCCAGCTCATCATCAATCAGGAAAATTCAATAAGTACCTGCATCAGTCACTATTTTTGTGTCTAGTCATTTTACAGGATTATCATTGTGGAGATAAAACAAAGGTTTTCCGTATGTTAGTTGCCTTGAGTATCAAGAGAAAAAGTGAGACATTAACATATGCATTACCTAACACCTGCAGCTGGTACCATCCAAACTGCTGTCTCTAAACAGTAGGTATATGATGTTTTGCCTAATGATTGCTTCTTTGGGCAACAGAAATTACAGTCAAAACTAGGGTCATTAAGTGAGAACTATTTGTAAAGGCAATTGAGTTTTCATAGCTTTTCTGTACCAAAAGCCTGCCTTGATTATTCTAAATAGTCTTGAATACAAAACTAAATGAAAGAAAGAGAAGTAATGGTATTGTTATTTCTGATGAACATATAAATAATGCCCCTTTCTGATCTAGTATAAATCATCAAAAGATCCTCTAGCACAGGGGTGTCAGACTTGCAACGTCACGTGATGTGTCGCGCCATATCGTGATTTTTTTGCCATTGCCGGCAATGGGATGGGCGCTGTTTCACTATGATGCATCTGGCCCGCAGGCCAGCAGTTTGACACCCCTGCTCTAGTAGCTTAATATTCTCTTTTACATCAGTCTTCATCCAAAAATACAGCCCAAACTATCAAAAACATAAGTGTAAAAGACAAGACTAGGAATATGAATTAAAATAAGCAAGAAAATGGTAAGAAAACACCTGTCCACTCTACATGAGTTCAAATCACTGGGACCTGATGGATTACACCCCAGAGTTCTGAAAGAGCTGGCTATCTTTCAAAGGTCCTGGAGCACCAGGGAACTACCAGATAGCTTCTTGTCCTGCCCTCAGGTGCTTTGGAGAATAGCTTGATTCCCTCTTCTTTGTGGCAACCCTTGAGATGTTGGAAGACTGCTATCATGCCCCCCCTTGTCCTCCTCTTCATTAAACTAGACATGCCCAATTCCAGCAACCGTTCTTTATATGTTGTAGCCTCCAGACCCTTAATCATCGTTGTTGCTCTTCTTTGCACTCTTTTTAGAGTCTCAATATCTTTTTTACATCGTGGCAACCAAAACTGGATGCAGTATTCCAAGTGTGGCTTTACCAAGGCATTGTAAAGTGGTATTAACACTTCACATGATCTTGATTCTATCCCTCTGTTAATGCAGCCTAGAACTATGTTGGCTTTTTTGGCATATGCAGCACATTGCTGGCTCATATTTAAGTGAATGTTCAGACTTCCGGTTTTGGGCAGTAGTGACTGGTTGCAGGCTTGAGGATTCTCCGCACACATGTGGTTAATTTCACCCTGCCTGGGGACCCTAAATGCGTCTAAGTCACCCTGGAGAGGCAACAAAGAAAGAAGGGTGCTCCAGCAATTCTGGAACAGTGGCAGCCATTCCATTCAACTTGGGGAAAGCCTTCTAACCTGACAGGAGAAAGTCTGGCTGTATTGCATTGACCAGCCCAAGCTACAAGCAACCGAAGTCCAAAAGCACTAACCAGCACAACTGTGAACAGCATGCTTGAAACTGGGTGAGGAATTTGATCTTATCTTTTCTATTCTACATTTAATTTCCTGGAAAAGATTCCCAAGAAGCAAAATACCTCCGAAAGGGAAGGAGGGGGATTTCCGCTCCACCCTTATACTAACAGAAGCAGTGAATTAATCTCTTTATGGAGGATCAAAATATATGGAAGTGAAATAAATATAAAACCTGAAATTTAAAACTTAAATCTGGATAAATCTAAAATTGTTTGAATGGTTAAGACTCTCATTTCAAAGATAATTGTTTATTTTGGAAATTGAAAAACAAATAGTTGCGGACACCTAGTGGTGGATGACTTTAATATAAGTTTTGGCAAAACCTGGGAAAAGCTGATCTGTGTTTGTGACCTTCAAAGTTTAACAACAAAGAACAGCTGTGACAAAAAAAGACAATATTCTGGGCTGTAGACAAAGAGAGAATTATACATTTCAGGAAAAAAAATCTTTTTTGAACTATCTGGATTACAAATATCTATTTAATTGGGACTCTAAAGCTATTTGCAGAGAAAAGAAAGGAAGAGAAAAACTCAAATTCTTGGCCATCATGGATCAGAGACATGTAGAAAGAACAAATCAAGAAAACAAATACTTCACAGGAGGAGATATATAGTATACTGCAACTAATTCAAACAACAATGACTTTAAACCACAAAGAAATCCAAAATAACTTTGAAAATATAAATCAATCTATTTCTAAGTTAACTCTACAACAACAAAATTCCCAGAAAACAACAACAGAAAAGGAGTAGATAAAACAGATAAATGGATATAGAACTGAGAATAGAGACTTAAAGATGGAACATAACAAAACAAGGAAACATGATTTAATCCTAGTGGAAAAAAATTCACAAGAATTGGGAAAAAAAACTGATCCCTTAAGACTACAAAATAAATCTGAGGACAGGAAACAGATTGGATAAAATGGACAGTAGAGATGTCAGGAACATTGGAGAGAAAGTAAATTATAAGAGAAGCGGAGAGAAAGAAAAAGAAAAAGATTTTCAGCAAACGTGGAAAGGCAGAACCTCCATACAAAGACACTTCACCTGATTTACTTTTTATATCTACAGCAACATTTATGAACCTTTTGATTCAGCAAAATACATTGATTAAGAAAGATACTGGGCAAAGGAAAAGGACTAAAGTGGAAACCAAGAAAATAGATGATGGGACTTACCAGAGAGAATATTTTAAAAAAGAAACATTTGTTTGAATATGGTTAAAGAAATAGAAAAGTTTTGGAATATATATGTCATTCTAAAAGGGATGAATTCCCTAAACAATATAGTACTTTTTTCTCTTTTTTGTTCTCTTTCTTGATATGAGTAATAGAAAAAAGTTGAAATGACTTAGATAAAGGAAATGTTTTAGATACTTAAATGTGATTGAATTTAAAAAAATTATAATGGATAAAAATGTTTTGAATAAGGAGAAACTTCCTGACAGTTAGAACAATTAACCAGTGGAACAACCTGCCTCCAGAAGCGGTGAATGATCCAACACTGGAGGTTTTTAAGAAGAGACTGGACAGCCATTTGTCCAAAATGGTATAGTGTTTCCTGCCTGAGCAGGGGGTTGGACTAGATGACCTCCAATGTCCCTTCCAACTTTACTATTATTATTATTATTATTATTTTTATTATTATTATTATTAAGAGTTAAAGGACTAGATAACTAGATATATTAAATGGAATGTTTAAAGACTAAACATTTTTAATTATGGTTTAAAAGAATAAAAAATTTAGGGAATAAATATATATTAGCTTAGGAGGGATATATATTTTAAGTAGTGTGTTATTTTTTATGTTTCTTTACTCTTGCTCTTTCTTTTTTTCATTATTTATCTATTCCTTAAGAAATATAAAAGTGTGAGATGGTTCATATGGAAAAATAGAGTTAAATTTTTTAATGTAATTAATTTTTGAGAAAATCTTAACCAGTAAGAATACCTAGAATTTGGTGGGAGAAACAAATTAAAATAAGGACTGTAACAGGATCTATAATAAGGCAACCAGAATGATTGGCTAAAAAAGAAATATTATATTGATGTGATTATTATTTTTAGGAATATTGGGAAATATATATATTTAATTGTTATCTATCAAAACAATAAGAATTGTATTAACTCAATGTTTGCAAAAGAGGATATTTTGGGAAAAGAGGAAATCAACTAAAACCATTATGTGGATTATGGATTATAGAAATCAATTGATAATTATTGTTTTACAAATGTAACCCAGACAACACACTGTTCACCAATTATTGTGATATATGTTTTTTTAAAAATCAATAAAATATATTCCCCAAAAAATATTTAAGTGACTGTCCACTAGGACTCCAAGATCCCTCTCAGTTACTACTGTTGAGCGAGGTACCCCTTATACTATACCTGTACATTTGGTTTTTCTTGCCTAAATGTAGAACCTTACTTTTTTCACCATTGAATTTCATTTTGTTAAATAGCGCCCAATGTTCAAGTCTGTCCAGAGCCTTCTGTATCTTAAGCCTGTCTTCTGGAGTGTTGGCTATTCCTGCCAGCTTGGTGTCATCTGCAAATTTGATGAGTTCTCCATTTATCTCCTCATCCAAATCATTGATGAACATGTTGAAGCCTAAAACAGAGCTTTGGGGTACCCCACTGCATACTTCCCTCCATGTAGATGCAGTTCTGTTGAGGATTACCTGTTGAGTGCGGTTGGTCAGCCAGTTATGAATCCATCTGATGGTGATGTTGTCTAACCCACATTTTTCTATGTTATCTAGTAGTGGGTTGTGGTATCTTAAAGCATAGCTGGCTGGGGAATTCTGGAAGTGGAAACCCACCCATCTTAAAGCATGCTGGCTGGGCAATTCTTAGCATCTTCAACCTGCTAAGCTTGAGAAACCTTGGCTTAGGAGAATCTTCTCTTGAGGAGGAAGAGACTCAATAGCAGTAACTGGAAGAGGGATCTTGGAGTCCTATTAAACAATCATTTAAATATGAGCCAGCAGTATGCGTCAACAGCCAAAATAGCCAATGCAATCCTAGGTTGCATTACAGAGAGACAGAATCAAGATCATATGAAGTATTAATACCAATTTATAAAAGCCTTAGTAAGACCACACTTGGAATACTGCATCCTGTTTTGGTTTCCATATTATTAAAAAAAAAGATATAGAAACTCTGGAAAGAGTGCAGAAAGGGCAACAAAATTGTTAGGGAACTGGAGACCAAAACATATGAAGAACGATTGCAGGAATTAGGTTTGTCTAGTCTAGTGAAAAGAAGGGCTAGGGGTGGCATGATAGCAATGTTCCAATATTTGAGGGGCTGCCACAAAGAGGAGGGGGTCAACCTAATTTCCAAAGAAGGCAAGACAAAAAACAATGGATGGAAACTAATCAAGGAGAGAAGCAACCTAGAACTAAGGAGAAAGAATTTGTCTTCAGTACGGAAGCTTTCAGTGTATATGTAAAACAACAAAGTAATAATAATCAGAATAATGATACCAATAAGACAGGGTAGTAGAGAAAATGAGGATCATAATAATACATGGACTTAGACATAAGACAGTAACTGTGGGAATTAGGTTTTCAGCAGAGTGAGGACAGAGAAAAAACTGTTTTTGTCTCTATTGTCTTGGCATAGATCCTGTAGCATCGTCCTAAGGGGAGGAGTTGCATCAGTTTATGTCAAGGATGTGAGGGGTCTGTAGATATTTTCTCAAACCTCCTTCTGACCAATGCAAAATATAGGTCTTTTATGGAAGGCAGGCTGGAATATAGAGGTGCTCTATGGAAGAAGGAAGGAAGGAAGGTTGGTTTCAGTTTTTTCCTGAAACACATACATACATATACTTTATCCATGTATACAATATGTTGATCCTTAGGTTATGCCACAGGACTTAACATATGCTGATGATGTTCAGCATTGTATCTTCACCCCAGTTTATCTGGTTCTGTTGGGGCCTTGATGGGGTTGCACTGGGCTTTGGCTCAACCCAAGCAAGAACAAATAGCTCTGGGCTTTGCACCTCCTATTTCTGGGGTCCTTCCATCTTTGGTTCAGGGGTAGCACTGCCGGGGGTCCTCCTGATTCATGGCTCTTGCTTGAAGAGCAGGTGGCAGTATGGGTAGGAGGGCCATTGTGTAATTTTGGATTGTGTGTCAGTTGTATCTGTTCCTCAATCAGCATGGGGAGCAGTCTTGGACCAAGGCGCACAGTCACTGTAATTTGAAGTAGGATAATCTTGAGGAACAGAAGAAAGACAAAACAATCAGGATAATGGTCAGACAAGATAAATTTGAGTCCCAGGCAGAAATATGATTTGAAAAAATGTTTGAGGCTTGGCCCATCCAAGTTCTCTTGAAGATGAGAAGGGGGGGGGGGATATTCAAGCTTACAAGTCTGAAGTCAACTAGTCGAGATAGACCAGACTAAAAACTAAAATCAAGAATGGTAATACTATCTTTATTATAAGGTTACAGTAACAAAATCTTGCAAGTCTGAATGTGCCTCCCCTCCTCTCTATCCCCTTTTTTGACACACACACACACCTTTATCTAAGAGGGTCAAACCTGAAAGACCTTCTTAAATTACATTTTTGCCTTGTAGTCAAATATATTTGTCTGACCATTGTCTTGGTTGTGGCTTTTCCTCAAGATTATTCCTATTTCCCACTGCATTCACTTATGCCCTCGTGATCTCAAGACTGGACTATTGAAACAATATCTACATGGAGCTGCCTTTGAAGAAACTTCATCTGGTGCAGAATGCAACAGCACAAGCAGTTAATGGGGGTCAATTATTGGGCTTCACTATTTATTTTATTTATTTATTTATTGAATTTATATCCCGCCCTTCTCCTTGCGGACTCAGGGCGGCTGACAATCAGTTAAAAAATACATCAATAACAATTACAAAATTAAAATTAGTTAAAAAGAAATATTTAAATGTTGTCTAACTACCTGTATGGGCTTCCATTATGCTTCTAGGTGCAATTCAAAATGCTGGTAGTCACCTTTAAAGCCATTCATGATCTTGGACAGGGTTAATTATACATCTGTCTCTATTTAATTGTTTCTACCCATCCTACCTAGTCTGGCAGGAAGGGAAGGGAATGCTCCCAGTTGAAAAGCATTAGCTGTTAGGGCCCAAAAGGAGAACCTTTTCTGAGCACGGAAAACTTGATTTTGTGTTCAGGCTTGGAAGTCAGGTGTTTTTTGGTTTTGTTTTGTTTTTGTTTTAAATGTATATATGTTATTGGTCTATATAACAACCAAAAGATATAATGAAGTACAACCAAAAATATAACAGTGCTAATAAAATTAGAAAAGAATATATAGAATAGTGATTAAATATCCATAAAATATTAATATGGAACTAGCTTAATCCTTTGACATATTATTAAATTTAGCCATAGAAATAATTTAATGCTCCATCTTCTTAGCTCTGGTACAATGTTATATCAATATAATTATATTTATATAATATACTTACATGCTTAACCTTTTACTCTTTAGGTGCCTTAGAATGTTGATATTCTGTCAATATTAATTACAGTTATGCATACTGTTACAAGCATTATAATTATTTGACTTTTCTTCAAACCCAAATGTAACATTGAAAATAAAATGAAAAAATGAAGGAAGAGCATACATCAAGATATTTGTTTTATCATAAAATTTTCTGTCTTAAGCTAAATCAATATTAAAATCTCCATTGTATTGTTTCATGGCATATGTATGTGTGTATGTATATTTATGTATATTAACATGTGTACATGTTAATAAAGGATTTATAAACGAACATGTGAAATACTAGAGAAATTAAAAAGACAAAAAATAACAAATTAAAAAGGAAAAAGAAACTAAAAGGAAAATGTTGCATTTCTAACTTCCTGTTTACAAATTTACTAATCTGCAACATTTATAAGGGTTAAACCCCCTTAAAACTAATCAATAGATTATAATATTTGTTATGCTTCATTATGGGAACTATTCTTGCTTAAATTTAATTAAACTTCTGTTGTACATATATACTATTAGTTTTGTCATTGCTGCATGTTTTCTATGTTTGTGTTCCCACTCAAGTATAGTTGCAATTCTGTTTTACTTCCAATGTTGAGCGAAATTTATTCTCACTTCTGTAGATATATATCACATTAAATTATTAAGTATCTTGATTTTGTCTGAGATTATTCCTCATTTAAAAAAATATTAGGAATAATCTTTTGGCTTTGATGAAGGTCATTTTTAAGATGCTTGACTATGTGTTTTATTTGTATATTATGAATTTTTGTATTTTATCTATTTTATTGTAAGTTGCCTAGTTACCGTATATGAGATGGATGGCTATATAAATAAGTAAACAAATTAATAAAGAAATAAAGTTTGGCTATATGGATGCTTAGGGTTTTTTTTTAAAACATACACATAAAATGTGGTATTTGAATGAAGCATCACTTAGGAAACACATAATCTCAGTTCCACTCACAGAAAATTCAAATGGAGTACAGTATCTAGTCTACATATATAATCTCTGGTCCATCACCATGGAAACACAGAATCCTTTTATCTAAGCCACCAACACTCATTCCAAGCTTAGATTTAAAGGTGGAATGATGGCATTGGAGGATACATGTAAAGTAATTTCCTTTTCTCCTCTATCTAAAATTAAACTATAATATTCCTGCAAAATACTTTGACCCCTAGCTCCTGCTACTAATTTGAGATTTTATTGGGAATTAAAATTCATCACCTTTCTAAATTCAACAGCTACGGTATGTGTTTCAGTCAAGACTGAACTTTTGGGTTCTTACTGCCAACAATAATGTCTATTTGTGAATGATGAATGTTTTGGAAAATGTATTTTGTCAGCAGTGTAAAAGCTTTCAGTCACTTTGCAAAACGCCCATTACAAGCTTCATGGACATTTCTAGTTTTGTAACTACCAATTAGCATCAATGAAAATGTTTTTCTTAGGCACAACACAGCTTGTATTACTCATACTGCCAAATAAGGATTTGTCTGAAACACTGAAACTTGGTTTTCTATCCTGAACACTAAAAATAGATTTTATTTTCATTTTTATCTCTTAGCTTTTGAGATCAATGAAGCAACTTCAATCTCTGTCTAATGACATATGTTCAGTAGGTGGAAGCAACAGATAGAAAAAAAAATAAGGAGTTAGGTTTTAAAAATTGGTGTTTAGTAAAAAAAAAAAAACCTTACTTGTTTTTGCAAAATTTTGATACCAAACATTATAAGTGCTTTTATTTTATATTTATGACAAGCATAAAGGATTCAGTCCTAAAACTAAATAAAATAGAATTGGGCAAAAATCTAGAAAATGCTTTGACCCAATGATTTGCCAAGGCCTTGACAATTCACTCCCTCTGTAGTGAGCCGCTAACTGGAAAATTGCCACAATAGCCAGTTGAATGACCAAAAAAAGTAACTTTTTTATTAATGTATTTTATTCTACTTTCTAATGAAAAAATTCCAAAGTGGCTTGCTCGCTTATTAATTTATTTATTGTCACATTTGCACACCTCATCCTCCTGGTATGTCTGTCTGCAGCAGTCCACAATGAAATAATAAAAAACATCAATTAAGCTTGATTAATTGTAACATCAGATAAAACAATAAAATACATAATTGTAAAATAAGCATAAATAAAGGTTTGAAAATGGTATCCTATATAAACTGACGGTATAAAGTGTGAAGAGAAAATCCTTGCTTGTAAAACAGATTTACTGTCTTTTTAAATAAATCAGCAAGAGCTAATAAATGATCACAAGCCTCACAATATACAAGGTAATATATTAAGGTATATTAAAAATCATGCATTAAAATAGGCATCTAGAGCTATAAAATCATTAAGCAACAGAAAGCAATTTTAATTTTTATACTCTCACCAGCTGACATATTCTGAAATACAATAGTGCTGAAATATCAACAAGAAAGGAACAGGAGGAGGGGAAATCTTCCCTAAAAATTACAGAACTTTCTGTCAGGATGGTCCATACCTTAAAAACCATTTTCAGGTAGCTTCATTTGAATGAGATGAAGTGCCTAAGTGCAGAAAACTATCGTTCATGGTACACAGTCTAACTGAAGTCATGATTTGGAACGAGAGGTTGACTGGGTTCTTGGATTAGATAATACCCAATAAACTTCTCTTTTTCTTGTGGCCCCCTCTGATTTACAGTGAAGCTTACGGAGGTGAACCGGATTAAGTGAGGCATTTATTAAGTGAGTTTTCCTCCATTTTACAATGTTTCTTGCCACAGTTGTTAAGTACGGTAAATCACAGTGGTTATTAAGTTAGTAACTTAAGTGAATCTGGCTTCTCCATTGACTTTGCTCATCAAAATTTTGCAAAAATGATTCCAGGACACTGCAACCATCATAAATATGAGTCAGTTGCCAAGTAGCTGAATCTTGATCACATGACCATGGGGATGCTGCAATGGTCATAAGTGTAAAAAATGGTCATAAGTTACTTTTTCAGTGCTGTTGTAACTTTAAACAATCACTAAACAAACAATTTTAAATAAAGGACTACCTGTACTTCTGACCAATGTTGGAAATGTGGTAAACCTGAAGAGTTATTTCACTTTGTGAAAAGCAAAATACTAGATATAAATACATACATTTATACAAAGAATTGTAAAGATTAAATTCAGATGAAACCAGAAATTTTTTTCATTGAGACTTATGGGTAACCAATTAGAAGAGACTTATGGAAGACTAATTTTGTAGATTGTAATTGTAAGATTATTATATGTGCGTTGGAAAAATTCTGAAATACCCACTAAGGAGTGGATTTTAAAGATTATGAAATTGGCAAAAATGGCAAAATTGACCTTTATGATGAAGGATAAGACAACAAATACTAGAAAATAGAAAACCTTTATGGTCTTTTTTTTTTAAAGGAGGGGGACTGGTGAATTGGTGATTTATGGATTTGCTGATTGAAAAGAATTGAATATGAGAAGAAGATAATTAGGATGCAACTTGAAAGAGGAAAGAATGAGGATAATATATATATATAAACCACCACTAGACTTCACTTTGGGGCAATTTCCACTCTAACCTTCTCTTTTTAGGGAAGGAAATGAAGTGGCTTATCAGGATCCCTTTTAATCAGATGTCAAGCCTGAGAAAAGGATCAAAACTACAATGATCACTCCTGTGGATAATCTCTGGAAGAAGTGGGATGAGGGTAATCATTCATCCATCCTGGCTTTTCTTAATCTCTCACTAGCTTTTGATGTGATTATTGTATCTTTCTGGACTAGCTCCAGGAGTTAGGAACATTGTCTTTTGTTGATTCTCCTTCTTTCTCTGGGGTCCATTCCAGTTGTGTTGACAAGGGGAGAAATCCAGCCAAATTCCTTTTTTTTTTTTTTTTGTGGAGTTTCTCAGCGTTTGAGGTTATTCCCACTCCTATTTAATATTAACATGGAGCCATTCTATGAGGTCATTTGACAGCACAGGGTGAGATAGCACCATGATATCCAGTTGTACAACTCAGTTTCAGACTGGCCAGATAAGGCTGTAGAAGTTTTATCTTAGTATCTGGATCTGAAAGGGAAGAACAGGTTAAAATTCAACCCAAACAAAACCAAATGGACCTGGTTCCAGGATTAAGGACTATAATTGAGGTGGGGGCAGCCCTTTAAATGTATCTAGTTTCCACTCTAACTGAAGGACAGTACTAGCAGCACAATTGGGATGTTTAACTATAGCTCTAAAACTCTAGATTGTAGAATCAGAAGCAGCCTGGAGCTACTATATGAATCAAATGTTGCCCCAAATAAAAATTGTGCCAAAGACTTTGCATACAACCACTTCCTTACATATGGTGTAATTTCAGAACAACTACGACACTTAGCAACATAATACTAGATCACAAGAGCAGCTTCCCAAGTAATGTTTTAAAGCAGAGATCCCCAACTTTTTGGGCACCAGGGACCGGTTCTGTGGAGAGAGGTTTTTCCGTGGCCAGGAGAGTGTGTGGTTTTGTGTGCTGCCTGCATCTCGCGGATGGGTCTTTGCTTGTTTGTGTGGACCAGTTGCTGACATGCCGCAGCCCAGTATTGGTCCACAGACCAGAGGTTGGGGACCCCTGTTTTAAAGTACAATCCCAAATTGCCTGAAGGTGCTAACTTATCCAGTGCTATATTACTGATAGTCTGCATGTGGAATGGAAGGATCTGCTACAGAAGACTATTTTCCCTGGGTTTCTGATAGCTGATCATCAATTGTTCCTCTTGGCAACACTGACCTAAGGCAGTAATTGTCCTCTTTAAATCATCCTGTATTATGGATAGAATAATGGCCAATTCAGAGGTCTGAATATCTGTGGTTTGTGATCATTAATCAAAGAATTAATATAATGTTGAACAAAGTTAATATATAGCCTTGATGGATACTTCTAAAGTTAGATATATAATTGGAGAGGAACTGCTGGAATCCTGCTCAGAGAAGTTTCCTCATATAACTTATTATGAGTAGTAAAAGACATTTGTCAGTTGCTGAATTAGTCATCTTGACTATAATAAAATGGGCAGTATTAAATCAAAAGTGGTCTTGAAATCAATAAAGGTAGTATACAGGTGAACTCTTGAACTGGACATGCATTTTTCATCTAAGTGTTGTAAGACTAATCTGACAATAGTGTATCTGTTCAATAGTGTATCGACCTTGCCTAAAACCAACTTACTGTTCATCTAGGATATGAACCTGAATAAACTAGTCTTTCAAATTTATAGTTAGATGCATGATAGCATGCATTTTAAATAAATATAGGATTATTATTTGTAACCTCCTCCTTCAGCAACCAAGATTCCTACGGTCTCACAAAAAGTTCAGATGCAGAGAGAATTGAAAAACTAATTTGGACAGAAGGGGAATTTGATAAAAATTTAAATGAGTAGAAGGAGAAATATAGTATAAGGAATTTAAAGGGTCAAATTGGAATGTCTGTACGGTAGGGCAAAAATGAAGTTCTGAATCTAATCTGATGCTTTTATTCAGTTTTCATAAATCCATTAAAGAAGGGGATTGTTCATTGGCCTGGGAGATACTGTACTTGGGAGAAGATCAGATGAAAAATTCAACCCTGTATTACATATATGGTACAATAATTTTTTAATCTGTTCGCTTATGGACATCCTCTCTCTCTCTCTCTCTCTCTCTCTCTCTCTCTCTCTCTCTCTCTCACTCTCTCTCTATCTATCTATCTATCTATCTATCTATCTATCTATCTATCTATCTATCTATCTATCTATCTATCTATCTATCTATCTACTGTATCTATCTATCCATCCATACAGAGCAAGCCATCTATCTCATTCAAGAAACTCTGAGAAGCTAACAAAGTTTCCAGATTTGAAAATAACAATATAAATAACTAGAAAAGAACACAAGATATAATCAAAAGAAAAATGGCAACTCAAAACGGAAACTTCTGAACCACATAGACTTCAGTAACTTCCCAAACCCAATGCCTTTACAGATAGACAGGTTTAATTTCTTTCCCAGAAAGCAAGCAGGATTTGGGACATTCTGATGTAAAGTAAGGTGTTCCATAAGGCAGGTATCATAATAGAATTGTCTCAGCCTTTATGGGAAAAACAAGAGAAAGTTTTATATTCCAAAGTGGTACCATTTGTGCTTACCAATGTCTTGCCCTTCCTAGTTCTTTACATTTAAAAACATAATTTTAGAAATTGGAAGCCCTAGAACAGGGGTAGGCAACCTTGGCTCTTTTATGACTCGTGGACTTCAACTCCCAGAATTCCTGAGCCAGGCTGGCTCAGGAATTCTGGGAGTTGAAGTCCACAAGTCATAAAAGAGCCAAGGTTGCCTACCCCTGCCCTAGAACATTGCAAAGAGCCACCCCTCAGCATCATATTTATTTACAAAAGTGTCTCTGAACTTCAAAGAGATCACATACATTTCCTATGGATATAAAATTATAAACAGATGGTTACAGATTGGCCATGAACCCAGCTTTCTGTTAAATGACTTTAAAGGTTAAATATTTAAATGTTAAGCAGGGATAGTATGGAATGTTATATGGGATGGAGATAAGAGATTATGGCAAGTAATACTCTGGTAAAGTGATGTTTGTAAATAGTTATATCCCCTAAACATAACAGACATTATGTGAATGGGCACACAGCCTCAGCAGGCATTTGCAAAAGAGTTCTGTTAAGTCCTGGGAATAATGGCGCTTGAGACGATTCATCTCCAACAAGTCTTTATTGTTTGCTCCACTCTCGAACAACCAGAGCAGAGGCACGCAGGCCTCTATTTATATCCTCTGATCCCCGGGCAAGTTCAACCAATCATGAGGCGGGCTTTTCCCGCCTTGCGCATGCGCACAAGGCCGGCGCCGCTCAGTCTGGTCCCGGGCAGCTTCTGCAAATGCCCGGGACTCTTGCAACGTCCCGAGCCTGCATCTTGCAGGCTCAGGACACAACACCCCTTTCCCCTGGATGAAATAAGATTGCGCCCAC
>NW_015386388.1:6344277-6374073 GCF_001527695.2 Protobothrops mucrosquamatus
CTTCGTCGCCAGTGTTAAGTCCTGGGAATAATGGCGCTTGAGACGATTCATCTCCAACAAGTCTTTATTGTTTGCTCCACTCTCGAACAACCAGAGCAGAGGCACGCAGGCCTCTATTTATACCCTCTGATCCCCGGGCAAGTTCAACCAATCATGAGGCGGGCTTTTCCCGCCTTGCGCATGCGCACAAGGCCGGCGCTGCTCAGTCTGGTCCCGGGCAGCTTCTGCAAATGCCCGGGACTCTTGCAACATCCCAAGCCTGCATCTTGCAGGCTCAGGACACAACAAGTTCACTATATATTATCCAACAACTTAATAAGCCTGAAAGTCAGAAAGGACTAGGCCCCTTAGCAGAAGTAGCTAACAAATCTTATCTCATCCACCTACAGTGTCAGGTCTTCATATTGTCCTTGGAACTCAACAGCTATAAGTAGCAGAGATGGTTTACCTGATCGTTTAAAAATAACAGTAACTTAGAGCTTCCTGGTCTCCTTTTCCTCCATATAACTAGAATCTGGAATCAAATTAATCTTCCCACTGCAGAGCACCAAGTACTTGGCTTGCGGCCTGCAACCTCATTCAAAATGGCTTGCAGCAACTTGGCTATTTCAAAGCAGTGCTCCCTGCCATTAATCTGCTACAGCAATGACATTATAATGTGTGGTGCATCATTGCCTCTTCCAAGCTACCCTTCAGAAAGAGATACATTGGATAATTGCTGCCTTCATCGATCAATGTGGAGTTCTTTAAATATGCAGCAACTAAAATCTATTCAGACTTCAATTTCTGCATAGTACAGTGATAATAATAACAAGAAAAATAGACACTGAATAGATTTTGCCATGCACTGGGATCTTCTGCAGCTTCAGAGAAGACATGGTCTAATAGCTCAGACAAAAAGACTATTAACTTGGGCAATTTTACAATACAGGATGATCTCAAAATAATATCCTGTATCAGGGATGAAATCAAGGTCATATGGAACTAGTCACCTGGATTAGGCAGGGCCTGTCCTAGAGAAATACCAGCTTCCTGTTTGCTTTGATAACAGGAATGAAAGTGAAAAGGGGAGGACAATATCAGCTTCCACACATAACAAACAGACTTGTGCCTTTCTATGGCAGGTGTAAATAACTGCAACATAATTATTTGCCTCTGCTTTAGGCATGTCAAACTCGTGACGTCACATGACATCGCGCGACATATCGCGACTTTTTCCCCATTGCCGGCAATGGGGTGGGTGCGGTTTCAGTATGATGCACCTGGCCTGCGGGCCAGCAGTTTGACATGCCTGCTCTACTTGATCCATTTAAGAGCATTTACTTATTATTTGCTACATTTGCATTCTCTCTGGCCTCTAAGAGCTTAAATGGCATTAGCTCACCACATTTCAAACGAAAGCAATCCCTGACTCCCTTTTACATCTCCTCTTCATTTTGTTAACTTTTTTCAAGTAATAAATATAGATATAGAAAAGAGTAGTGGAGAAAAGCCTGGTACTTCTGAACGGAAAGGGAAATCTCAGGTATGGAATAAAATAGGGAGGTTGGCAATGGTGAAGAGTCCCATCCTGTAAATTCAGAGGAAACATTGCAAAACTGCTACAACTTTTTTCTGACATAACTTCCAGAGTTAATCAGCTCCACCTCCATTAAACTCTTGAAAACCCATGGCAAGAGCAACGCAATCTTTGGAAAGGCCCTGACTACCACAAATTAGCATCAACCATGAAATATAAAGGTGTCTGGCATTACTTCAATGCTTATGCCTTATTTTTTTTCCCCTCAGACAATATGTTCCCTACATTGATATATAATTGCCCAAAGGATATATTAGATCAGATGAAGCACCTCCGTGATCCTTAACACAGATCCCTGACAGTTTTCCCAGACTGCAAATGGTTCACTGAAAGAATGGTTGCTTGCTTAAAATCCATCTATTATTTTCAGGAGAAAGAAAGACTTATATTTTTTACACTTTATAGAAATAAGACAATTAATGTAGACAGGCCTTTCAGCAACTATTCCCATAACAATAAAATGGTTCTCCCATATTTGCAGCAGTACACTTTGTAGACAAACTTCCCATCCAGGGTCTGTCTGAAAATTTAACCAGAACATCTGCTTGGACATGATACTATTTATCATGAACTAGGATTCCAATTTCCAGCTCAGTTTTTTAGCTGTCTGTATTTACTCCTCTTGTGCTTTAACACCTCATGCTATTGATCCAACTTTTATGATAATTGAAAAGCTCCAGAAAGTTTGTTCCTTACACCTTTGAGTGCTGCTAATTTGAGGTCCCAAAGTTTTGTTGTTGCTTGGCCCTGAAACAGTGTCTATTCAGTGACTAAGCAAGCCTTGTGAATAACAAACAAGTACTTTGTTGGTCAGTTCTACTTCCTCTGTGTAGCTATATGGATAGAAACCAAATAGAAAAAGACAAAAATGAAAAAAGATAGTAGACAGGAAGTTCCCACTGAGCCCATCAGCCATGTAATATTTGAAACCAACACTGGTGAGACTATATTAACATTTAACCTATTCATTCATTCATTCATTCATTCATTCATTCATTCAATCAATCAATCAATCAATCAATCAATCAATCAATCAATCAAATTTGAGATCACCTAACTGCACAATAACTGTAAAGTGCCCAGGGTCACTCAGACAGTGAGATGGGCATTGTTTAAATTTGATAAATAAATAAACCCTGGTGGGTTATAATTTTAAAAATTAAGAGAAAACAAGATACAGTAGTCTTCCACTTACATCCATTTGTCCAGCAAACCTTCACAGTTATGGCAGTGTTGGAAAAATGGGCATACCACTTATCCTTGACATTTTGGCTATCACAGCACTTCACAGTCAGGTGATTACAGTCCAGGAGCTCAGGTACCCAGCTTGCAATTACAGCATTGCAAGGGAGCTACAGTTGTGTGATCACTGTTTGCAGTCTTCCCTGTTGGCTTCCCACAAAGATGATTAATGGGGAAACCAGCAGAGAAGATCACAAATCATTCTGATCACTTCCATTTTTTCTCCTGCTTGCAGCAGCCACTTGCCCGTATATGGTCACTTCCAGACCTCCTGTAACATGTGTCGCCTGTGTTGGCCCTCCCAGTCCCTTCCCCAATCTCCTTTGACTTGCACAAGGCCTTTACCGGCTCTCCCATGGCCTCTCTCACTTCATGGCATCCCCACATTCTTAACCTGGGGCTCCTTCTAACTTAATCACTCAGGAGACCTGGGCAACAGGGACTGGTGGGATTGCTGTTGTGAAGCAGTACAGTCATGTGACATTGTGCTTTATGATCACATCACTTAGCAACAGCTATCCCAATCCCAATTGCCATCTAACCATAAAGGTGATGGACACGACCCAAGTTGCTCAGGAAAGTTTTTAGTAAAGAGGAATGTTATTGATAAGATAAAGGTACTAGCCTACCTTATAACCATTAGCTGAATTTTGATTATTAATAAGATAAAGATGTTAGCCTACCTTGTAATCTTTAACTTGTAACCTTTAGCAGAAATGTGTTACTATGAAAAAGCATGCAGTATGTTGCTCTTAATGATTGGTTTATAATTATGTGTGTTTCCATGGCTGGTTCATGGCAATGTGTGCTTTTCAAAATTGTATAAAAAGGATCCACTCCAAGCCAGGTTATCCATTTGGAATTTGCTTCAAGGTTACCCTTCTATTTGCAAATGAAATTTTTATTTTCCTTTCTACCTATCTGGTGTGGTTATTGGGCCTGCATGCCAGGTAAAAGAACTCAAGCTTTCCGGATCACCATAATATCATCAGATATCTAGGATATCATCAAAGAGACGAAACTCCAATGTTAAGGTACTAAATGTGTAAATGGTTTTTTTTCCCCTCTTGCTATTCAAGAGAATTGGGATTCTAGGGAATATTCCTCCCAAAATAACAACTGCAGGAGAAATGCACCACAGTCAAGATCACACCAAAAACTAAAAGACTGATTTTACCAGACTAAATTAATGATTATCCAGTTTGACACAGTCTAGAAGCAATCATATGAGAATCATCCAGTTGTTCAGGTTATCTTGGATATTAGAGACAAAAACCAGCACTTTTAAATGTTCCTGGAAGATAGCCATTGTAGATCTTTAACTCCTGTAAATAAAAAACAACAACAACAACAACAACAACAACAACAACAATAATAATAATAATAATAATAATAATAAAGTTGGAAGGGACCTTGGAGGTCATCTAGTCCAACCCCCTGCTCAGGCAGGAAACCCTATACCATTTCTTCATTAAGCTAGACATATCCAATTCCAGCAACCATTCCTTATATGTTTTAGCCTCCAGTCCCCCAATCATTTTTGTTGCTCTTCTCTGTACTCTTTCTGGAGTCTCAACATCTTTCTTACATTGTGGTGACCAAACCTGGATGCAGTATTCCAAATGTGGCCATACCAAGGCATTGTAAAGTAGTATTAACACTTCACGTGATCTTCTGTTAATGCAGCCTAGCACTGTGTTGGCTTTTTTGGCAGCTGCAGCACACTTCTGGCTCATATTTAGGTGATTGTCCACTATCTATTCCCTCATCTGAATCATTGATGAAGATGTTGAAGAGCACTGGGCCCAGATCAGAGCCCTGGGGCACCCCTCTACACACTTCCCTCCATGTAGATGCGGTTCCATTGAGGACCACATGCTAAGTATGATCGGTCAGCCAGCTACGGATCCATCTGGTGGTGATGCTGTCTAACCCACATTTTTCTATCTTATCAAGTACTAGATTGTGGTCTACTTTATCAAATGCCTTACTGAGGTCCAAGTAAATTATATCCACAGCATTCCTCTGGTCCATTCATTTTGTCACATGGGCAAAAAATGCAATAAGATTGGTCCCTTATAACAATAACTAATTACAAGCCAAGTAGCTGGATTTTAAATTAATTGATGTCTTTAAAGGCAGCACATATACAATATACATTATACATTATAATTATTTAGCCTATAGGGGTCTTTACTAAAATTGTATAACATATGCCCACCTTATTGGCCCATAGTACAGATGGAGGGACAAGAGTACCTGAGCCTTGTAAGGAAAAAACTAAACAGGGAGCGTCCTAATTCATCCATCACATTCTGCTATAGTTCTGTACCTCAGAATTGGGTAATGTTTTGCAATCCCTAGAAGCTGTTCTAATTGTGCTTTATTTGCTGAACTATACTACACTCCAGAAACAAGCATGAAATTGATGAAAACTATAATATAAACCATAAAATGGCTTAACATGGTTTTGAAAAGCAAAACAATAAAAATAAAAGAATCCCATTAAAAGCTGATAAAAATACAAGTTCCCATCTATTCTGTATTACTCCTTCTGCCATTGTGGCCTTTGGCTCACAAAAAAACTAAGTACAGTTCCAACCTGTCAAAAAATTGCCTTCTTGCTTCCAACATAAATTCACTCTCAGCTCACCCTAGCTGTTGCTGTAGGGATAAATCAAAAGAGAGAGAGAGAGAGAGAGAGAGAGAGAGAGAGAGAGAGAGAGAGAGAGAGAGAACTATACACCTTTCAGCAATGAAAGTCTAGATATAAATTAAATAAATAAATGGAACTAAGCTATAATTCTAGAAAATTAATTTTCTATATAATAGGAATTAAGAGTTAAACATAACTTATTGTAAATCATATGATGAAAGACGTGTGTTAAATCTAAATATTTCTCATTTCAAACAAATAAATAAAAAATATTGGATTTAAGCAAATATGTCAATTTATGATAGATATTGGAAGAAGGAGCTACTGGATGCTCTTTGGGAGGAAATTGCTTCTACTTTACAAACTAGCTATAGACACTGTGCTAGACTGTGTAGGCGTTTGTCTATTCAACAAATAAATTTGTAAATAACAGATTGAAAGATAAGCCCCAGCCCCCTCTCTTTACAAAAAAACAGGCATTGCAGCAGCTGTCCTTGGAATTACTCATCATGGATAAATAAGAGCTACATATGTTATTTTACTTTCTTCAAGCTTTAAGCTAGTCATACTAGTATAGCAGCATACTTGTCTGAGGCAATTAAACTAAAAACATATTTTCCATCTTTACTATAGAACCTCATAGAAATGAAATAAAGCAATCATGGTAGAAATAACGAAATCAAAGTATCAAAATAATATAGCATTATTTCATGCTTAAGATGAACACAAAGTTCATATATCAAATATTAAAGTTCAATTACTGTTTCATTTAATTATTGTTTCTCATTTAATAGCACTACATTTTTCTGAAGCTGTATCTTCTCCAACTTGGGTCTTCAAATGGTGCTGTGCTACATCTCTTCCCTAAGGTAAGGTAATGGGATTGTAGTCTAGGGAATCCAAGATTGCAAAAGAGCTGATATAGAGGAATACTCCATATATGTATTCCTCAATGAAATCAGAGGATTATTCTCCTGCCATTTTAAAAGCAGTGGCAGAAAGAAATAAAATGTAGAGGAAGATTTTTTACTAAACATCTCAGGATTATCATCAGATTCTTCTGAGCTCAGCATGGTCTCTATAACAACAATGATAAGGTAAAGAAGACCTCTAGAGCTCTCTATACCAACAAGTTTCATTGAGCAAATATAACTCAAAATTTATTTATTTGGTAAATTTATATAACTGTCCATTTCACATACATGCAAAGTGGTAGGCAAAGTTTAAAAAAAAACCACCAAAAACTAGCAACAAAAATCTTAAAAAACAGACTTCCGGTCTTGCGCAGTAGTGCAGCAGCCAAGGGATTTCGGGGCTCCATGCCCTCTGGCTGAATTTCTTCCTGTTAGGGGACCCTAAATGGACCAGAAGCTACCCCGAAGAGGCGGCAAAGAAGGAAGGAAGTCCTGTGGACCACAGAGAGATGGAGATCGACCTGATCGGTCCAGGAGAAGCCTTCCAGAAACCAACAGGAGAAAGTCTAGCCTAACTTCAGAGTCTAGCCCAAGCTACAAGCAACCGAAGTCAAAAAGTACTACTTTAAGCTGATTGTAAACAATGTGTTTGAATCTGGGTAAGATCATCAATTTTCTCTATCCTACTTATTAACTTTCCTGGGAAAAAAAATTCCCAAGAAGCAAAAAACTCTGAATGTGAAGGAGGGGGATTTTTGCCCCACTCTTTTACTAACGGAAGTGGCGAATTAAACCTTTTATAGAGGACCAAAACATACAGAAATGAAATGAATATAAAACCTAAATTTGGATACGTTTGGAATTGTTGAATGGTTAAGATTCTCATTTTAAAGGCAATTTTCTATTTTGATAATTTGAAAAATAAACTGGTGCCGACAACTAGTGGTGAATAAAGACTATGACAGCTATGGCTTTTATACAGGACTTGGCAAAATCTGGAAAAAACTAATCTGTGCTTGTGACCTTCAAAGCTATAACAAAAGAGAACAGCTGTGACAAAAAAGAAAATAGGGAGAAGCGTGAATCAGGTATTACACATCAGTCATGCAAGAACAGAAAGGCATCCAAAAAGAGAAGCCACCTTCTGGTAGGTGATTCAATTATAAGGGATGTAAATTTAGGAAAGGACACAGAGGTTTCAAAAGAGGTCAGATGTCTTCCAGGTGCTACTGCCAGTAGGGACAAGAAGCGTATTTCTAAAATAATCAAGAATGCCAGAAAGGACTGTGATGTGGAGGCTATTGTACATCTTGGCACTAACGATCTGTCCCAAAAAGATGTACTCTCTGTGCAGAACGATTTTCAGAGCTTGGGGTAGGAACTTAGCAGAACAGGCTGTAGGCTTACTTTTTCAGAAGTTTTACCAGTATATAAGGAGCAAAATGGAAAAGGCCAGTGTACAGCACAATTCAATATGTGGCTAAAGGAGTGGTGTAAAGGGGAAGGGTTTGGATATATTAGTCACAATGTCTGTAGCTGGTCCAATGAAAAAATGTACAAAAGAGATGGTTTGCATCCATCAAAGAAAGGGACTGAGTTACTTGGCTATAAATTCACAGATTTTCTGGAGGAATATTAAACTAAACAGCAGGGACAGTGAGTTAATTGATACAGACCATTCTGTCCCCGGCAATCTAAAAACTATAGGGCTATCAGTGCATGTAACATAGATGTGTGTGCAGACAAGAATATCAACCTTGCTGTCAAGCAAAATCAAGCTTCTAATAGCGAGTGTCACACAAAGTGCACTAACCAAATAGATAGTAAGACAATAGGGGAACTCAGGCATCACACAGGTTACGTAGAAAGTAAACACAGGGTCAGTCATAAAGGACTCAAATGTCTATACACCAATGCACAGAGTATGAACAGCAAACAGGGTGAACTAGAAATTCAGGTTAATGAGGGCAGATATGATATTGTTGCCATTGCGGAAACATGGTGGGATGAAACCCACAAATGGAACACACAGCTAGAGGGATTTAAATTATTTAAAAGAAACAGACCAAATAAAAGAGGAGGCAAAGTTGCTCTATATGTAAGAAATAACTACATCTCTACAGAAATAGAGCACAACAATGATGAAAACTGTCTTGAATGCATTTGGGTCAATATAAAAGGGGGGGAAATGACATTACCATAGGTGTATACTACAGGCCATCCAACCAAACAGAGGAAATAGATGAACTTTTTGCTAGTCAGCTAACTAAGGTATGTAGGAAGCACATCACAATAGTAATGGGGGACTTTAACTACCCTGACATCAACTGGGAGGCAAACTCTGCACCAAGTGGAAGATCAAACAGATTCCTTGCAAACCTAGCAGACAATTTTGTCTCCCAAAGAGTAGAGAAGGGAACTAGGGGATTAGCCATTTTGGATCTAATTCTCACTAACAGAGATGAAATGATAGAAGGTGTTGAAGCCACAGGAACCTTGAGAGGAAGTGATCATGCAATATTGGAATTCAACATTATGGAAGCACAAGCAATAGAACACAGTCAAACTAGAGTCTTGGACTTTAAGAGAGCTAATTTCAATAAACTTAGAGAGGGCTTGGGAAGGATTCCATGGATAAGAATCCTCAAGGGGAAAACAACTCAAGAAGCTTGAGAAATTTTGAAAAGTGAGATAATAAAAGCCCAGTCCAGCACAATACCAACAAAGAGGAAAAATAACAGCTCTCAAAGAAACCAGCATGGCTGCATAAAGAACTCTCTGATAAATTGAAACACAAAAAGGACAAGTATAGAAAGTGGAAAGAGGGGCACATAACTAAGTCAGAATATCAACAAATAGCCCGAGCCTGCAAAGATGAAGTGAGGAAAGCCAAGGCTCAAGATGAACTAAGGCTTGCGACCAAAGTCAAAAATAACAAAAAAAAGCTTCTTTCAACATGTAAAAAACAAGAAAAAAGTGAAGGAAATGATTGGTCCATTAATGGGGGAAAGTGGCAAGAAGGTGACAAGCAACAGGAAGAAAGCAGAACTATTTAACTCGTTTTTTTGCATCTGTCTTTACACAAAGGGAAAATACAGACCAACCTACCAAAAATAGTGCCATAAAAAACAAAATAGAAATGCAAGTTAAAATAGGCAAGAAACTGGTAAGTGAGCACCTGTCCAGCCTAGACGAGTTCAAATCACCAGGACCAGATGGATTACACCCCAGAGTTCTCAAGGAACTGGCAGATGTGATCTCAGAACCATTGAACTATATTTTTCAAAGATCCTGGAGCACTGGGAAACTACCGGAGGACTGGAAAAGAGCTGATGTAGTTCCCATCTTCAAAAAAGGGGGGAAAATGGACCCAGGAAATTACAGACCTATCAGTCTGACCTCAATACCTGGGAAGATTCTGGAAAAGATAATCAAACAACGAATCAGCGAACACCTAGAGGCAAACAAAGTCATTACTAAAAGCCAACATGGGTTTGTCAAAAACAGATCATGCCAGACAAATCTTATTGCATTCTTTAACCAAGTGACAAAATTAGTGGATCAGAGGAATGCTGTGGATATAATTTACTTGGNGATACAGGAGGATCTGGACAGACTTGAACACTGGGCGCTATCTAACAAAATGAAATTCAATGGTGAAAAAAGTAAGGTTCTACATTTAGGCAAGAAAAACCAAATGTACAGGTATAGTATAGGGGGTACCTTGCTCAATAGTAGTAACTGTGAGAGGGACCTTGGAGTCCTAGTGGACAATCACTTAAATATGAGCCAGTAGTGTGCTGCAGTTGCCAAAAAGGCCAACACAGTGCTGGGCTGCATTAACAGAAGGATAGAATCAAGATCACATGAAGTATTAATATCACTTTACAATGCCTTGGTAAGGCCACACTTGGAACACTGCATCCAGTTTTGGTCACCACGATGTAAAAAAGATGTTGAGGCTCTAGAAAGAGTACAGAGAAGAGCAACAAAGATGACTAGGGGACTGGAGGCCAAAGCATATAAGGAAAGGCTGCTGGAATTGGGTATGTCTAGTTTAATGAAGAGAAGGACGAGGGGGGACATGATAGCAGTGTTCCAATATCTCAGGGGCTGCCACAAAGAAGAGGGAATCAAGCTATTTTCCAAGGCGCCTGAAGGCAGGCCAAGAAGCAATGGATGGAAACTAATCAAGGAGAGAAGCAACCTAGAACTAAGGAGAAACTTCCTGACAGTTAGAACAATTAACCAGTAGAACAACCTGCCTCCAGAAGTGGTGAATGCTCCAACACTGGAAGTTTTTAAGAAGAGACTGGACAGCCATTTGTCTGAAATGGTATAGGGTTTCCTGCCTGAGCAGGGGGTTGGATGACCTCCAAGGTCCCTTCCAACTTTATTATTATTATTATTATTATTATTATTATTATTATTATTATTATTATTATTATTATCATCATCATCATCATCATCATCATCATCATCATCATCATCATCATCATCCAATTTGGGTTGCAGACAAAGAGAGGATTATAAACTTCAGGAAACCTTTTTGAACCTTTTTGGATTATAAATATCTACTAAACTAAAGCTCTAAAGCTATTTGCAGAGAAAAGAAAACTTCGAGTCTTGACCACTATGGAAAATCAGAGACTTGCAGAAAGAACTTATCAAGAAAAAATAAATACCTTTCAAGAGGAGACATATGAGATGCTGCAACTAATTCAAACAACAATGACTTCAAACCACAAAGAAATCCAAATAACTTTGAAAACATAAACCAATTCATCAAAATACAACAAAAAAAATCCCAGGAAATAACAATAGAGAAGAAGCAGATAAAACAGATAACTGAACACAAATTGAAGGCTCAAAAATGGAATTTAACACAACAAAGAAATTACAAGAAATATTGGTTTTGGAAAAGGCAACTTATACTTTAAGACCACAAGACAAATTTGAGGATAAGAAAAAAGACTGGTCAAAATGGATTGTTGAGACGTCAGGAACACCATTAGAACTGGAGAGACAAAAAATGATAAGAGATACAGAGAGAAAAACAAAAAGATTTTCAACAAACATGAAAGAGCAAATGCCTCTTACAAAGATATTGTACTTGACTAATTTTTTATATCTACAGTGACATCTACAAGAATATGGAAAGACTCTTTGATTCAGCAGAATATATTGATTAAAGATATTGGGCAAAAAAAGAAGGCCAAAGTGAAAATTAAGAAAATAGATGTTAGGACTTATCAGAGAGAATATTTAAAAAAGAAACACCTGTTTGAATATGGTTAAAGTAATAGAAAGATTTTGGATATGAATTTTACTTTAAGAAGGAGGAGTCCCTAAAATAACACAGTACTCTCTCTTTCTTCTCTTTTATTCTCTTATTTCTTGATATGAATAATATAAAAGAGTTAGAATGGCTTATATATAAGGACATATTTTATATATTTAAATGTGATTGATTTTAAGAAAATTATAATGGATTGAAAAAAAATGTTTTGAATAAGAGTTAAAAGACCAGGTGACTAGATTTATTAAATGGAATATTTAAAGATTAAATATATTCTTAATTATGGTAAAAAAGAATGGAAATTTTTTGGAAATAAATATGTATTAGCTTAGGGAAAACATGGACTTTCAGTAGTATACTATCTTTTTATCCCTCTTTACTCTTGTTCTTTTTTTTCCTTTTTTAGTCTTATTTATTCCTTAAGTAAGGTAAAAGTTATGGGATGGTTTACATGAGAAAAAATAGAGTCAAATATTTAAATGTAATTAACTTTGAGAAAATCTTAACCAGTAAGAATGTTTTGAACATTGTGGGAAAAACAAATGTAAACAAGAACTGTAAACAGGATCTATGATGAGGCAACCAGAATGACTAGATAGAAAAGAAATATTATATTGATGTGATTATTAGTTGCAAAAATATTAGAAAAGAAATTATACTCAATTGTTATCTATCAAAACAATAAGAATTGTATTAACTTAAGGTTGGTAAAAGATAACATTATGGGAAGAACAGGAAATCAAGTAAAGCTATTATGTGGATTATAAATTATAGAAACCAATTGTTAGCGAATGTTTTTTAAATGTAAACCCAGACAACACACTGTTTACCGAATATTAAGGTGACCATGTTAAAAAATTAATAATATATATTATATATAAAAAAATCTTTGAAAAACAAACAAACAATTAAAGGCAATTGTAAAAGACACGATATGCAGGAGAACTCCCTCCCTAGTAATGCAGTCACTTTGCGTATTCCATATCCACGTTACAAGTTCCCCAGGCAAAATGGCAAGGGCATATTTTCAAACCTTTCCAGAAGACCAGCAAGGTCAGGGCCAATCTGGCCTCAAGGAAAATGATATTCCAAAAGACAGATGACACAACAAAATAGACTCTCCTTCTGAGTCCATTAGATGTCGTTCTTTCTTGGACAGAACAGGAACATGGCCCTTCCTGTTAGACCTGTACATGTGACTGAGGAGAAGTGGTCCCTCAAATATCCCAACTCCATATCATGTAGAGCTTTATAGGACATTGTACCTTGAACCGAACCCAGAAGCAAACTGGCAACCAATGTAGCTCATGAAGCAGAGGTGTAACATGTGCTAATCTACTGCCTGCATTGCTGCATTTTGCACCAGTTGAAGATTCTGGATGCTCTTCAAAAGCAGAGTGCATGACATTAATCCATGTGGGACATGATCAGGGCATCTGAATGAAAAGGAAAGGTTGGAGACTGGATGAAAATTTTCCAGTATGAAATAAATCTCTATGATTGTAGCCATATTTCTCTCACTGTTAGGTATGTTTATTAGCACACAAGTGTCCTTTCTTAAACCAGGCTCCCATTTTACAGAAGTAGGTTGTATATTAAAGAAAATAATCTCCATGCTCATTTTCATCAGTGTCAGACAACCATAGCTTAGTATTTATACACTTAAAATAACAATCTGAAAGATCTGGAAGAATTTAAGCAAAATGATAATCAATAATATTTTAGCATAGTACTCCTGAGCATAATAAGAATACAAATTTAGCTAGCAAGCGTGCTTCAATAAGCAGTAGTTTTTTTATTATACACTGTCAGAGTTAGATGCAAGAGGAAATAGAAACACTGATTGAGCAAGATACAAGAGGAAGTGGGATTGACTGTCAGTGCTAGTGGAATGTTTTGCTGTTATACAGTGCCAGTTAGATCCACTTACCTTTATCTTAGGTTTTCTTTGTAACCAACCATATACCTACACCTATATTTTGTTGCTTCACTATAAATGCAGCCTATTACCTTTGTTAAAGAATATTTCCCATGGAATGTTACTGAACGTGCCCATGAGTGCCTGACCCGGCTATGCAAACTTATCTTGTTTGGAGAATGTCTTGCTTGAGCAAACAAAACAAACCTCACCTTAAAATGGGAGAGAAAAATTGTAATTTGAAAAGTACAGATTTTTCTTCAATAAAGAATGGGACTTTGGGAATATTCTGGTTTGTGAGAGAAAGCATCTGGCATCAATTCCTTTGAGCCTGAGATGTACTAAATATAAAATCAAAGTGTGACAAGAATTGCTTCATCTGATTTGTCTGGGTGAAAGTAATAATAATAATAATAATAATAATAATAATAATAATAATAATAATAATAATAATAATAATAATAATAATAATAAAGTTGGAAGGGACCTTGGAGGTCATTGAGTCCAACCCCCTGCTCAGGCAGGAAACCCTATACCATTTCGGATAAATGGCTGTCCAGTCTCTTCTTAAAAGCTTCCAGTATTGGAGCATTCACTGCTTCTGGAGGCAGGTTGTTCCATTGGTTAATTGTTCTAACTGTCAGGAAGTTTCTCCTTAGTTCTAGGTTGCTTCTCTCCTTGATTAGTTTCCATCCATTGCTTCTTGTCCTGCCTTCAGGCGCTTTGAAGAATAGCTTGACTCCCTCTTCTTTATGGCAGCCCCTGAGATATTGGAACACTGCTATCATGTCCCCCCTCGTCCTTCTCTTCATTAAACTAGACCCAATTCCAGCAACCGTTCCTTATATGTTTTAGCCTCCAGTCCCCTAATCATCTTTGTTGCTCTTCTCTGTACTCTTTCTAGAGTCTCAGCATCTTTTTTACATCGTGGTGACTAAAACTGGATGTAGTATTCCAAGTGTGGCCTTACCAAGGCATTGTAAAGAGGTATTAATACGATTGTTGTGTCAATTTTCTATGGGAAAATCCCTTCCAGAAAACATATTGAGTGTTGGAATGCAGATTTATCAGCTAGGAACTCTTTATTGAAAATATCATAGTTCTGTTCTGGGGCAGTCAAGGCTCTGGAGAAGAAAATGCAAGTGACTGTTTTCTCCCTCCCTCTCTTGTATAAGAATAGCTCCAATGGCAACCCATGAAGTGTCTGTTCGAACCACAGATTTCTTTGATGGGTCCAGATGCAGAAGGAGGGGCTAATGGGCAAAAAGCTGCTTTAACTCTTTGAATGCTGCCTAGTGCAGTGGTGGTGAACCTATGGCACGCATGCCAGAGGGGGCACTCAGAGCCCTCTCTGTGGGCACACGCGCCTCACTCTTTGGCTAAATTTTCACAGGAAAAAGACATTTCTCAAGCCCCTTCCTAGCCAAAACAAGCCTCCGGAGCGAGCGCACTGTTTTCAGCTTTGAATTATATCAAATCTGACACCAGAAACAGACTAACAGATGACCTGAGTGCTGGATGTGTTGCTCTCAAACTTACAAAGTATAAGCCAATGTTAGACAAATTATCAGCATGCATACAACAGCAAAAATCACATTAATTGTTCAAAAGCATGCCAAATGCAAACTTTTACCTTTCAGTAAATAGTTGTTTATATCATTGAAAGCTTTGTTATTGTGTTTTTCTTTTAAGACAAAAGATGTTAATGTATGAGTTGTTTTTTTAAACTAAAATCTCAGTATTCAGATTAAATTGCCGTGTTGGTACTTTGTGATAAATAAATGGGTTTTGGGTTGCAGTTTGGGCATTCGGTCTCTAAAAGGTTTGCCATCACTGGTCTAGTGTGTGGCCCGAGCAAATTTAACTTCTTTCTTTGTCAGTTGGATAAGGAATTTGACTCTGTGAACAAAACAGAGTATAAACTTTCTGTAAAAGTTAGTGAAACCCTGGAAGCATTGGATGTCTTTGCCTGTGTGGGGGCAGTGGGGGGCTTGCCTATCTAGCAGAGCCTGGGCTTTCTAGGGGTTCATCTCGATTTCCTTTATGGAAATATGGTGTCATGGTGTCAATATCTACGCCATATTTCTTTTTCTGGGATTACATACATTAGTAAATTTATATTTTCATTTCAAATTATCTGAGCCCTGTCAGTCTTAAGTATGTATGTTTATACACAAGCACTGGTTCTGGCAGATACAATACATAATTTAGTATTTGTTCCTGACTTTTATTGTCATTGCAAATGAAAGCGTTACAAAAAAAAACCCTGTTATCTTTGCATTTTGAAAGGAAATGGACTAAATCAAATCTTCAAAATAACATTTGAGATCAAATTATCTCCCCTGTAATTATCCTGATTTTTCTTGTTTTCTTTTTGTGCACACTCAAAACCTGCATCTACATTCTATTTATTATTCCGTATTTACAAAAATGAGGAATTCTGCACTGTTTAATTTGTTTACCAATATCTTCTCTCCACATTATGATTTCTTGATCTTGAGCACTCTATACTGAATGAAGACTAATTGATTTTATTACATGATTCATTTCTGGTCAATTTGTTGTCCTATGTATTTCTGGAAGAGTCACTTGGAATCAGGCAGCATATAATTTAACAAATGATGGTTAGTCGCACAATCAACCAGATATTTAGACTGGATTTGGATTTTTTCCCATCTATCATGACATCATGAATACCTAAGATAGGCAGGTAATATCTGAGATCTCGGGTTTCATGAATACCTGAGATAGGCAGATGTTATTTAGTGTAATCCCAGGATGTAAACGGTATCAAGTAAAGCTACCTTTTACAATTGACTGGTGGTGATTTTATTAATGCCAATGATTCTATGACTTTGTCTGTGATTCCCCCCCCCCCCCGTTTTTGCTTGCAGACAAATGATACTTTTGTGCAAATATTCCAATGCATCATTGTTGCTACTTTGTCATGCCATTGTTTATAATCAGTCTGTGCAATCTTCTTGTAGCAGCTAACTAGCTGGTCCTCTGTTTTTTCAGCTTCTGTGCTGTTTGTTACTGTCTTCTCAAATCTGGTTTTATAGGCATGTCTTCTTAAGGCTTGATTTTGTGCAGCCAGAATTAACTCCTCTGTTTCCTTCAACTTTCCTGCTCTTGGCCATTGCCTGGTCTTGTTTCTGGGCCATGCTGGAGATGTCCTCACCTAATATCTGAGGGCTGTAAGAGATATGAACAAATTCAGATTGAATCCCAGAAAAGAGAGTGATGTAGTTTGTCCAGAAACTTTAGCTATAATTTTGGTTCTAGGGGAAAGAGTGTCATATTTCCCCTAAAAAAGCAGATTCACAATGTGGGAGTTCTCCTGGAAATATAGCTTCTGCTTTTTCAATGGCAGAATCTGTGGGCAGTGAAGACTTTGCCCAGTTTCATGTAATGAAGCAATTGCAGATGCTTTTGCAGCAGATGCGGAAGCTGTTTCTGTCCTGAAACATATCTGTACCTCAGAAAGAACAGCATTTCACAAGAGCTCAAGCACTCTCACATACTTATAGTCAAGCTCTAGCACTTCATAGTCTAATTTTAACTTACTTCAGAAACTTATCACGAAAAGCAAACATCCTTCTTTTGCTGTATCTTGAGATGCATTGGAAATAAGACTTGGGAATCTGCTGAATAAAAATAGACATTTCCTTGCACTGCAATTAAGTCATAATAATTATGAGAGCAGAACACATGCAAATTATCTTCTTGCCTTTAGTAATATTTGGTGAATGCTTGAGACCATAACTATAATCTAAAACGTGATATTTAGTCAGATGCTTTCAAATATTTTTTTAAAACAATTTAAGGCCATTAAAACACACACGCACACACACACACACACACACACCAGAAAATATGTTGTGAATAGAAATGTAAAAAGTATGTACAGTATTCTAATAAAGAAGTTAAGTATATAATCATTGCTTGTGCAACACTCTGCTAATTACATTATGACAAGATACATCTTGGAAAAAAGCATTCAATCTTCATGAGGCAAACAGATCTGGAAAATATTTTATTGCACTTCAGAGCTCATTGGAAAAAAAATTAATTCTTGCTCAGGGCACTGCTAATAGAGAGGTCTTTCTGAATGTCATGGCAAATCTTTATGAATACAGATTTCTAAAACTGGATGGTGTAGTGTTTTTTTCTATTAACCTTTCCATTGGTTAAAAGCCACTGCTCTGCTGCTTTTTCTAAAAGCACCAAAAAATATTAAAAGGCCCATCCTCCTACCAAGTTTAGGTCCTGAGAAATATGATAGAAAGGGCTTATATGTATATTTCATCATAATCTTAACATAATCAAGAATATGGGATGGAAGAGAGCTGCTATACCCAAGGCAATCTTCAAGAGGATAGAAGACCATAGGGTATAGTTTGGAGCCCATTATTCAGAAAGACCCCAAATTGCCAGGTCCCCAAAAGAAATGTACTGTTTCCCTCTTGATAGTTGTCCCTGCCTTTGTAACCATTTTTGGGGGCCTGCCATTCTGTTGGGAGGGGGGATACTTTGGGAATGCTTTGCACTATCTTGCCACTATGCCCTTCCCCCAGGAGAAGGAATGCATCTCTCTTATCTAGGAAACAGTTAGTGCTTGGAGCCAGAAGGAAAGGAAAGCAAGAGAGACCTTGAAGAGGGAGCCAACAGAGCCAGTTACCAAAACACTATGCCATCTGTGGTTTGGCTGGAATTCAAATGGACCCTGGTACCCTGGTGGGAGGAGTGATAATATCGCTTTTAATATACTGCTTGCACAACTCCAGATCTCACCTTGTTTTCCCTGCTATCACTAGCCCCCAATAAAAGTTCCTTTTGAGATAATGCCTGTTTCAAGAGTTCTGCTTTCTTGGGAGGCTTAGATGAGGTAGGTCCTTACAGTTCTCACAAATGGGCCATTATATATGCAGCAATGCAAGAGGCTCCACAGCGTACAGTTAAAAAAACGTCAACATTGTGCATATGCGGGTACAATTGCAATTTCCCACTTTACCTTATTTTACAAACATCCTTGCAACTATTCTGCCACTACTCCCACCTTTGTGCCTGAAAAGTATTATGTTGTCAGTCTGTTCAGATTGCAGATGTATAAAAGTACAGTGCTTTCTTATCCTATCAGGGAGCAGCCTCAATCAATGTTGCCTTGAGGGTGCATAGTTAATATGGATTCTAAATTTCCTCTACCAAGATGTCCCAGAAGACTGCTCTTACAAAAAAAAGTGTAGCAATTGCTAGCAGAGAGCTTTTGCTTTAGCTGAGTTTGACAGGGGCCTATATTTAAACATATGCCCCATCATTTTTTAAGTCATTGTAAGGCCTTGGATGGTTCCCTTCCAAATCATCTGCTATTTCCCATATGCAAACAGGAATATTGAGTACTTTGCTTATCACATCATCCTGGTGAATCTAATAAAATTTAGACACTATCTCTTCCCAAGAGCCCCATAAATGATAATGTTCTATCGAAACAGTAAAATGTGGTTCATCCAGCAAGACATAATCAAAAGAGAAGTGCTCTACATTTTTTAAAGAAAAATCACAAACCATCAGAAACAGCTTAATGGATAAGCACCCAAAGATTACCATAAACAGATCATTTTCATGATGGAAAGGAAGGCTCTACACATGGAGTGAAAAAGGAGAATCTCTCCCTTCCCCCCCCCAAGTAATATTAAGGCAAGGGGTCTTGAAATTTGTGGGAATAATAAATGTAAAAGGAAAAAAAGGCATATAGTACATGCAGGTAATACCAGTGGACAGCTTCTCAAACAGGGGAAGGCAGTTGCGCAGTTCCAGAAAGTGAGGAAGCTGCTATGTGAGCAATCCCACATGCTGCAAAGTACCTTTTCCTCTTCAGTTCCAAAGTAAAGTACTGTACAGTTTATGCAGCTCTTTTAAAATTAAAGGCTCTTTTGAATCAAGATCAATTCCTGATGGGTTTGAGGATATGCTCATTTAATTGTTGGCAAAAAATGGTTTGCCACTGCCTTTGTTCTTTCAGAACTTCTCTTACTTCACAGTCCAGCTTGCAGTTTTGATATTTCCTCTCATCCAATTATTAACTCATACCTGCTTGTGTTTTCAAGTTCCACTAAGATTAAAATTCAGCAATGTGAACAGCAAATGAATAATTACAAACTAGAACACATCACCATGTTCTGTGGCAACGAATCCCTTAGGCTGATAATACTTAACATATGAAATACTTAATATATAATAAAGAAGTTACAGATCTTCTTTAGTCTATTGTCAATTAATTTAAGTAAGTTACTGATCTTTAATCTATTGTCAGTTAATTTAATGCCCACAAATTCTGAGTGCAGTATTTCCCACCTATTTTTCTAAATGTTTACATTTTTTCAAAATTCCCACTTGTCAGATATGATGTCTACATACCACCTCTAAGCAATAGCAGGTTAATAATAATAATAATAATAATAATAATAATAATAATAATAATAATAATAATAATAATAATAATAATAATAATAATAATAATAATAATAATAATAAAGTTGGAAGGGACCTTGGAGGTCATCGAGTCCAACCCCCTGCTCAGGCAGGAACCCTACACCATTTTGGACAAATGGCTGTCCAGTCTCTTCTTAAAAACTCCCAGTGTTGGAGCATTCACCGCTTCTGGAGGCAGGTTGTTCCACTGGTTAATTGTTCTAACTGTCAGGAAGTTTCTCCTTAGTTCTAAGTTGCTTCTCTCCTTGATTAGTTTCCATCCGTTGCTTCTTGTCCTGCCTTCAGGCGCCTTGGAGAATAGCTTGACTCCCTCTTCTTTGTGGCAGCCCCTGAGATATTGGAACAGTGCTATCATGTCCCCCCTCGTCCTTCTCTTCGTTAAACTAGACATGCCCAATTCCAGCAACCGTTCCTCATATGTTTTAGCCTTTAATCATCTTTGTTGCTCTTCTCTGTACTCTTTCTAGAGTCTCAGCATCTTTTTACATCGTGGTGACCAAAACTGGATGCAGTATTCCAAGTGTGGCCTTACCACGGCATTGTAAAGTGGTATTAATACTTCACATGATCTTTATTCTATCCCTCTGTTAATGCAGCCCAGCACTGTGTTGGCTTTTTTGGCAGCTGAAGCACACTGCTGGCTCATATTTAAGTGATTGTCCACTAGGACTCCGAGATCCCTCTCACAGTTACTACTATTGAGCAAGGTACCCCCTATACTATACCTGTACATTTGGTTTTTCTTGCCTAAATGTAGAACCTTACTTTTTTCACCATTGAATTTCATTTTGTTAGATAGTGCCCAGTGTTCAAGTCTGTCCAGGTCCTCCTGTATCTTAAGCCTGTCTTCTGGAGTGTTGGCTATTTCTGCCAGCTTGGTGTCATCCATAAATTTGATGAGTTCTCCATCTATCCCCTCGTCCAAATCATTGATGAAGATGTTGAAGAGCACTGGGCCTAGAACGGAGCCTTGGGGCACCCCACTACACACTTCCCTCCATGTAGATGCGGTTCCATTGAGGACCACACGCTGAGTACGGCCGGTCAGTCAGCTACGAATCCGTTTGGTGGTGATGCTGTCTAACCCACATTTTTCTATCTTATCGAGTAATAGGTTGTGATCTACTTTATCAAATGCCTTACTGAAGTCCAAGTAAATTATATCCACAGCATTCCTCTGATCCACTAATTTTGTCGCTTGGTCAAAGAATGCAATAAGGTTTGTCTGGCATGATCTGTTTTTGACAAACCCATGTTGGCTTTTAGTAGTTATTTTGTTTGCCTCAAGGTGTTCGCTGATTTGTTGCTTGATTATCTTTTCCAGAATCTTCCCAGGTATTGAGGTCAGGCTGATAGGTCTGTAATTTCCTGGATTCATTTTTTTTCTTTTTTTGAAGATGGGAACGACATCAGCTCTTTTCCAGTCCTCTGGTAGTTCCCCAGTACTCCAAGATCTTTGAAAAATATAGTTCAGTGGTTCTGAGATCACATCTGCCAGTTCCTTGAGAACCTTGGGGTGTAATCCATCTGGTCCTAGTGATTTGAACTCATCTAGGCTGGACAGGTGCTCACTTATCATTTTCTTGCCTATCTTAATTTGTGTTTCTATACTGTTTTTTATGGCACTATTTTTGGTAGGTTGGTCTGTATTTTCCCTTTGTGTAAAGACAGATGCAAAAAATGAGTTAAATAGTTCTGCTTTCTCCCTATTGCTAGTCACCTTCTTACCACTTTCACCCACTAATGGACCAATCGTTTCCTTCACTTTTTTCTTGTTTTTTACATGTTGAAAGAAGCTTTTTTTGTTATTTTTTACTTTGGTCACGAGCCTTAGTTCATTTTGAGCCTTGGCTTTCCTCACTTCATCTTTGCAGGCTCGGGCTATTTGTTGATATTGAAAAAGGCCATTCAAATATTAACACACAAGGTATGTATATGGATAGAGAGAGAGATTATCAATCCCACTTTTCCACATTATGAATAAGCATGTAACCTCTCTCATATTCCCTGGTCACTTCAGTAATCCTTTTATTAAGGATTATTCCTAAATTTATTCCTATATTTGACAAGGAAAAGGAAGAATGCAAGAAAAACAGAAAAATAGGTAAGAAGGCTGCATTTGAGCCAGATTGTATTCACATAGACATATTTCTTTTTATTTTCATTCTTATATAATAATAATAATAAAGTTGGAAGGGACCTTGGAGGTCATCTAGTCCAACCCCCTGCTCAGGCAGGAAACCCTATACCATTTCAGACAAATGGCTGTCCAGTCTCTTCTTAAAAACTTCCAGTGTTGGAGCATTCACCACTTCTGGAGGCAGGTTGTTCCACTGGTTAATTGTTCTAACTGTCAGGAAGTTTCTCCNCTTTCCTTATATGCTTTGGCCTCCAGTCCCCTGATCATCTTTGTTGCTCTTCTCTGTACTCTTTCTAGAGTCTCAACATCTTTTTTACATCGTGGTGACCAAAACTGGATGCAGTATTCCAAGTGTGGCCTTACTAAGGCATTGTAAAGTGGTATTAATACTTCACGTGATCTTGATTCTATTCCTCTGTTAATGCAGCCCAGCACTGTGTTGGCCTTTTTGGCAGCTGCAGCACACTGCTGGGTCATATTTAAGTGATTGTCCACTAGGACTCCGAGGTGATAGGCAATCAGTCAAAGAAATAAATAAAACTATATGTTTAATTCACATTTAAGATCATTGAAATTAGGATGAGTCCAGCCAGCCTGAAGGATTTTTAAACTGGTCTCAGCAAAACAAAATCCTTCATTCCTACGATGCCATTTAATATGCTAGAATTTATTTACTGATTTTGTGTTATCAAATTCTTTCAACTCTTGACAACTGCAGGGATATATTTTTCTCCATAACGAAGGGGCTCTACCCCTAACCTAATCTTTCAGGTATTCTAATGGTGCACCCATTACTAGTGTTACTGAGTCTGTCTATCTCGTTGTCTGTCATCATATTTTGTTTCCTTCCATCTTTCCCAATATTACAACCTTTTCCAGAGAGCTATGTCTTTGCATACTGTGTCCATAATAGGATAATTTCATCCTGATCATGCTTCATGAGAATTCTGGGTTGATTTGGTTGATGATACATTGCATTTTTATTTATTTTTTTGGCTCTCCGTGGTATTCTCAGGAGTCTTCTCCAAAATCAAAATTCAAAGGTGTCGATACTTTTCCTATCCTGTTTCTATAAAGTCCAACTTTCACTTCCATATTCACAAGGAATATCATGGCTTGCTTGATTCTGATTTTTGTAGATAGAGATCCATCATGGCATTTGAATATCTTTTCCAAGATCTTTATGACACCATATCAAATGCTAGCACATTTCTTCACTGCTTTTTACTTTATTGTTGATGGTTGAGCTTAAAAGACAGAAACTATCCATCTTTTGATACCTTCTTTGCCAATTCTAAGGCTGAAATATTTTGGGATTTTCATTTTTCTGAGTATATTCCACAGTTTGATATGATCAACACAACTTAAAAACTCTCAATGAAGCCCTTAGTAACTTCTTTTTTATATTCTTTGGTTGTTTTTTTTCATCCAGCGTGCATCAGCAATAATATCTTGTGTTCCTCAGCCTTGCCTAAATCCAGCTTGAATATCTGGCATCTATTATTTTGCTAGTATATGAAGTTAAAGATGGTATATGATAGTTTGTACACACTGTTAAGTCTCATTTTTAGGTATCAGAATGTAGATTGATCTCTTCAATCAATTGGCTACTATGTCATTCTCCACATTTCCTAGCATAGCTTGATTCAGAATATTCTTCTGCTGTTTGCCAAATTTTAGAGGGTATTCCATCAGTTTATTTGTTTGTTTGTTTGTTTTATTTCTATAGCTGCCCATATTAGCTATAAATGATTCTGGACAGTTTATAATTCAGTTCCTATAGCCTTCCAACTTGATAATAATGAAAGCGTTAATTTAGCTCAACTTCTTGCACTAAAACAGTGGTGGCGAACCTATGGCACGCGTACCAGAGGCGGCACTCAGAGCCCTCTCTGTGGACACACGCACCATGCCCTGGAGATGGCAACCGTCCCTCTTCAACCAGCCGCCCGCTAACTCACCGAGGTCCCATATGGCAGGATGCATCCCAGCACCCTTGCACTTGCTGGACTCTGTGTGCAGGGGCCGATGGTGTCAGGCAGCAGACGCCACGGCCTCTGCCTCACCTTGCCCTGTGACAATGGCATCCCCACCCTGCCTCACCTTGCCTCACCTCACCCCGCAGGACAAGCCTCCTGCCCATGTCCCACCTGCCGGAAAACCCCTGGATCTCCCCCTATCCTGCCTGGCCCCCACAGGCGTCCCTCCCCACGAGCAACATTGAGATGATCACACCCATCTTGGCCACACCCACCCAATCTGCCATGACCACCGCAGCCACGCCCACCTAGTGGGCCATGACCACCTGGCACCCGGTGATAAATAAGTGGGTTTTGGGTTGCAGTTTGGGCACTCGGTCTCTAAAAGTTTCGCCATCACCGCACTAGAAGTTCTTGTAAGTAGGGAATATCTTCTAAAGTATCTTGGATGTTAACATCTCTACTATATAGTGCTTCAATATACTTCTTCCATCTTTCTTTGATCTCCTTTGAATCCTCCTTTACTATCTGGTCATTGGTATCTTTTAGCATAGTAACTGGAGGTTGAGACTTCTTTCTGAGTTCAGAGATCTTTTAAAAATTATTATTCCATGTCTGTTTCTATCTTTAATGTATTTACAGATATTGTTATAATACTGCTTCTTGTCTTTTCTATTCACTCTGTAAAATTGTTAACTTCCTTTCTGAGATTTTTATCTTTCTTGACTTTGGCTTCTCTTCTTGGTAATGATTGTGAATTGTTTACTTTATTCTATTTCTGTATTTTTGGCCGTCTCTTTTCACATTCATCCTTAACAACTTTTTTAAGTTCATTCCATAATTCTTTTGGTTCTCTATCAATGATATCAATAAAAATATTCCTTTTTTTCTCGTTGAAATATGCCAAAAGGGGGTATAATACCATGTTTCCCCGAAAATAAGACCCGGCCTTTTTTTTTTTTTTTGCCTCCAAAAGAGGCACCAGGTTTTATTTTCCAGGGGGGAGGGGTATCTTTTCCACTCACCTCCGGCACTGACAGCCCTGCCCAGCCGGCCCACTTCTTCTGTGGCCAAAGAAGCAGCTTCATTCTCCTGCTGAGAATGGAGCTTCGCCTGCCCTTCGCAGTCAAAGGTCTTTCCAGAAGGCCTCTGCAGCCAATAACCAAGCAATGGATTCAATCCATAGGTCCCTTCTCGGCTGCAGTGGCCTTCTGGAAAGGCCTCTGACTGCAAAATGCAGGCCTGGAGACGCCGCAGAAGAAGTGGGCTGGCAAGGAGAGGCCTAGCTGCAAGGTAAGTGGGTGTGGGGTGTGTGCAGCAGTTCCACCCCCTCCATCCCCACCCTAGCTTGATTTTTAGGTGTGTGCCTTGCCCCAAAACTAGCTTATTTTGGGGTATGGCTTATATTAGGCCCACCCCCAAAAAATCAAGCTAGGGTTTATTTTCGGGATAGGACTTACTTTCAGGGAAACATGGTAATAATCCTCCTTGGTCAAGTTTTTTTCCCATTTTAATGTAATCCTTGCTATACATTTGATTCACAATTAGGCCCTCTGCTTCCCAGAATGCAGGGGACATCACTGAAGTACTACAGCAGCTACTTTGCAACTACTGTTAAAAGAAATTAATTTATCCATTTCAGCAAAATCTATCAACTTCACCAATCATTCCTCCTAGTGGGTAGTGTCAAATTGTTCTATCTCTGTGCATATAGCCATCTTGCCAAATAATCATACATTGAATTTTTTTTTTGCCTGTTTATCCATTAGTTCTAAAAGGAAAAGTTCTGGATTCAATTGAATGTTGATCTTCCAGGTGAGGTTTATGGATTCTGAATGAGGTTTTTATGGCTGGTTACTGTAAATGTTTTTTTTTTTTAATAAGATCATGATCTAAGAAAGTTCTAAACAAAGGGGACAGTGACTTTAAAAAATAGAAGAAATTTTTTTTCAGACAAAAGTGCCTTGAAAAATAGTAAAATTAATTAGATTCTTCTGCTAAAATTTTCTGATTTCTTAATTCCTTGACTCCAGCAAAGCTCTTTTTGTCTATTAAAGGTAATTAGACTGACTGATTAGTGCTTATTTGAGCAGTGTCATTGTTAACAAGCAAATCATCATTATTTTATTCCTTTCTCTAAAGCCTTTGACTAATTATTGTCAGATATCCTTTGCGTAAGGAATTACAGTTTTTGTGCTTTGGAGAAAAGAGACAGAAATATATGGAAGTTTAAGTTAAATAAGGACTGTTGATTAGAATAAAAAAAAAATCAAACCCAGCATACTAAGCCCAAACAAACACTATTTAATACATATGGCTCATCATAGTTCTCTACGTCTCAATTAGCCACTTTTTTCTATTCCCTGCCAGAAGTAGAACCAAAGACAGAATAGAAGAGATCAAGTATTTAGCAATTACACTGTATGAATGATTACTTATGTTCAGCACTGCAAAATACTTTGCATGGTATTTTAATCTCTCTTCAGTTACCAAGAAAGAAATTCCACAATCCCAACTCCTTGGAAGTATTTTCTTCTTCCTTTTCCAATAACATTTTGCTTGTCCATAGAATTTTAAACATTGGAAAAAAGAAACTTTGTCGAAAGCTTGATTGTATATCCTCACAGCCATGGAATGGGGCAACTCAGCACAGCCAGCTAGGGTGGCCAGCTGGGGAACAGCCTCCTTGCCATTGTCAAGTTGCTTCTGCCAACTCACTGCCACCAGGTCCTTGCAGGACAACTCAACATGAGCAATTCCCTGCGGGGACAACTTGCTGCAGGCACCCAGATGGAGAGCCAGGTGGGCAGGTGAGCAGGTGAACGGGTGGGCAGAGTGCACAGCAACTGCCCACTTTTCTGCCTTCCATGCATGCAAACACCCCGTCCCACAGACCTGCATGGGGATTAAATGTCTCTTGAAATCTGCTTCTCATTTACTGTGGGGAATTGAAGTTCTCCCACTCTTCTCTGCCATCTTTTCAGTCCTTGGATCCATTGACCCTTTCTTCCCCACTCCCAAGTCCAATACCCCAAACTCTTTTCTTAAAAGTAGCCTGCTTTTCAATTTTTTTCCTCTGTTGCATTTCTCTCCCCCCTCCCTCAGTTTCCCCAGGGGAAACCTTGGCCAACTAAGCTAGGGAGCAAAGAATAGGGGCATCCTGTTTTGTAGCAGCAGCAGTTGCAGACATTTTGGCATGTTTTTATTTGTTCACTCGTGGATAAGAGATGTTTTCCCCTGTTCCTTCCTGCCTGGCTTTGTAAGCACCACATATTTATGAGCAGTTGTGGGCTTCCCAACGTGCTAAAAACTCTTATCTCACTTTGGCTTGGGCAGAATCTGACCCCATCCACTGCTGCCACACTGTGCACTCTGCCCACCCGCTCGCTTGCTCATTTGCTCACCTGCCTGCCCGACTCTCCTCACTCACTCACTCACTCACTCGCTCACACCCTCCCCCCCCCCGGCTCTCCATCCAGGTTCCTGCACTGAGTTGTTCTCACAGTGGATTGCCCATATTGTGATGTCCTACAATGATCTGGTATCAGTGAGTTGGCATAGGCAACCTGGCAGTAGCGAGGAGCCCTCCTCCAGTTGGCCACCCTCAGCTGGCTGTCCCGAATTGTCCTAGATCCCTTGGAGCCATATGTTTATTTTTCTGATACCGAATAGTAAGTCTTTTGACTGGAAGTCCATTTTCTTTGTTCAGAAGTAAAAAATAAAGTGCAAATTTCATTGCATTTACAATAACTTAAATACAATAAAGTCATTTTAAAAATACTTCTTGTTGAAAAAGATACAATCTAAAAAGAACCAAAGAACCAAAATAAGATATACACATTTAAAGGGTTTTGGAAAAAAAGATACAACAAAAGAAAGATTTTAAAAATTAATAAAATTATTAAAATGCTTTCAAAATTATATTCTAAGTGTCTTGGTATATGATTTGCTGTCATGTGATTGAATCTGAATAAATATCTGCTATAATAATTGTTGTGTCCTGAGCCTGCGGAAGCAGGCTCGGGACGTTGCAAGAGTCCCGGGCATTTGCAAAAGCTGCCCGGGACCAGACTGAGCGGCGCCAGCCTTGCGCACATGCGCAAGGCGGGAAAAGACCGCCTTGTGATTGGTTGGAATTGCCCGGGGATCAGAGGGTATAAATAGAGGCCTGTGTGCCTCTGCTCGGGTTGTTCGTTGACTGTAGTCAGAGAATAAAGACATGTTAGAAATGCATTGCTTCAAGCGCCATTATTCTCCGGACTTAACACTGGCGACGAAGGTGGGATCCAGTCTAAATAGCTAGGAAAGCTTGAAGACTCACCCAAAGAAGTCCGGAAGAGGAACAACGGCGTTGAAGTCAGCATCTATCCTGCCAGTACAGCATCGCTGGAGGGTGAGTGCGGCTGAAGAAAACCCTGTTCCTGATCATGGCGAAAATTGGGCGGTTAGCTGAATTTGATGTCTCTCACCCGGAGAAGTGGGAAACTTACTTTGCAAGAGTAGAGACTTACTTCCGTGTAAATCAGATAAGGGAAGAAGGTCTAAAGGCTGCCACAATGTTGTGTGTTTGTGGGCAAGACGCCTTTGAGATCGCCGAGAATCTAATCACCCCGGCCTCACTAGAAACTGTTTCATACTCCGATTTGAAGAAAGTTTTGAAAGAACACTTCCAGCCTAAGCAATCTGTCATTGCTTGGAGGCACACATTTGAACTGAGGGATCAGCGAGCTGGGGAATCTGCAAAAGAATTCATTGCAGCATTGCGAAGAGCAGCTAAACCGTGTGATTTCAAGGACTTAGAGGAAAGGCTGCATGACCGTTTTGTGTGCGGACTGAGGAACAGAGACTTACAGCAGAAGCTGTTTGCTAAGGAAGATGTCTCTTTCCAAGATGCTCTGCGAGAGGTTATGGCAAAGGAAGCTGCAGGTGGAGTGGTCAAGAACATGCGGCCTAGTCGAAGCGCTCCAGAGACTGCCACCATCCATAAGGAGGACGTGCGAGAGGATTTGGAAGAAGATCCTGAAGAAGAGGTGGACAAGCTTTACCAAGCAGCTGGGAGGAGGTCCAAAGATCGTCAGGACAAGGGCCCAGCTGAGCTCCATTGCTTCGGATGCGGTGGTCGCCACAAGCAAGCGGAATGTCGGTTCCGTTCCGCCATTTGCCGAGCGTGCGGAAAGAAAGGCCACATCGCTGCGGTTTGCCTGGGTCGACAGAAGGCACAACCGAAGGAAGAATTGAATCTGAAAGGTACCAGGGTGCCCAGTCAAAACAGGGTGGGGTTCTGTGCAACACGTAGGAATATTCTAAGAAAAGGCACACACAAACCCCTTAAAAAGAAATTATCCCTTAAAGTGAAATTGCAGGGAGTTCCATTGTCAATGGAACTTGACACGGGGTCTGCCCTATCCATAATTTCCCTCAACACATTTCACAAAATCTGCAGCAGCAGTGGCCAGCGAGTTTCGTTAAGGCCTTCTAATGTAATCCTTACGGATTTTCAAAATTCCCAAGTGTGCGTTAAGGGGGAGGCCACCCTTAAGGTACAGTATAAGAATTTTGCAGGCCCCCTAGACGTGC
>NW_015386389.1:0-28312 GCF_001527695.2 Protobothrops mucrosquamatus
ATGTGTATAATGCATGAATAAAGGCTTAGAGAATGACATAAGACAATTATAGAATATTATATTACTGTAACATGTAGAGGCCATCTAAATTTTTTAATATGAAAGTGATTTTTTTTAAGATAGATAATTACCATGGACTATGCCAAATCACTGAGCTTGCATAATGTCTGCAAGAATTCATACATCCTGGTTCAGAGATCAGCAGAAAGCATCTGCTCATGGCCACAGGATAAAAACAAGATCACTGTCCGGCTGGTAACTCATCACTGGGAAAAAAATTGTCAAAAAACCCCCAGCTCAAAAGTTATGGCTTGAATATTGAACTTAGTATACTTATCATACGTTCTGAAAGGAGAGTACTAAACTAGATAAATCAATGGAATACTAAGAATATTCATGGTTTTTAATTTTATTTTAATGACCACCACACTATTCATTTTTTTTCTATAGTAAAACCTTCGTCATTTCATCGTTCAGCTGCTAAAATCATATTTATTTCATAATTTGTTCATTATAATTTTATTGAATACATTATTCTAATTTATTTCAGTTGTTTTCTTATTGATTTTTGAGTGTACTACTACATTTAATTAAATCGCCAAGCATTTTAGTATGCATCAGAGTGATCAAGATGTTCTAACCCATCCTGGCTATAAGACTAAAATAAGTGCATGTTACTCCTGAAAGCAATGAATAAATAATACACGAATATGTACTATTTGTTATTAAATATCAAGGCACAATCAGCAGCCTAAAGATTCTAATCTAAGTTGGAAACCTTATTTGAATGTGATAACAGGAATGTATAGAATGCAAACGAGTCTCCATCATCAACACAAGATATTAATTGGTTAGAAAAAAAAAATCCAAACTTTTTTTATTCTGCAGCTCAGCCCTGCCAAAGAACACAGTGGGTTTGTGATCTGACTGTATACATTCTAAACAACCATGTCTGAATGTCCAGTAATGGTCACCTAGCTTTTAAAACTCTGTTTCCTAGACCAAAGGTCTCCAACCTTTCTGGGCTTGCAGCCTGGAGGGAAGGAGAGCATCTTCCAAATTGGTGCGCACACACATGCAAATGGGGCCTTGAGCACTGGCGCAACACTAGCAGCTCCGTTTGTGCTTGTGGCATGTGCTGATGCCATGTGCATGTGTGAACAGCCGCACAACCCCTGCAGTGGCTAGCGGCCATTCACACGTGCACAAATAGGCCGTGCAACCTGCCTGGCATTAGCGGCCTCATTTGCACCAATGCACATGCATGAATGGGGCCGTGGATGCTAGTGCAAGAGGGGGGATGTGCCCCCATGTGCATGCGCACCAGCCAGCCATTTCAGTGGTTCACTGGCCAAGAGCCTGTGGCCTGGTCCTGGGCCATGGCCCATAGGTTGGGGACCCCTGCCCTAGACTACAATAGAATTACTAGCCATATCTATACTTGCCTCAGGGAGAGGGGACATTGTTATTTTCCTGTCAGTTATATAATCAATCAAATAAGTAACCAGTTCAATGTAAATATTAACCAAGGCTGTTCATCCATCCACACATATTCATGCAAGAGATAAGCAGTATTATCCATGCTGTAGAAGAATACAAAATGGTCAAAATTTAAACACATGGAACAAGACGCATTCTCATCCCACTCATGTCAGAAGCACCAGGACACTTCTGGGTTGAAAAGATTAGCCAGTGAAATCACTGTTGTTGGGGAAGCCCAATTGGGGGGCTTCTTTCATGTCCCCGGCAGGAGCTGGAGTGAAAGACAGGAGCTCACCCCTGCCCCATGGCAGCACTCGGGTTTCAAACATGGGCATGCTGCCCAATGTCCTTGCCACATAAGCCACCATATTTAGGTGTTTTACCATGTTCCAAATTATTTTATATCCTTCATTACATCTCTCTTTAACCTTCTGTCCTTGAAAATTATCCTTGCTTTCGCAGTGTCTAGCCATTTTTCATATACACCCTTCTGTTCTTGAAACGTCTCATCTTTCTTTCTCTCTCTCTTTTGACTAGTCAAAATATTTTTTCCCCTTACTGAATGTTCAGTTTTGTATTCAGTCCGCATTCATTCCACAACTTTCCGCTGTCACAGATACATTAAATACCCCATGTGCAGTTTTTACAAATTACTTTAAGGCTTCTACACACACACACACACACACACACACACACACACACACACACACACACACACACACACACACACACACACACACATATATATATATATATATATATATATATATATATATATATATATATATATATATATATATATATATATACACTGAATTCCCACTTCTGGGTAACAAGGGACAGAAGCATACTTTAACACATATCCATTGTCACCTCTTTTGACAAACAGTCATTCCTTGTAACAAATGATATACTATTCAGCATTTCCATTTTTCACAGTTTCAGTGAACATTTTACCAAAACACCCACATTTATCTATTTTCTTTATTTTTTTTCAATGTGTTTATCTATCTTGCTATTGCTCACTCCATTTCCCCTGCTAAACGCAATTATCTTAGCTCTTGATACATAGATGTTCAGATCCATATTCTTTATTTCCTCATATCATCAATGTAAAGTTCACCAAAAATCATTTGGGTTCTTAGCCAAGAGCATAGAGTCACCTGCACAGAAAAGTAAATGTACATTCAGATCCCCCATCAATACTTTACTGAAATATTTATTTACCTTTATAGTTATCTATAATTATATTTTAAAAAGCCAAGGAAAAGTCACATGTCTTCCTGCTCAGGGTTGAACCATGCACTAAGCATTTCATTTTATTCTTGTTCATTCTGTTGTTAAACTTTCCTTCTTACTTTGATTACATTCAAAGATAGTCTGATTCAATGCATATACTGAAATGAGATTAAGAGAAATGGAAAAATCTCCCATGGGAAAACTATTTTTCATACTGTAAAAATAGGTAGCGTATAAATATTAGATATTTTTTTTTAAAAAGTATATACATGTGTGTGTGTACACATGGGAGGAGAGAGAGAGGGGGGTGGAAAGAGAGAGGTTTTTTTAAATGAAACACATTTTTGAAGTTTTCTTAGCAAAAAATATAGAAGACTTTTGCTATTATCTTCTTCTAGTTAAAACACCAGGAGACAGTGAGTTCTAGGCCTGCCTTAGGCATGCATGAAGCTAGATGGGTGAATTCTATAATCTGTCTGTCTGTCTGTCTGTCTGTCTGTCTGTCTGTCTGTCTGTCTGTCTGTCTGTCTGTCTGTCTGTCTCCATCCATCCATCCATCCATCCATCCATCCATCCATCCATCCATCTATCTATCTATCTATCTATCTATCTATCTATCTATCTATCTATCTATCTATCTATCTATCTATCTAGTATATTACATTGCATTACATTACATTATATTACATTTATTTATTAAATTTATATGCTTATCAATCAATTTACTTTCTTTCATCCTTTGGAAGAAAGCAAAAACAAACTGATATGTTGCCAAACAATTACAGGGTTTTGTCCAAGCAGTTACCAGAACTGAAAACTGACTCAGACATGCACACATATTCAAATGTGATATCTATGAATGAATATTTTAATGAGAAACAGCAATGTCAAATATCAAAAATCTAATAGAGAATTTGGTATGGAAATGAGACCTCTTCCTGAATACAATAAAGCTGATTTTCATCGGGGTCACATGGCAAGTATAAGGAACTAGTGTTCTCTTTTACTCTTTTCTATTCTTGATGAATATGGTATTAATAAAGATGATGTATCTTTCTTATCCTCAGAGATTTGGAGACTCAGAATTAGACTTCAGAGAATACAGATTAAAACTCCATTATTGGATCAGATCAGATATCCAATGCAACTGAGAAAATATTATTACACTAATCAGTAAAACAAAACTCTTTTTTTTTAGGCTAAGAATGTTGTAAACTTTTACCCCTCAAGATGCTGTAATGAGCACAAGAGAATATCAATTCTCTTATCAATTAATGCTTCATTTGACCCCAGAGCAGGAACTGAAGGTGTTCTTACCATAATTTTCTACCTATGGTAGATGAATGTCTATTCTGCAATAGCTTACTCCACTTCACCAATCTGAAAAATGTCAGTAAATACATTAATAGCAGCATTCATCATTTTGTAGGCTGAATTTTTATTTGTAATTTATACATGCAGGGCCTCCCACTTTTATTCAATAGATGAAAAAAAATCAGTTTATTTTTGCATGCAGATAGTTGTTAACTTACGGCTGGTCACTGAACAGTTATTTGAAGCTATGATAGACTTAAAAAAACAAAAGCTATTTATGAGCCATTCTCAAAATTATGCCTGCTCTCTCTCCAGTCACATGATCACGTTCCAGGCACTTGGCAACTAGCTTGCATTTATGACTAGATGCAGCATCCTATGGTCACATTCTGGCTATTGGGAGGTTGTTGGGGTTTTTTTGCCAGTTTCCCATTGGACATGCTGGGTTTGCTTAACAACCACATGATCAACTCTTTTGCTTTACCAGTATTGTAAAAACAATTATAAAACCGAGTCCAGTCACATTAGTGCCCTGACGTACAACTTCAGTGATTTATAATCAAAATTCCACAGCCCATTGAGGTCATAAATTGAGGATTACCTGTATTTTAAGAGGCTATGTGGGACATCTCTTTATAGCTACTTAGATTACAGAAAGAGTACAGAGAAGAGCAATAAAGATAATTAGAGGACTGGAGGCTAAAACATATAAGGAATGGTTGCTGGAATTGGGTCTGTCTAGTTTAACGAAGAGAAGGATGAGGGGTGATGTGATAGCCGTCTTCCAGTATCTCAGGGGCTGCCACAAAGAAGCTATTCTCCAAAGCACCTGAGGGCAGGACAAGAAGCAACAGATGGTAACTAATGAAAGAGAGGAGCAACTAAGGAGAAATTTCCTAACAGTGAGAACAATTAACCAGTGGAACAACCTGCCTCCAGAAGCAGTGAATGCTCCAACACTGGAAGTTTTTAAGAAGAGACTGGACAGCCATTTGTCTGAAATGGTACAGACAGCGGTGTGATTCAAATATATGAACAACCAGTTCTCTGTGTGGATGCTGCTTCTGGAAGTCCATTCTGGGCCTGGGCAACAAAAAATTAGCTACCGGTTCTGCAGAAGTGGTGTGAACTGGCTGAATCCCACCACTGGGTATAGAGTTTCCTGCCTAAGCAGGGGGTTGGACTAGATGACCTCTAAGGTCCCTTCCAACTTTTTTATTATTATTATTATTATTATTATTATTATTATTATTATTATTATTATTATTATTATTATTATTATTATTATTATTATTATTATTATTATTATTATTATTATTATTATTATTATTATTATTATTATTAAGGTTATGACAATAATATGAAGTTTCCTAAGAGAATATCATATACGTGCATAAAAAAGATAATTCAAGAAACATGAAGGAAAATATTGACAGCTGGGTTATTATGTGAAAATGATGATAAAAATGATAAATTGAGAGATGTAAATGCTTTATCTAGAAGTTTACTATTTTTAAATCCATATATATGACATATATATAGTAAATACTTTACTCTAATTCTTGTCTGTTGTGTTACATACAGCAGGTGGAGAAAAAATATTATTTTACCAGATCAAAAGACTTCTGCTATCAGTACAATACACACTACAGTATGAGCATTTGGTCAAATGTACAGCAGCTATAAGTTTGTGCAATTTTGTATACTGATTTTATATTACCCACATAGTATCACTGCCATTTCCTTGATTTTCCATTTGTTTGGCATACTTAATATTAATATTTGTTTCCTTGTTTGTTTTCTTAATGCCCAGAAATCATTTATTACTACCCTTCATTCTTTGATCAGCTCTTGTTCTCATTTTGTTGATGCACAAAATACTCTTAAGGTGCACACCGTACAACAGTGGAATCCATCATTTTGGATCAATGGGCACATTTGACCTTTTGAGAACCTGTAGTGAAATGACAGCCACTACAAGCTTGCTCATTCACAAAATAGCTTCTACAGTGATGTGACTGGTTATAGAAAATCAGTTTAGCAAAAATCAAACTAATAAGATACATCTTTAATTCCACAAGATTCTATAAACCTCAGCTTGTTTACCATTTTTCTTGGTAGGTGGGCCCATTTGCAAATAAAACAGCAGGCTGCAGTCACTCTCTGTTATCATTTTTAAGAAATCCTCTATTGTAAATCCTCAAGAAATCCTCAAGAAGTTTATTGTAAACCAAGCCAGAAATGGAAATAAAGATGAGACTGGTGCTTTTCTTTTGCCGTACGCCAACCTTTTTAAACTGTGCTTGCACAGACATATATTAAAACAATAGAATGGGGAATATATTTGTATTCCCTTATTAAGATCTCATTTTTGTTTTGAAAAAAATGATACAGTTGTCTAGGCCTTGTAAACGTAGGTCGCAATATTTTTAAAACCGAGAATAAACGTTGCAACTACAGCAAATTGTACTGAAATCAATCTGAATGATGAATACTGTCTGTTCCTTGGATTGTGAAGTTTTAATCTAAATGTTTCCCAGGATTTAATCTTTTATGTTATGGTAGAAAACAAACTACAATATCTTTAACTAGCAGTAACCTACTGTAAATTGCCCAGGCATTTCATAGATGTTGGATTTCTGAAGCATTAAGTAATGATTGCTGTCAGAGGCAAGATATTAAACTTGACAGTTCTGCGGTTTAACCCTCTATTGTCAAATCCCATGTTCAGTTTGGTAAAAGAGATGTTTCAAAATTCTCCAACCACTTGGAGATAGATAGATGGATGGATGGATGGATGGATGGATGGATGGATGGATGGATGGATGGATGGATAGATAGATAGATAGATAGATAGATAGATAGATAGATAGATAGATAGATAGATAGATAGATAGATAGATAGATAGATAGATAGATAGATAGATAACCTTATTGTCATTTTTTTATTGTGGACACAATGGCATACATTAAAAAATTAAATTTAGTTGCTTGCTCTCAAAGTGTACACACAGCCATCCAATCAAAATATTGTCCTCTTTTTCATATCTATACAAACATATAAAAGGATGTAGCTTTAATTTCCAGTTCCACCCATCCTCTTGATTATTTCAATCCTTTTTGTAGATCCTCTGTTGCTCTATTTCAATCTTCTTAATTAAGGCACAATGACAATGTGAATTGGTATGGTCTTCAGCAATCTAAATCTAAGTGTTGATCAAAATGTGGGCTGCTGTGAAATAGAATATCAACTTACCCTCCCAATATTTTCTCCGTATCTTCCAATTACTAATTAGAAAACCCTGGTACCAGAATATATTTATTATGCAGTGTGTTTATTTGGTGATACAGATACTATATTACTTAACTATATGACACTTCTCCTTCTCCTCTTTCCCTGTATTGTCATCAAACCATTCTGAGGTAAAAGGTGTGTCCAATGCTTCATGTCCTAATTAAAGAATCTAAGCAGTATTGTCCAAAATCTGTGCTGTACCACTGTCTTTTTTATTTAGTATTATTTCTAAATAAGCATACTACCACTACCATTATTATCGTCTGTATTTTACAAGGCATTTAGCAGCATGGACACAAAACAACAGGAGCTCCATCTTCAAAGTTACAGTCACCTTATGACTTCATATAGTGTAGTTAAATGTATTCTTTGACTAAACACATGTGGTTGTCATCTCTAAAATAGGTCCCATCAAATTTTGATAAGGCTTCTTTGCCCTGATGAAATTTGTTTTCACCTTATTGATTGAAAATGTGACATTTGAATCAAGGAAGTAGAAACAGCACAAAATTTCCTGTCATACATATTGTGGCTGCCAAGAAGACCCTAGAAAGCTTTAAGAGAGAACAGACCGATTCTCACAAATTAGAACAGGCAATGTTTAACATTGTCTTGTAACTTTACATGACCAAAGGTTCAGTGGCATTTCTGTAGAATTTAATAATAAGCTTAAGTCAGTTTGCAAGCACAGTTAACAGCTGATGCATGTTTTAATATTACAAGGAAGATTATTGCTGTACTGTAATTATTTATTCATTTATTTACTGTATACCTAGATCTGATGAATCCCATGAAATTCACACTGTCCAAAGTTGTATTTATCTAAAACATCTAAAATATGATAATTGATAATTTAAATTTATTGTCAACAGAGTATTTAAAGAGAGCAAAATAAAAAAAAATGTATTGTAGATTCAGGCATTCTGACATCTTTTCCCATTTTCTATGACAGCATTTCCTGTAGTTGCTCTAATGTAATAATAAGCCTCTTCTGGTGTTTTGTGTGTTTGTGTGTGTTCGTAGTGGTTTAATCTGAAAGAATGTTCCTTTTGTCCATTTTGCACACACAAAGATAAATAAGTGCAGAGTTAAGTAGCAGCATCTAAAACTTTAATAATAACCTAGAAACCTCAAATGCAAATCCACTAGCCTCACATTAATTGAATTTTGATTCTCATTAAACAGATTTTTTTTATCCTTATAAAATTCCGCTAAATCAAATATTGGATTAACAGTAACCTTGTGGTATATAATGTTCTCCTTGAATGGAGACTCAGGGTTGCTTGTATAGTCTTCCTCCAATTTTATCAATTGGAGCAAAGTTAGTTGGGCCAAAGTGATCCAGTAACACTGTAAAAAAGAAGCACAAATCTCCTCAATTCTAATAAAAAATGTAAACACCATTCTAGTTCTTAGCATTTGTCAGAAGCAATGCAGAAGATCAACTATTTTATCAATAGTTTTTGATAAAAACTATTAATACTAAGGAAAAGGCAAATATTGATATGGGGATTCAAAATAGCAGCTTTTCAGCATTGCTCTTAATCATTGTCACTGCATCAAATAAAAGGGCAGTCAGATCATTGTGACATTTCTCTTGCAAATATAAGGATTTGAAACATTAAGTCATGAATATTACTGTCCATTTCATCTAAACAGCCTTATACATGCTTGATTATCTATGCATTTCAGATGGTTTTGTCCCTGACCTCTGAATTTTTAAGAGGTCTCAGAGCATCTGAGGTAAACATCCCTTCTAGATGTGAAGTTAATTTCCATCAAAATATAACTGCACTTAAATATTTTAATATGCATAATGATGTTCTTGGCCCTGATAATTTCCAGAATTTGCTTTAAACTACCCTTGGCTGCTAAGATCTTGAGGAAGTAATTTGTAACACATGATTTAATTTTATTTAGTTATATTTTTTCCTTTCAAAAATATGTACCTCACGGAATACACTCACTGCTTAACAGAATAACAGATTAACAGAGTTTGAAGGGACATTGGAGGTCTTTTAGTCCAATCCCCTACTGAAACAAGAGATCCTATACCCTTCCAGAAAAATGGTTGTCCAATCTCTTTTTAAAAACCTCCAGTGATGGGCACCACAATTTCTGGAGGAAAGCCATTCCATTGATTAATTGTTCTGATTGTCGGGAAATTTCTCCTTAGTTCTCCTTAATTGGTTCTCTCCTTGATAAGTTCCCATCTGTTACTTCTTGTCCTGCCTTTGTGCTTGGGGAATAAATATTGGAAGACTGCTATCATGTCACTCCTAGTCCTTCTCTTCACTAGACTAGATATACTCAGTTCTTACACCTATACAGTTGTTACTAAAATCTTACAATAAAGATGATCAGAGGAATGAAGGCTAAAACATATAAAGAACAGTTGCTGGAATTGGGTATGTTTAGTTTAATGAAAAGAAGGACTAGGGGTGACATGATAACAGTATAATTGTTATTACAGGCCCTATTCAGGCCAATCTGTTTTGCATGTGTGTTAACTTTTTCTTATCTCATACATCTCATGAATAGATTTCTTATTATTGTTAGTAAACTATGGAGAATTTACCAGCTTATTTTTGGCTGTCACTGTTTCTTCTCCAAATTAAATATTCTCTCAGCTATTCAATTGTTACATTAAAAGAAATAAAAATTATCTTTCCTTCAACAAGATTGTTTTCTATGTTCCTTCTACTGAAAGCAGTACTATCAGCTTGAAAATTTTCATTTGAAGTAGGAGAAAGGTAATAATTAACTATAATGATAATGATAGTTAAGAATTAACATTTTTCACTTTCAGATGTAGATGATTATAATAACATGTGAGTCTAATAAAAAATTTTACCCTTTTATAATCCCTCTTCAAGGGATGTTGTGACAGCTGTATATATGAAAGGCCTTCACATGTGTTAAAACTAACAATACTTCTAGTTTGTTGTGAAATTGAGGAGTTATGGTCTGAATATGATTAATGGGTATAATATAAGGAAAGTATGAATTAATGAATTCATGATAGAAATTGTAGTATAGAACCATATGTAAATGCTTGGATGATATTTAAGCATTTTTTTATTTATCTAATTTGTTTAATTAATGGTTTTATATGTAACACAGCTCTGTATTAATTCAAGACATGTCAAGGCTAGTCACCCTGTAAAATGATTAGTTCACCTATAGAGAAAATTATACGTATATTATAAAGAAGTAGGGCAATTCAGCTCATTTGGTTTAAAAATTAGCATTTTCTTTTCTTTCATGACTTCTAGTTATCACAGCTTTCTACATAAGCAGCAAAATCCAATATCCTTCTTCAATATTGTCTCTTCAATACTGATTTCATAAAGCAGATTTGCTATTTGAGAATTGTGTTTCAACATATGAATTATGAAGAAGAAATAGTTTGCTGTTCAAAGAGCTCAGACATTTTAGTGAAAAATTATAACAGATATAAGCTACTTTAGTAAGAGAGAAAGGGGGGAGAGAAGAAAAGATCTTTATATGTGTATATGTGTGTGTATATGCATGTGTCTTTGTGTGTGTTAACAAATTAAAATAAGTCAAAATTATACATACATTTGTTTAGAATCTTTGGAACAGGGTCCAGAGGAGAGATTTACAAATAAATATTTTGTTGCTCCATTTTCCTCATGAGAAATGCATATATTATGCCTCACCCTTTCCTTCTGATTTGTCTCAGTGCTGGAACAAAATAACATGAGTTGAATATGTACTATGTAACATTGAATATATACTAGTAAGAAAAAGACTATTGAGTGATTAACTAACATTTTTGTTGTTGTTGTTAGTTGCGAAGTCGTGTCCGACCCATCGTGACCCCATGGACAACGTTCCTCCAGGTCTTCCTGTCCTCTACCATCTTCTGGAACTAACTTATTGATTATGATAATATAGAAATTAACTCTTACATTGTTTTTTAAATACATGAACCCAGACAATATGCTGTTTGCTAAATATTAAGAATGTTATCCTTAAAAAAAAATCCAACCCTAATCCTAACCCTAACCCTAACCCTAACCCTAACCCTAACCTTAACCCTAACCCTACAAAACATAATAAAATATATACCAAAAATAATAATAACATGAGTCACTTAAGAGTAAGGCAAACAATTTGAATATGGCATATTTTTGTACAGTTGTTACTAAAATTCACTTGTGATAAAAATGTAGAAGGTGCTATTTAGACAATCTAATGCATGTTGTATAAACCTTTAGAAATCTTCATTGCACCATTTTTCCTGAAAACTCACCTACATTTAACAACTACATTAAATAGATGGTGATGATGATGATGATGATGATGATGATTCTTCTCTTGTGCTATTAATATTTCTTCAAGATTAAGATACGTATCAATCAGAAAAAAATATTTTTGGATCCTATTGAATTTATTTAGGATTTAGGCAAAGCTGTATAGCAGACATGTCAAACTCACGACGTCACGTGACATCGCACAACGTATTGGGACTGTTTTGTCATTGCCGGCAATGGGGTGGGCGTGGCTTCTGCATGACACGTCTGGCCTGTGGGCCGGCAGTTTGTCACCTCTGCTCTATAACAACTCCAGGGAAACTGATGGGATGTCTGACTCAAATAAAGTGTTAAGAAAAATTGCAAAAATAGAATATTATTTAAATATTTTAAAATTCTTTCTAATTAATTTGATTGAGAAGAAACAATCTCAAACACCGAATGACATTTTTTGCTTTATGAACAAAAACAGAACGTGCAAATCTCAGATGAAATTCACTGATTATTTTAGGGAAACACATTTGATTTGAGATTACAAATACAAGGTAAAGCTACTGATCATAAACTCTTATATCTGAACAAGCTTGGACAATCCATTTCGAGTACTTCAAAAGTATGGAATGGTGGTCATGCTTTATGAAGAATCCTGTTTGATTTCTTCTTGTTTGGTATCACAGAATAAATATCCTGAGTCAATTTACTTTGCAGCTCACCCATATAAAAGTCTACAAGAATTATTGACCTTAATATTACTATGGCCAGAGAAACTCTGACAATCCTTTTAGCTAGATTTGCTGGATTGGATTGTTTGATTTAAGTGACCTGAATTGAGCCATAATGATAATGCTAAGCACCATTATAACTGAAGCTAACCTATTTCCTTACTGAAAACCAGGGGTCTTCAAACATGGCCCCTTTATGACTTGTGGACTTCAACTCCCAGAATTCCTCAGCCAGGCATGCTGGCCGAAGAATTCTGGGAGTTGAAGTCCACAAGTCATAAAAGGACCAAGTTTGAAGACCCTCTGCTGAAACTAAAGAAGATAGCTAGCTTTGACTTAGACCTAGACAAAGCAATTGCTTTAACTTCTCATCTTCCATAGTTGGGTTTGCTTTGCCTTTCAAAATATGAAGTTTTATCCATTTTCTCTCTCTCTAATAAATACTTGGTTCAAAAGACAAGTTTAAAGCTGAACTCTACACTCCCCTGAGAAGCATCTTTAAGAGCTATATAACAGCATGACTTTAAAAAGTGATTTATATGAATACAGATTGTCCCCTAATGAAAGAGAAAATAGCTCCTGTCGGGCAAACTGATAAACTGGACTTGCCCTATTCACCTCTTGCACTTTTACCCATCCCATACAAACATTCGATTTAATTAAGTGCTCCCAAGCATCATGAATCTTAAAATGTTTTTTATAAAAAATTAATGCACTTTGTGCAATATACTCCATGTATTTGAACAGTGACAATAAAGTCTTCCAAAGCTTCAGAGAGAATGGTTATTATTAAACTTTCACAGTTTACATAACAGCAAATGGGTGAGTTCATATTAACTTAAAAATTTCTAAATTTATCAAGATTTTTAACAGTGGATCTCATATTTCTGCTCCAACCATCTGCCTGCCTATCTATCTATCTATCTATCTATCTATCTATCTATCTATCTATCTATCTATCTATCTATCTATCTATCTATCTATCTATCTATCTATCTATCTATCTATCTATCTATCTATCTATCTATCTATCTATCTATCTATCTATCTATCTATCTATCTATCTATCTATCTATCTAGATAGCTAGATAGCTAGATAGCTAGTTATCATTTAGGACAAGGGTCCCCAAATCCCAGTCCGTGGACCAGTACTGGGCTGCGACATGCCAACAACTGGTCTGCACAAAGAAGTAAAGCCCCATCCACGAGATGCAGGCAACACACAAAACCACGCATCCTCTGGTCCATGGAAAAACCTCTCTCCATGGAACCGGTCCCTGGTGCCCAAAAGGTTGGGGACCTCTGATCTAGGAACTATCTATCTATCTACTATATCTAGCTAGCTAGCTATTTAGCTATCTAGCTATTATCTAGCTATCTATCTACAATAGTCAAAGAATCTCTGTGTTTTAATTCATTTATTAATTTAAAACTGCAAATTGGGCAACTTGGAATTTTAACAAATAAAGAGGTTGAGGAATAATTAGTCTTCTCCTATCCTATCTTGACTGATTTTTTAAAAATAAATTATTAGTAATTTATAGTAATCTCAGCGCTACATGGTGCACTGACAAAGAACTAACCAAGCAAAATCCATAGGAAACAATGAGATTTGAAAAGGATGAGTAGTATGAATGGATTTCATTGAAATTAGTGTAAACTGGTAAAATGAGCTGTATGTGTATACATATGCACACATACATACATGTGTATATACATGCTGTATATAGACACTGACATGTATTCCTAAAGCAAATTAATAAAAATGTAACGAAATAGTGCATGTGGAGTTTGTTGCTATATTGGTGATGTGAATAAATACATAAAATGTATATACACACGCAAATATCAGAACTACTGAAATCAATGATACGTAAGTAGCTTGATTTATATAGTTTGGAATGCATATCACTTCGACTGAATAAATACTAAATGTGAAAAAAAAACAAGATCCTAAACTCTGACTGTATTTAAATTTACAGAAACAACATGATAAGGTTGAAATGAAAAGAGCTTGGGTTGCACAAAGCCCTTGGAATGTCTGTTTTGCAACATGAGGTTGCACAAGCAAAAACATTGCTCCTTGAAGGATTAAAGCACGGCATCATTGCGAGATCTCCTGTAGCTTCTTCAAAGGCTACCCCAGCTGGCTGCATGTCTGTGTGATGCAAAGCCACTTTATTACACTAGAAATTCATGGAAGTGTAAACTGCTCAAGCATATGCTTATGGAGACCACTGGGGAAAACCATCAAAATAAATGTATGAATTTCCAAAAAGATGCAGCTGGTTTAACGCTTCAAGGAGGTGTGTTTAGCTTAAAGAGTTGCTTACCCATCAAAACATCTATTTCAAATGTGTTCTTTTCCCATCTCAGCTCTAATCATAGTCTGTATGAGAATGTATTATACTATGTATTCTCCATAGTTAAGAACCTTTAGAGGTAGAAATGTACTGCACTATAGTATAACTCCTAGTAATTATCAATGTCTATTAAATGTATTTTGATTATTAATTTTTGCACAACTCTGTGTATCAAGAATACCAGCAGCCTCATGGATTGGTTTTATAAAAGTCCATTAAAGCTGTGGAGCCTAACAAATAATGAGCTGATATTACCAAAATAGCCCTTGTATGAATGTTGTAATTACTTAAAAGTGGAATCTTAGCCATTATATCTGAGATCGATTGCATCATCTCAGGCAGGGATTACATTTTACAATAGGATGGTTTGTAGAAGAAAAGGCTAATTCTGCCCAGCTATTCAGAACACAATATAGGACATGGCCTTAAAAATAAGCAGGCACTAGTCAAAGGCCATAAAAAGAGGATAACATTGCTAATATATATATTTAAAATGCTAAAAATGCGAATCCTGGACATCATATTAGCCTAAGTTAAAAGAAAGAAAAACGAACACCAGAATAGAATAAACCAGACTGTTTAATGTAAACAAGCCTATAGTTAAAAAATCACTAAGCTTTCGTCAGCCAGACTGCCGATGTCGTCAGAGTTGGAGTAAAAGAGTTGGATCTGGGAGCTAGCCTATATAACGATCTGCCTCTGCGCCCGGCTTCTTGAGCGCGTCATCGGCCCATTGATTGCGCTCGTCCGTAATGCGCCGAGTTGCTCCGCATCTGGCAGCCTGTCCCTGGCGCCGATGGTTGTTCTTTGATCCTCAATCGCTCTTCTGGCACATGTACAAGCACACGGGAGGTGGCTGTCAAAACATCTCTGTGCCTTGTCTCTCTCCCCTCCCCTCTTGGGGGGATCTCAGATGCTGTTTCTCAAGATGCATTTTTAGCGTTGGTCTTTACTCATGTAAGATTGAGAGTACCTTGGCGACATTTCGACGAGGTCCCATGAAAGACCTTTGAAGTTGAGATGGAAAGATAGAGACCAGTACGACATTTTGTACCTGTAGTCCTTGTTTAGTTACTGCCTGATTTAGCAACAATTTGTTTTGATGGTGATGAAAAAGTAATTTTATGACCAGTCCTTTCATTTATGATCTTCACAGGTCTATAAAGCAGATGAAAGTTGAAGATTATAAGCATATGTTAGGTTTCACTGAGTGACCACTTTGCTTAATGATTAATTTGTGGGTCCTAATTGTGGTCATTAAGCAAGGATCACCTATAGCACGAAATATTAACTCCATGCAAAATTTATAGCATGTGGACTTTTTCCCTGCATCACATACTTCATTAGTCTGAGTAAATCATCTAAAGAAGAAAGGATAAAATTACTTTCATATGTATATAGTTTGTTTGCTCTTGATTAATTTATTATAAAAATTAATAAACCATGCCTTGATTCCCAACCAACATACCAAAATCCCAAAGCAATTAATTGGAATTATATCCAGACTTCTTAACCTAATACTTCTTTAAACAAACAACACATATCTTATTTATGACAACAAAAATGTTGGACAATAATTTGATATATGTATACATGAGGTTTGAAATTCAATCATTATTGCAGCATTATTGGCATAACTGAAATGTTCATAATGTACATGGGCCCAATAGTATATTCAGACAATCTTTTTCAGAGATTGAATAACATAACTACAAATGACACTGGGAACAGCAACTGATACCCTGTATATAATTTGCCACTATTTCCTTAGTTACAGCTAGGGAACTATGTGCAACTAATCTTACACCCAGGAATGCAGCAAGACATAATCATCATCATTTTAGCCATTATCTATCCACTGCAGGATGAAGGTCTCTTCCCAATGTTTCCAACAAAAATATAAATACAAATAAAAACATAAATATAAATACATAGGTAGTCCTTGACCTACAACAGTTTGCTTAGTGACCATTCAAAGTTACAATGGCACTGAAAAAAAGCGTCATTTTTCATACTTATGACCATTGCAGCATCCCCTTGGTCATCTGATTTACATTCAGATGCTTGACAACTGTCTCACATTTATCACGGTTGTCATGTGATCAGCTTCTGCAACCTTCCGACAAGCAAAGTCAATGGGGAAACCAGATTCACTTACCAACGGTATTATTGATTTAACAACAGCAATGAATCACTCCACAAATGTGGCAAGAAAAGTCGTAAAATGGGGCAAAATTCAAATTTCTCAGTGAGCAACATACATTTTGGACTCAGTTGTGGTTGTAAGTCGAGGACCACCTGTATTATATATTTATATTATATATAAATCCTTTATAGGGAAGTGAGTAATAGAAATACTTAGTATTCCACTTATTATGGTTTCTGGCCCTCTCCATCAAATTAAATCCAAGATGAAAAATAAACATGTTTTGGTGGTTCATAGTAACTTCCTACTGATAAACTGATGCCAGACTATTGTTGAGTCTTTGCTGACAAAATAAGAAGAGCTGATGTCAAGAATCACATTGGAATGCATGGCTAAATGGTAATAAAAGTCAGAGAAGTAGGGAGGAGGTGGCAGAAAGAACAAGCAAAAGAAAAGAAAGAGGAATGGAGAACTGGAAGAACAACTGATTTGAGAACAACACAAAGAAGAGTGGGTAGGAATAAATGCAAAAAAAGAAAACAGTGGAAAAATAACAACTTAATTTTGTTTATAAGAGAAAGAGAGGGGGACAGAGGGTGGCCTCTTAGCAATTAAGCATCAGATCAGGTTTCTTTCCTATTATAACTTCCAGAATCAATTTGCCAAAGGTACATTTCAGATCATCAGTACAATGAAAAGGCACAATATCAATTCAACACCTACTATCTTCAGTGAAAATGACTGGGCATGGGGTGTTTCGTGTTTCATATAACGATATATTCTACACCTGTGTCCAATTCTTATTTAAAAATAGTGAAAGACGGATGATATATTCTTCAGAAGTAAACCTGAGACCACCAAAGTAATGTCGATTTCGAAAGATAACTTTTAGTCGGTTAGAGAGACGGAAAGAGAGGGACATTATAGAAGAGAGATTATATATATATCTCCTTATATATATATATATATATATATATATATATATATATATATACACACACACACACACACACACACACACACACACACACACACACACACACACACAGAGCCTACTAACAGCCCTATAGGGATAGAACAGATATGCCCTGGGATGGAGGAGACGAGGAGACGGAATGAGCAAAAATGTTTAGCACAATGTGATAGTTGGAGGCACACGAGTAAAGCAAATATTGGGAGAAAGGGGGAGGAGAGAGCAGCAACTTTAAAAACCAGTGGGGTTACAGCGGATAGCCCTATGCGTATGAGGAAAACGATCGGAGGAAAAAAGGGGGAGGAGGGAGCATTAAGCCCGGAAATCAATGGGGCGGAAACAGACAACTGGATACACATGAAGAAAGCGATCGGCGAAAAGAAGGGGGAAGGGAGAACAGCAGCTTTAGAAATTAGTGGTGTGATAGCAGACAGCGGTGTATGCACGAGGGAAGGGATTGGAGGAAGGAAAGTGGATAAGGGAACAGCAGCCTTGGAAACCACCAAGGGAACAGCAAATGCATGCCTTTTATGAGTAAAACAATTAAGGATATTGAATGGACCAATGACTAGGTCCAGGAGCCGTGCGCAAAACAGGCCGGTATCATAAAAAGGGGACTCCCATTGACTTGCTTCCATGCTCTGATGATGTCGGCAGTGCTGGCCGACGAAAGCTCAGCATTTTTATTAAACAATTTCTAGTTTGATATTATCCTGGTGTTCGTATTTATTTATTTTTTACTGCATGGCTTTACCCAGGATTCGAATTTTTAACATAACTGCAGAGTGTTCTAGCTGACAGGGGAAGTTCAGTTCAGGAGAATGTCATGCTTGTTGCACAACTCTAGAAACTGTGAATTTTTATAAATCCATACAATATCCATTCTGAGATATGCAGGCAGCCTAGCTGACAGTTGATTATACACTCTGTATCAAATTATTTGAAAAGCCAAACAGTAAAATGATTTTAGAAAAATTAGGGTCAGAAGGACTTTCCTTGTGACAAGCTGTTTGCTTGCACAGTTTCAGGTCATTATCTCTTTGCTTTGCTTTCTGTAATGAACTGACAGAAGCAGAAACGAGTGCAGTAACCTTTTGCCTTTGGTAACAAGAACTACACATCATGTTAAAAAGGAAAGAACGGGATATTTTGTATCTGAAATCTTGGCTGAATGCTTGTAGAAGACCCCTACCGCAAAATACTCTTTGCCCTGCAGTGAATATTCTATTTGCATTTTGCTTACTTATTCACTAAGACTATTCAATATGAAACTAAAATACTGTGAAGTTAGTAATTAAACTGAAGCACAAAACCAGATTTACCCTGGAGCGACATTGTTTAAATTATATATTGAGATCAGTAACATCAGCTAACCTTGTAGTGAACAGTGTTAGTTGCTGCTTATTTTGTGGTGCATATTTACCGCGCATGACTCCAATTCTTTTTTGATATCCAGATTTACTCAACCATGTCAAATAACCATTATTATTTTTTTAATAAAAAACGGTTTTGGAAGGTTACAAAATGTTTCGGTACATAGTCAACTGCTTGATTTAAACTTGAAAGAATTTTTATATATCACTCCATTAATATTAGACTCCTTGTGTATTTTTTATTCATTCATGTGTTCACTCAAAGCATATCCACTTTCCCTTTCTCCTCCAGAACAGGAATTAGTCAAAGCAATTTAAGAAATCTGAGAGGATTAAAAACAATAATTTGCATGTGAACAACCAAAACAACAACAAATTCACACACCCACTATCTTCATTTGCTGATAAAATATGAAAAGAAAAGAAAAGATGTGGTCCCACTGACTTTGTATAATCTTCGTTTCCCCCTTACTAGTGTCAAATGAGGCCTTTAGGAATCAAAAGATTATACTTCCCTGTCCTGGAAACAAAGCATTCTCACCCCAGAATTCAGAAAAGTAAGAACAAGGTAAGTAAGTCTAACCTGGAAGAGGAATTGTGGGAAATAATGGGTAAGTGGAGATCCAGAATTACTTGAATTTCATCATTAGGCAAACTGTGATGGCCACTTCAGGTAAGCAATGTTTGAAGGCATTACCAAAGTAAGAAAGCTGATCTGTCCTGGCAATCTTAATCTGATCAAAAGAATGGTGAGAGTACTCTCCAGAAGCAAAGATTAACAAAGATTTTGTTGATGGTTTGCCCCATAGAGAAACTGGAAATGAAGCAGATACAGTAGCTGGAAAGAGGGAGGGAGAATCTGAATTTTCTTTTTTTCAGATTATATCTTTACAAGAGAAGAATTTTTTTCTCTGTAACAAAGAGAGGAATCATAATAATTTCATCATAAAACCAATATTATGGCTTGCCTGGACTTAGAAACTGAAACTAGGGAGTAAGAAATATGATTATATCTCTGTTGTACTGCAGCTATGAAATTGGTTGAAGGAAGTCCAAAGCTGCTGGATGTCTAACTCATATAATATCAGTTCACAGGATTTGAATGCAATACAGCCCTACTCAAGTCTATGGAGTCACATTATGCATTTTGTTTTTTTAGATTTTTTTCCATTGGTTATACTTTAAATTACTGGTAACACTTTATCTTTATTACAACCAGCTAACTGCAACAATTATCTCATTCATTTCTGTGCATTTAATTAGATTTATAGAGCAAGAAGAAAGAATTAACAATCCAATCCCAAAACTGATTAATGTAGATCAGCAGGAGTCATAAGATGATAGAAATTTTTACTTGAGGGAGATTGTATCAAATTAAATTTAGTACTGTTGCTTAAGAACTGGTTCAGTAGGGCAAAACCATAATTGCACCTGGGTTCTCGGGGCAGTGTGAATGCACACCTCTGAATCTCACCTATTTCAGAGAAAAGGCAATATCAAATATCCATATACCATCCTAATCTGATTATAACGAGAATTTATAAATGTGATGTAGTAGATGTGAGTGCTTGGCTTTTACACTGATGTTAAGATAGCTAAAACAAGGAAAAACTATATAGTATTGGGCACAGCTAACAGAGTGGGGTTTCTGCCATTATACATACATACATACATACATACATACATACATGTATACATATTACCCCAATCTATGCAACTTTGGATGGTATTAATGGTATAAATGGTATAAATGAGCAACAGCTTTAACACCATCATCATCAACAACAACAAAAGATGGATGGATGGATGTTTGGATGAGAGAGAGAGAGAAAAATAATAATAATAATAATAATAATAATAATAATAATAATAATAATAATAATAATAATAATAATAATAATAATAATAATAATAATAATAATAATAATAATAATAATAATAATAATAATAATAATAAAGTTGGAAAGGACCTTGGAGGTCATTGAGTCCAACCCCCTGCTCAGGCAGGAAACCCTACACCATTTCGGACAAATGGCTGTCCAGTCTCTTCTTAAAAACTTCCAGTGTTGGAGCATTCACCAGTCCTGGAGGAAGGTTGTTCCACTGGTTAATTGTTCTAACTGTCAGGAAGTTTCTCCTTAGTTCTAGGTTGCTTCTCTCCTTGATCAGTTTCCACCCGTTGCTCCTTGTCCTGCCTTCAGGCGCTTTGGAAAATAGCTTGACTGCCTCTTCTTTGTGGCAGCCCCTGAGATATTGGAACACTGCTATCATGCCCCCCTCAACCGTTCTTTATATGTTTTAGCCTCCAGTCCCCTGATCATCTTTGTTGCTCTTCTCTGTACTCTTTCTAGAGTCTCAGCATCTTTTTTACATCGTGGTGACCAAAACTGGATGCAGTATTCCAAGTGTGGCCTTATCAAGGCATTGTAAAGTGGTATTAATACTTCACGTGATCTTGATTCTATCCCTCTGTTAATGCAGCCCAGCGCATATCCTCCTGCATCTTCTTGTATCCTGCAGCAGCCACCTACTTGGCCACCAGACTGGGACAAGTAACTTTCTGCTGGCTTCCTCACTGACTTTGTTTTTGGAAGCCAGCAGGAAGTTGTGTGGAGATCTTTGCTTAATCACCTGCAATCCTTGCTTAGCAACAGCCACAGGGACTGCTGGGATTGCCATCGCTAAATGCTGTGTCATGTGATGTTGCACTTTATGACCATCATTACTTCAACTATACATTTATAGGGGACATGAGTCATTGTAACTAGGTCAACTTGGGCCAGGTAGGGCTGCATCTGCTCTACTAAGCTGATAAAACATGCAAATCTTGAAAATAGTCCAAGTACCAGGGCCTTTAAGAGGACCCAGAGGAGTGCAATCCACTCATTCAGGAGTCTATGAAGGTCATTCACTAGAATGACCGATGCCATTTCTGCTTCATGACTGGGCCTGGATCGTGAATGAAAAGAATCCAGAATCTGTTTCCATTGGGATCCTTTGCAGGAAAATTCCTACCATCTTCTAATAACCTCCCTCTAAAGGAAAAGTTGGAAACAGAGGGGAGAGGGACAAAACAAGAGCCATCAAATGAAGAAATGGTTTCTTCAAGAGAGAATCCACTGCTATCTCTTTCAAGTTGAGGGCATCATGACATCCCATGAAGGAACATTTGTCACTTCTGACGTTACCCATATGTGCTCTGCCCCATCTTCCAATGAAGCTAGAAATGATGTGCGTATAGTGGGAGAGCTCATATTATTTACTTTCTCAGCTTCCAGTAGCTCAAACAATCTCAAGTTAAATACAAGGTGTTGTTTTGCTCACCTCACTTCACTTTGCCCAACTGGCATTCAGTTCAGGGTAAGTACAAGCATGTTTATTTGTAGAGAAAGATTACTTCCCCTGCCATCCTGTCCTAACATAGTTGAGGTTGCTCTGATTTTGACATCTGTCAAGCCTCTTCTTCTTGCAACTCACAGAAGAATGGGACTGTCACCAGATGTCCCTGATCATGTGGGATTTTTTTTAGAATTCTGTAGCAAAATATATATCTTGTCTTCCTTTCCAGTAGGATGATTAAGGTGGCTTATAAAAGTGCGTATAGTCAAGGCCATGGTTTTCCCAGTTGCAATGTATGGATGTGAAAGTTGGACCATAAGAAAGGCTGAGCGACAAAGAATTGAGGCCTTTGAACTACGGTGCTGGAGAAGACTCCTGCGAGTCCCTTGGACTGCAAGGCGTTCAAACCGATCAGTCCTAGAAGAGATCAACCCCAACTGCTCTTTAGAAGGCCAGATCCTGAAACTGAAACTCAAATACTTTGGCCACCTAATGAGAAGGAAGGACTCAGACTGAGAAGGGCCTAATGCTGGGAAAGATTGAGGGCAATAGAAGAAGGGGATGACAGAGAATGAGGTGGCTGGATGGAGTCATTGAAGAAGTAGGCATGAACTTAAATGGACTCCAGAAGATGGTAGAGTACAGGAAGACCTGGAGGAACATTGTCCATGGGGTCACGATGGGTCAGACATGACTTTGCAATTAACAACAACAACAACAATACAAGGTATCCAAAATTGGAAGCCATAATCTTGCTTATTAAAGTATGTAAAGCAGCAAACTATTTAAAAACAAGAAAGGGGAATCAGTGGCACCAGAATTCTGAACATTTATAACCGCAGACCCATATTCCCATTGTGCATACTAAAAAAAGAAAAAAAAAAGAAGTCACTATTAACACAAAGGAATTGCATCGAAAACGTTCAGATTGAAGATTTTAATAATAATTTAATGTTCTCTGAAAATTTGGAGGAAGCAAACTATTAAATAGTTCAGTCTTTGAGATATCAATCTCTTTATTGAAAAGAACATTGAAATATTTGCTATTAAAAGAGGGAAAAACATAACGTCCAGTCATCAGTTTTGGTGCTCATTAAAAGCTAGTCAAGAATAAATGTTATGCTGCAGATCATTAAGGAAAAAAAATCAAGGCAAAAGTAATTGGTAAATCAGCACACACCTTGTGACATAGAAATAAATCTTCCCTAATTACTTATTTTATTCATGATTATATTGTCTAAATATATTTTCAAATGAAGATTCTCTCTTGTGTCTAATTAACCTTCTTTTATGGCATAGCATCTCTTTCAAAAAGAAAAAAGTAAATTACCATTACAGAATTGTGAAATAAGATTCCAATGGTTATGGCACACAACATGGGTCTTGGAAGTTGATTGGTTGAATATTGCTCTTCTGATATTTGTAGGAATAGCAGCATCCTAGCATCTGGCTATTTTTCTATTGCTATTCTATCTAGACAATATTTCTGGAAATGGATGAGCATAAATTTTGAGAAGACTCATTAATAAACTATGTTTTTAGACATGACAGACTGTTTTTCTTTTTCATTTAAAGTAGACATTAATTTGGATAAAATAATTCAGACACATTTGACAAAGTAAGCTATAACCGTACATCCACTGAGATATAATTATCTACTTCTATCTCTTTTCTTTTTTTTATCCCTTTGCTCCTTGAAATGGAGGCATCCTGAACAAGAGAATATATTGCTCTTCTGTAGCTGCATTTTTAAACCCAAACTTGCATCAATGCACAGTGCAAAGCCTATGGCAAAACACTTTCCCAATGAAGTGGCGTTTATCTAATTTCATTTACATACTTTCAAACTGCTAGGTTGCAGGAACTAAGGCAAATGATGGGAGGTCACTCCATCATGTGGTCATAGATCTTGAACTGCTTGAGTATAGATCTTCTTTGGTGTATTTTAAGCATATCACCTTTGGTACATTGGCACCTGGCAGGTGGTACGCGACCCTGCTCAGCCTAGCCAAGTGTAGTGGGGGAGGGAATGAGCCAAAGCGACACAGTGCAGGACTTGCCATGAGAGAATCCTCAGGAGCTGCAGGGCTGTTGGGCTGAGAGAAAGGCCCCAGGATTGGCACTTCTAGCTCATCCGGAAGAGAAAGAAGGAGGAGGGGGGCGGAGACAGGAGAGGCTATTAAAGGAGGCAGTTTTGGTGGGAGAGGGAGAGGAAAGAAAATGATGCAACCTTGGGAGGAGGAGTCAGCTGGAGCTGCACCGAAGGGAAAAGAAGGAGGAGGGAGGAGAGAGGAGAGGAGATAAAACAGGCTGGCTGAGAGCCAATCTACAACTTGGTAGCCATCGGTGCTGGGCACGCACACAGGTGGCAAGGAAAAACAGGCAAGAAATGCAGCTGGGGAGGGGTTGCCCTCTGCGAGGAATGAAGAAAGGCACCATCACCTGGAGGTGAGGCACAGAGGAAGGAAGGGAGGAAGGAAATGGCAATAAGAGAGAGAGAGGTAGAGAGCAGGAGGGAGGGAGGGAGGAAAACAGAAAGGAAGGAAATGTTGTAAGAAAAAGCTGGGGGCTTACTTTCCAGCTGGGAGGCTATATATTTAAGAGAAAAGAAAAAAAATGAAGCATTGCCATTTGAAATAGATGAGAGGAAGCCGGATGCTTGAGAGGAGATGTTTATTGGCAGAAGAAAAGTGCTATTTCAGCAGTTCGGTTCTGGGTCAGCTGAACAACAAACCAGGAGAGTGGAAGGATTCTTATGTGATTTTGTGACAGTGTGGGCTTTGTGTTCTTAAGGAGTGTTTGGCAATTTCTATTGTTGCTGATGGCTTATGTCCTGTGTTGGATTTTGGGGTGAGGGGTTACTGGTTCTAATTCTATTACTCTGCTATTGTTAGCTGTAAGTTTTGCTGCAAGGGATTTTGAAGTATTTTTTCCCTGAATGGATTTTGCCTGTAGCATTTGTTTACTTATTAATGGAGCCATTTGGGGAGGCTGCCTTAGCTGGCAGCCAGTACTTGCTACATTTTTTTTTTTTTTTTTTTTTTTCTTAAGTGCCGGCTGCCAGCTCCTTAACTTTCCTTTCTAGCCAGTAGCTAATTCTTAAAGGGGAATGTGCCTTTTTAAGCTAGTCCCCTCAGTGACTTGTCTTTTCTGTCTCTAGAGGCTTTTCCTTGTTTGATAAATATATGGAAGAGGGAAAATATGGGGGGGTCAAAATCTTCCTTCAGAAGGATGGAGAGGGGAATGAGAAAGAGGGGAGCAGGGAAGAAGGGAGGGAGGGAAGGAAGGAGATGGGAATAAGAAGGAGAGAGGGAGGGAAACAGGAAGAAAGAAAGGAGGGAGAGTGGAATGAAAGGGAAGGAGGGTCTGAAGAAAGTACTCCCTTAGCATTTGCCCATGAGCTGCCCTTTCGCCATCCCTTGTCCCATCCTCCTGGCCTATCCTGGTGATCTCCCATCCTATCTCTAAGGATGCTTTGGTTACAAAGCCAGGTCTTCTCACATGGAGAGGGACCTCCATCTGACCCATGCACTTTGCCCTCCTGCACTCACCATGAGCAACCTGGCCAAGGAGAGTGAGCACTGCAGCAGCAGCCTGGAGGAGGTAAGCACAGCCAGGCACCCCCTCGGGGAAGTGGGGCTGGACTGGGCTGGGCTGTGGGGTCCTGGTGCCCTGGGAGCTCAGGGGCTGGGCTGGGCGCTTGCCCTCCACTGCCCAGTGCCACCATCTGGGAGTCCCTCGCATGGCCCAAGAGGGACAGCAAGGCTCCTCCAATTGACCATGCCCTGGCACCCACCCAAGTCTCACCCCTCTCCACTGGAGACCCCCAGATCCCCCCACAGAGCCCAGCCAGCCCCCCTACAGGCGCACCCTGACCAGAGTGAGCTGGCCATGCTCCCTGGCCATTGACTTTGCTTATCAAAAGGTTGCAAAAGGGGATACACATGACCCTGGGACACTGTGACCATCATAAATATGAATCAGTTGCCAAGCATCCAAATATAAATCAGATGACCCTGGGGATGTTGTAATGGTCATAAATATGAAAAATGGTCATACATCACTTCAGTGCCATTGTAACTTTGAACAGTCACTAAGCAAATTGTTGTAAGTCAAGGACTATTTTTTTCCTTTTTTTTTGGTCATCAAGTTTTTGATACCTTGCTAGATGGTACTCAAATATTGCCATTTACTCCTAAAAGTGGTACAATCGGTGAAGAGGTTGGAAAAAAACTGTTTTAAGCTACTGAGCCACTGCACCTCTTCATAAAATGCCATAGTAGCATAGAAATAGAGGGAAAGGGAATGCTGGAAACCATGACTCATAAGCCTATCAGCAAGTCTGAACAATACTTGCAATCAGAACATCAATGACTGATCCAATCACTGTATCTGTTAAAGTAGGATAAAAAAATACAAGGATTGAAGGAGATGTTTAGATATATCATTAACTGCACTGTTACTCAATCTCTCATTCAAAGCAGTTTTGTGAAAAGTGTTAGTAACTGACCTGGTGACTAGATGGAGAATGCCCCAAAGTTACTTCTGCCTCATTCCTAAAGAATTCCTAAGAATAATCTCTCCATAGCCTCCACCATTCTGCCAGAACTGATTAAGCTTCTTGGAGAAGAAGCAAAACTGCTTCTTCCTCAAGGAGAAAACAATCCAACTGCCTTTTATAAAAGCACCTTTGAGACAATTATGATCTGGACATCTGGAATCTTCACAGCCATTATCCTAATAATCATTTTTTTCCATACCCAGGAAAATACAGCATCCAAACATCTACTGAATTACTGTACTTGTCTAATATCCTTTTTTTTTCTCCTTTCGGGATGAGATACTTTCAAGTTACCTGCTATTCATATGAGTAAACTTATTCTGAATTTCCTCTCTTTCTGTCTCCACACACTAAAGCTTTCTGCCTATTAAAGCCCAATTTGGAGGAAACAGAATTCAAAGCCCAGAGCATCCATTTCAATGTGGCACACCCGTCTATTTCAGTCTACCTGAAAATTTCATCCCATTTTGCTTAAATAAATAAATAACACAGAAATAGCTTGCACCCATTGTAGTTTCGCTCTTGCCTGGAATGCTTGGAATTAAACATCATCTAACAGTCAACAATTAGACTTGGTGACCTCAAGATGATCCAGTTTTCTTTAAAAAAAAAATAGATGAAAATCAGGCAGCAGGTCAAGAGCCAAGGAAAACAAGGCAAGAGTTATAGCACATATCGATTTCAGCATTTGACACAATCTCAATAAGACGTTATTTACATCTGGGGTTTCCGCTGCCTTCCCCCCCCCCATTCATGAGGCTCATTTACTCTTTTTCTCTCACCTGAAATTAAAAGTTCTACCACTCTTTGTGAACAAACATCTTTGCAGGATCCAATCTGGGTCGGTCATCTTTGTTTTCAGTTACATTCCTGATTTTCTATTCTGGGGATCAGAGGCAACTTGCCAGAAATCTCCTTATCTGTATGTAAATGAAGCAGTGCTCTTCTTGAACCATCTTCTCTGAAAACCTTTATAAAGGAAAAAAAAAAGTCTGACAATGAGAATGTGGCATACAAGATCCTAACTGTGAAGCCGCTGGGAGAGATCATTCGGGGCTTTGGGGTGGAGTTCCACCAGTACGCTGATGATACTCAGCTGTACATCTCCACCCCAGGTCACCCCAACGATGCCCTTGACGTGATGACCCGCTGCCTGGAGGCCGTACGGGTCTGGATGGGGAGGAACAGACTCAGACTCAACCCTTCCAAGACCGAGTGGCTGTGG